>NW_027094173.1:0-330209 GCF_029207755.1 Chamaea fasciata
GGTAAGTAATATCAGCTGCCAGGTGCCTGATATCAGTTTTGTAGGAGGCCTTTGGCCCTCCAAGGGAAGCTAGTCTTCCAGTTTGTGTCAGCTTGCATCTGAAGAAATTCTTTTCCATTCGGGATTGTAGGTGGCCGGAGCCATGTCCCCGACTGAGGGAGTTGGATAAAAAGGATGGCCTTTTTCAAGGGGTAAGTAAAGTCAGCTGCTCAGGTGCTGATGTCAGTTTGTATGAGGCCTTTGGCCCTTCATGTGAAGCCAGGCTTCCTGCTTATGGCAGGTTGCATCTGGAAGAAATCCTGTTCCGTTCGGATTGTAGTGGCCGGAGCCGGGTGCCCGACTGTGGTGAGTTGGATAAAAATGATGGCCTCTTTCCAGGGGTAAGTAATATCAGCTGCCCAGGTGCCTGATGTCAGTTTGTAGGAGGCCTTTGGCCCTCCAAGGGAAGCCAGGCTTCAGCTTGTGGCTGCCTGCATCTGGAAGAAATCCTGATCGGTTTGGGACCGTAGGTGGCTGAGGCCTGGTGACCGGCAGAGGGAGTTGGGCACAAAGGATGGCCTGTTTCAAGGGGTAAGTAAAATCAGCTGCCCAGGTGCCTGATGTCATTTGTAGGAGGCTTTGGCCCTCCAAGGAAGCTAGTCTTCCAGTTTGTGGCAGCTTGCATCTGAAGAAATGCTGTTCCGTTCGGATTGTAGGCGGCCGAAGCCAGGTGCCCGACTGAGGGAATTGGATAAAAAGGATGGCCTGTTTCCAGGGGTAAGTAAAGTCAGCTGCCCAGGTGCCTGATGTCAGTTTGTAGGAGGCCTTTCGCCCTCCCTGGGAAGCTAGTCTTCCAGTTTGTGGCAGCTTGCATCTGGAAGAAATCCTGTTCCGTTCGGGTTGTAGGTGGCCAAAGCCGGGTGCCCGGCAGAGGGAGCTGGGCAAAAATGATGGCCTGTTTCCAGGGTAAGTAAAGTCAGCTGCCCAGGTGCCTGATGTCAGTTTTTTCCAGGTGGCTTTTGGTTCTCCATGGGAAGCCAGGGTTCTAGCTTGTGGTAGCTTGCATCTGGAAGTAATCCTGTTCCATTCGGGATTGTAGGTGGCCGAGGCCTGGTGCCCGGCAGAGGGAGTTGGGCACAAATGATGGCCTGTTTCCAGGGGTAAGTAAGTCAGCTGCCCAGGTGCCTGATGTCAGTTTGTAGGAGGCCTTTGGCCCTCCAAGAAGCTCGTCTTCCAGTTTGTGGCAGCTTGCATCTGGAGAAATCCTGTTCCGTTCGGTATTGTAGGTGGCCGAGGCCAAGTGCCCAGGCAGAGGGAGTTGGGCACAAAGCATGGCCTGTTCCAGGGGTATGTAAAGTCAGCTGCCCAGGTGCCTGATGTCAGTTTGTAGGAGGCCTTTGGCCCTCCAAGGGAAGCCAGGCTTACAGGCTTCTGGCAGCTTGCATCTGGAAGAATCCTGTTCCGTTCAGGATTGTAGGTGGCCGAGGCCTGGTGCCCGACAGAGGGAGTTGGGCACAAAGGATGGCCTGTTTCCAGGGGTAAGTAAAGACAACTACCCAGGTGCCTGATGTCAGTTTGTAGGAGGCGTTTGGCCCTCCATGTGAAGCCAGGCTTCCTGCTTATGGCAGCTTGCATCTGGAAGAAATCATGTTCCGTTCGGGATTGTAGGTGGCAGGAGCCAGGTACCCGCCTGTGGAGTTGGATAAAAAAGATGGTCTCTTTCCAGGGGTAAGTAATATCAGCTGCCCAGGTGCCTGATGTCAGTTTGAAGGAGGCCTTTGGCCCTCCATGGGAAGCTAGTCTTCCAGTTTCTGGCAGCTTGCATCTGGAATGAAATCCTGTTCCGTTCGGATTGTAGGTGCCGAGGCCAGGTGTCCGGCAGAGGGAGTTGGGCACAAGGATGGCCTGTTTCCAGAGGTAAGTAAAGTCACCTACCCAGGTGCCTGATGTCAGTGTTGTAGAAGGCCTTTGGCTCTCCATGGGAAGCCCGGCTTCCTGATCGTTGCAGCTTGCATCTGGAAATAATGCTGTTCCGTTCAGCATTTTGGGTGGCCGAGGCCAGGTGCGCTTCAAAGGGAGTTGGATAAAAAGGATGGCCTGTTTCCAGGGGTAAGTAAGTCAGCTGCCCAGGTGCCTGATGTCAGTTTGTAGGAGGCCTTTGGCCCTCCATGGAAAGCTCATCTTCCAGTTTTTAGCAGCTTGCATCTGGAAGAATGCTGCTCCGTTCGGGATTGTAGGTGGCCGAGGCCTAGTACCCGGCAGAGGGAGTTGGATAGAAAGGAAGGCCTGTTTCCAGGGGTAACTAAAGTCAGCTGCCCAGGTGCCTGATGTCAGTTTGCAGAAGGCCTTTGGCTCTCCATGGGAAGCAAAGCTTCCGTATTGTGGCAGCTTGCATCTGGAAATAAAGCTGTTCCGTTCAGGATTTTAGGTGTCCGAGGCCAGGTGCCCGGCAGAGGGAGTTGGATAAAAAGGATGGCCTGTTTCCAGGGGTAAGTAATATCAGCTGCCCAGGTGCCTGATGTCAGTTTGTAGGAGGCCTTTGTCCCTCCAAGGGAAGCCAGGCTTCCTGCTGGTGGCAGCTTGCATCTGGAAGAAACCCTGTTCCGTTTGCGATCGTGGGTGTCCGAGGCCAGGTGCCCGGCAGAGGGATGTTGGATAAAAAGGATGGCCTGTTTCCAGGGGTAAGTAAAGTCAGCTGCCCAGGTGCCTGGTGTCCGTTTGTAAGAGGCATTTGGCCCTCCAAGGGAAGCAAGTCTTCCAGTTTGTGGCAGCTTGCATCTGGAAGAAATTCTGTTTTGTTCGGGTCTGTTGGTGGCCGAGACCAGGTGCCCGGGAGAGGGAGTTGGGCACAAAGGATGGCCTGTTTCCCGGGGTAAGTAAAGTCAGCTTCCCAGGTGCCTGTTGTCAGTTTGTAGGAGGCCTTTGTCCCTCCAAGGGAAGTAGTCTTGCAGTTTGTGGCAGCTTGCATCTGGAAGAAATCCTGTTCGTTCGGGTTTGGTAGGTGGCCGGAGCCAGGTGCCCGCAGAGGGAGTTGGATAAAAAGGATGGCCTGTTTCAAGGGGTAAGTAAAGTCAGCTGCCCAGGTGCCTGATGTCAGTTTTTTCCAGGTGGCTTTTGGTTCTCCATGGGAAGCCAGGGTTCCAGCTTGTGGCAGCTTGCATCTGGAAGTAATCCTGTTCCATTCGGGATTGTAGGTGGCCGAGGCCTGGTACTCGGCAGAGGGAGTTGGGCACAAAGAATGGCCTGCTTCCAGGGTTAGTAAAGTCAGCTGCCCAGGTGCCTGATGTTAGTTTGTAGGAGGCCTTGGCCCTCCAAGGGAATCTCGTCTTCCAGTTTGTGGCAGCTTGCATCTGGAAGAAATCCTGTTCTGTTCGGGATTGTAGGTGGCCGAGTCCGGGTGCCCGACTGATGAAGTTGGGCACAAAGGATGGCCTGTTTCCAGGGGTAAGTAAAGTCAGTTGCCCAGGTGCCTGATGTCAGCTTGTAGGAGAACTTTGGCCCTCCAAGGGAAGCCAGGCTTACAGCTTCTGGCAGATTGCATCTGGAAGAAATCATGTTCCGTTCGGGATTGTAGGTGGCCGGAGCCGGGTGCCCGCCTGTGGGAGTTGGATAAAAAAGATGGTCTCTTTTCCGGGGTAAGTAATATCAGCTGCCCAGGTGCCTGATGTCAGTTTGTAGGAGGCCTTTGGCCCTCCATGGGAAGCTAGTCTTCCAGTTTCTGGCAGCTTGCATCTGGAAGAAATCCTGTTCCGTTCGGGATTGTAGGTGGCCGAGGCCAGGTGTCCGGCAGAGGGAGTTGGGCAAAAAGGATGGCCTGTTTCCAGGGGTAAGTAAACTCACCTACCCAGGTGCCTGATGTCAGTATTGTAGAAGGCCTTTGGCTCTCCATGGGAAGCCCGGCTTCCTGATTGTTGCAGCTTGCATCTGGAAATAATGCTGTTCCGTTCGGCATTTTGGGTGGCCGAGGCCAGGTGCGCTTCAAAGGGAGTTGGATAAAAAGGATGGCCTGTTTCCAGGGGTAAGTAAAGTCAGCTGCCCAGGTGCCTGATGTCAGTTTTTAGGAGGCCTTTGGCCCTCCAAGGGAAGCCAGTCTTCCAGTTCGTGGCAGCTTGCATCTGAAATAATCCTGTTCCGTTCGGGATTGTAGATGGCCACAGCCAGGTGCCCGGCAGAGGGAGTTGGGCACAAAGGATGGCCTGTTTCCAGGGGTAAGTAAAGTCAGCTGCCCAGGTGCCTGATGTCAGTTTGTAGGAGGCCTTTGGCCCTCCAATGGAAGCCAGTCTTCCAGTTCGTGGCAGCTTGCATCTGAAATAATCCTGTTCCGTTCGGGATTGTAGATGGCCACTGCCGGGTGCCCGGCAGAGGGAGTTGGGCACAAAGGATGGCCTGTTTCCAGAGGAAAGTAAAGTCAGCTGCCCAGGTGCCTGATGTCAGTTTGCAGAAGGCCTTTGGCCCTCCTAGGGACGCTAGTCTTCCATTTTGTGGCAGCTTGCATCTGGAAGAAATCTTGTTCCGTTCGGGATTATAGGTGGCCGGCGCATGGTGCCCGACTGAGGGAGTTGGATAAAAAGGATGGCCTCTTTCAAGGGGTAAGTAAAGTCAGCTGCCCAGGTGCCTGATGTCAGTTTGTAGGAGGCCTTTGGCCCTCCATGGGAAGCTAGTCTTCCAGTTTGTGGCAGCTTGCATCCGGAAGAAATCCTGTTCCGTTCAAGATTATAGGTGGCCGAGGCCAGGTGTCCGGCACAGCGAGTTGGGCAGAAATGATGGCCTGTTTCCAGGGGTAAGTAAAGTCAGCTGCCCAGGTGCCTGGTGTCAGTTTGTAGGAGGCCTTTGGCCCTCTAAGGGAAGCAAGTCTTCCAGTTTTGGGCATCTTGCATCTGGAAGAAATCCTTTTCCGTTCGGGATTGTAGGTGGCCGGAGCTGGGTGCCCGGCAAAGGGAGATGGGCACAAAGGATGGCCTGTTTCCAGGGGTAAGTAAAGTCAGCTGCCCAGGTGCCTGATGTCAGTTTGTAGGAGGCCTTTCGCCCTTCATGTGAAGCCAGGCTTCCTGCTTATGGCCGCTTGCATCTGGAAGAAATCCTGTTCCGTTCGGGATTGTAGTTGGCCGGAGCCGGGTGCCCGACTGTGGGACTTGGATAAAAAAGATGACCTCTTTCCAGGGGTAAGTAATATCAGCTGCCCAGGTGCCTGATGTCAGTTTGTAGGAGGCCTTTGGCCCTCCAAGGGAAGCCAGGCTTCCAGCTTGTGGCTGCTTGCATCTGGAAGAAATCCTGATCGGTTTGGGATCGTAGGTGGCTGAGGCCTGGTGACCGGCAGAGGGAGTTGGGCACAAAGGATGGCCAGTTTCAAGGGGTAAGTAAAATCAGCTGCCCAGGTGCCTGATGTCAGTTTGTAGGAGGCCTTTGGCCCTCCAAGGGAATCTACTCTTCCAGTTTGTGGCAGCTTGCATCTGGAAGAAATGCTGTTCCGTTCGGGATTGTAGGTGGCCAAAGCCGGGTGCCCGGCTGAGGGAGCTGGGCAAAAATGATGGCCTGTTTCCAGGGGAAAGTAAAGTCAGCTGCCCAGGTGCCTGATGTCAGTTTTTTCCAGGTGGCTTTTGGTTCTCCATGGGAAGCCAGGGTTCCAGCTTGTGGCAGCTTGCATCTGGAAGTAATCCTGTTCCATTCGGGATTGTAGGTGGCCGAGGCCTGGTACTCGGCAGAGGGAGTTGGGCACAAAGAATGGCCTGTTTCCAGGGTTAGTAAAGTCAGCTGCCCAGGTGCCTGATGTTAGTTTGTAGGAGGCCTTTGGCCCTCCAAGGGAATCTCGTCTTCCAGTTTGTGGCAGCTTGCATCTGGAAGAAATCCTGTTCTGTTCGGGATTGTAGGTGGCCGAGGCCGGGTGCCCGACTGATGAAGTTGGGCACAAAGGATGGCCTGTTTCCAGGGGTAAGTAAAGTCAGTTGCCCAGGTGCCTGATGTCAGCTTGTAGGAGAACTTTGGCCCTCCAAGGGAAGCCAGGCTTACAGCTTCTGGCAGATTGCATCTGGAAGAAATCATGTTCCGTTCGGGATTGTAGGTGGCCGGAGCCGGGTGCCCGCCTGTGGGAGTTGGATAAAAAAGATGGTCTCTTTCCCGGGGTAAGTAATATCAGCTGCCCAGGTGCCTGATGTCAGTTTGTAGGAGGCCTTTGGCCCTCCATGGGAAGCTAGTCTTCCAGTTTCTGGAAGCTTGCATCTGGAAGAAATCCTGTTCCGTTCGGGATTGTAGGTGGCCGAGGCCAGGTGTCCAGCAGAGGGAGTTGGGCAAAAAGGATGGCCTGTTTCCAGGGGTAAGTAAACTCACCTACCCAGGTGCCTGATGTCAGTATTGTAGAAGGCCTTTGGCTCTCCATGGGAAGCCCGGCTTCCTGATTGTTGCAGCTTGCATTTGGAAATAATGCTGTTCCATTCGGCATTTTGGGTGGCCGAGGCCAGGTGCGCTTCAAAGGGAGTTGGATAAAATGATGGCCTGTTTCCAGGGGTAAGTAAAGTCAGCTGCCCAGGTGCCTGATGTCAGTTTGTAGGAGGCCTTTGGCCCTCCAAGGGAAGCTAGTCTTCCAGTTTGTGGCAGCTTGCATCTGGAAGAAATGCTGTTCCGTTCGGGATTGTAGGTGGCCGAGGCCTAATGCCCGGCAGAGGGAGTTGGGCAGAAAGGATGGCCTGTTTCACGGGGTAAGTAAAGTCAGCTGACCAGGTGCCTGAGGTCAGTTTGTAGGAGGCCTTTGGCCCTCCAAGGGAAGCTAGTCTTCCAGTTTGAGGCAGCTTGCATCTGGAAGAAATCCGGTTCCGTTCGGGATTGTAGGTGGCCGGAGCCAGATGCCAGACTGAGGGAGTTGGAGAAAAAGGATGTCCTGTTTCAAGGGGTATGTAAAGTCAGCTGACCAGGTGCCTGATGTCAGTTTGTAGGAGGCTTTCGGCCCTCCAAGGGAAGCTTGTCTTCCTGTTCAAGGCAGCTTGCATCTGGAAGAAATGCTGTTCCGTTCGGGATTGTAGGGGGGCGAGGCCTGGTGCCCGGAAGAGGTAGTTGGGCAAAAAGGATGGCCTATTTCCAGGGGTAAGAAAAGTCAGGTGCCCAGGTGCCTGATGTCAGTTTGTAGAAGGCCTTTGGCTCTTCATGGGAAGCCAGGCTTCCTGATTGTGGCAGCTTGCATCTGGAAATAATGCTGTTCCGTTCAGGATTGTAGGTGTCCGAGGCCAGGTGCCCGGCAGAGGTAGTTGGATAAAATGATGGCCTGTTTCCAGGGGTAAGTAATTCAGCTGCCCATGTGCCTGATGTCAGTTTGTAGGAGGCCTTTGGCCCTCCATGGGAAGCCAAGCTTCCTGCGTATGGCAGCTTGCATCTGGAAGTAATCCTATTCCGTTCGGGATTGTAGGTGACCGGAGCCGGGTGCCCGACTGTGGAAGTTGGATAAAAAGGATGGCCTCTTTCCAGGGGTAAGTAATATCAACTGCCCCGGTGCCTAATGTCAGTCTGTAGGAGGCCTTTGGCCCTCCAAGGGAAGCAAGTCTTCCAGTCTGTGGCAGCTTGCGTCTGGAAGAAATCCAGTTTTGTTCGGGACTGTTGGTGGCCGAGGCCAGGTGCCCGGCAGAGGGAGTTGGGCACAAAGGATGGCCTGTTTCCAGGGGTGAGTAAAGTCATCTGCCCAGGTGCCTGATGTCAGTTTGTAGGAGGCCTTTGGCCCTCCAAGGGAAGCCAGGCTTCCAGTTTGTGGCAGCTTGCATCTGGAAGAAATCCTGGTCCGTTCAGGATTGTAGGTGGCCGAGTCCAGGTGCCCGGCCGTGAGAGTTGGGAACAAATGATGGCCTGTTTCCAAGGGTAAGTAAAGTCAGCTGACCAGGTGCCTGATGTCAGTTTGTAGCAGGCCTTTGGCCCTGCAAGGGAAGCTAGTCTTCCTGTTCAAGGCAGCTTGCATCTGGAAGAAATCCTGTTCCGTTCAAGATTGTAGGTGGCCGAAGCCTGGTGCCCGCCAGAGGGAGTTGGGCACAAAGGATGGCCTGTTTCCAGGGTTAAGTAAAGTCAGCTGACCAGGTGCCTGATGTCAGTTTGTAGGAGGCCTTTGGCCCTCCAAGGGAAGCTGGTCTTCCAGTTTGTGGCAGCTTGCATCTGGAAGAAATCCTGTTCCGTTTGGGATTGTAGGTTGCCGAGGCGTGGTGCCCGGCAGAGGGAGTTGGATAAAAAGGATGGCCTGTTTCAAGGGGTAAAAAAAGTCAGCTGCCCAGGGACCTGATGTCAGTTTTTTGCAGGTGGCTATTGGTTCTTCATGGGAAGCCAGGCTTCCAGTTTGTGGCAGCTTGCATCTGGAAGTAATCCTTTTCCGTTCGGGATTGTAGATGTCCGACGTCTGGTGCCCGGCAGAGGGAGTTGGGCACAAAGGATGGCCTGTTTCCAGGGGTAAGTAAAGTCAGCTGCCCAGGTGCCTGATGTCAGTTTGTAGGAGGCCTTTGGCCCTTCAAGGGAAACTAGTCTTCCAGTTTGTGGCAGCTTGCATCTGGAAGAAATGCTGTTCCGTTCGGGATTGTAGGTGGCCGAAGCCACGTGGCCAGGAGAGGGGTTGGGCACAAAGGATGGCCTGTTTCGAGGGGTAAGTAAAGTCAGCAGACCAGGTGCCTGATGTCAGTTTGTAGCAGGCCTTTGGCCCTCCAAGGGAAGCTAGCCTTCCTGTTCAAGGCAGCTTGCATCGGGAAGAAATCCTGTTTCGTTCGGGATTGTAGGTGGCCAGAGCCGGGTGCCCGACTGTGGGAGTTGGATAAAAAGGATGGCCTCTTTCCAGCGGTAAGTAATATAAGCTGCCCAGGTGCCTGATGTCAGTTTGTAGGAGGCCTTTGGCCCTCCAAGGGAAGACAGGCTTCCAGCTTGTGGCAGCTTGCATCTGGAAGAAATCCTCTTCGGTTTGGGATCGTAGGTGGCCGACGCCTGGTGCCCGGCAGAGGGATTTGGGCAAAAAGGATGGCCTGTTTCCAGAGGTAAGTAAAGTCATCTGCCGAGGTGCCTGATGTCAGTTTGTAGGAGGCCTTTGGCCCTCCAAGGGAAGCTGTTCTTCCACTTTGTGGCAGCTTGCATCTGGAAGAAATCCTGTTTCATTCAGGATTGTAGGTGGACGAGGCCAGGTGCCCGGAAGAGGGAGTTGGGCACAAAGGATGGCCTGTTTCCAGGGGTAAGTAAAGTCAGCTACCCAGGTGCCTGATGTCAGTTTGCAGAAGGCCTTTGGCTCTCCATGGGAAGCCAGGCTTCTTGATTGCGGCAGCTTGCATCTGGAAAAATCCTGTTCCGTTCGGGATTGTAGGTGGCCAAAGCCGGGTGCCCGGCAGAAAAAGTTGGGCACAAAGGATGGCCTATTTCCAGGGGTAAGTAAAGTCAGCTGCCCAGGTGCCTGATGTCAGTTTGTAGGAGGCCTTTGGCCCTCCAAGGGAAGCTAGTCTTCCAGTTTGTGGCAGCTTGCATCTGGAAGAAATGCTGTTCCGTTCGGGATTGTAGGTGGCCGAGGCCACGTGCCCGGCAGAGGGAGTTGGGCACAAAGGATGGCCTGTTTCCAGGGGTAAGTAAAGTCAGCTGCCCAGGTGCCTGATATCAGTTTGTAGGAGGCCTTTGGCCCTCTAAGGGAAGCCAGGCTTCCAGTTTGTGGCAGCTTGCATCTGGAAGAAATCCTGTTCCGTTCAGGATTGTAGGTGGCCGAGGCCAGGTGCCCGGCAGAGGGAGTTGGGCACAAAGGATGGCCTGTTTCCAGGGATAAGTAAAGTCAGCTGCCCAGGTGCCTGATGTCAGTTTGTAGGAGGCCTTTGGGCCTCCAACAGAAGACAGGCTTCCAGCTTGTGGCAGCTTGCATCTGGAAGAAATCCTTTTCCGTTTGGGATCGTAGGTGGCCGGAGCCGGGTGCCCGGCTGAGGGAGTAGGGAACAAAGGATGGCCTGTTTCCAAGGGTAAGTAATATCATCTCCCCAGGTGCCTGATGTCAGTTTGTAGGAGGCCTTTGGCCCTCCAAGGGAAGCCAGGCTTCCATCTTGTGGCAGCTTGCATCTGGAAGAAATCCTGTTCCGGTCAGGATTGTAGGTGGCCGAGGCCAGGTGCTTGGCAGAGGGAGTTGGGCACAAACGATGGCCTGTTTCTCGGGGTAAGTAAAGTCAGCTGCCCAGGTGCCTGATGTCAGTTTGTTGCAGGCCTTTGGCCCTCCAAGGGAAGCAAGTCTTCCAGTTTGTGGCAGCTTCCATCTGGAAGAAATCCAGTTTTGTTTGGGACTGTTGGTGGCCGAGGCCAGGTGCCCGGCAGAGGGAGTTGGGCACAAAGGATGGCCTGTTTCCAGGGGTAAGTAAAGTCAGCTGCCCAGGTGCCTGATGTCAGTTTGTAGCAGGCCTTTGGCCCTCCAAGGGAAGCTAGTCTTCCTGTTCAAGGCAGCTTGCATCTGGAAGAAATCCTGTTTCGTTCCAGATTGTAGGTGGCCGAAGCCTGGTGCCCGCCAGAGGGAGTTGGGCACAAACGATGGCCTGTTTCCAGGGGTAAGTAAAGTCAGCTGACCAGGTGCCTGATGTCAGTTTGTAGGAGGACTTTGGCCCTCCAAGGAAAGCCAGTCTTCCAGTTTGTGGCAGCTTCCATGTGGAAGAAATCCTGTTCCGTTCGGGATTGTTGGTGGCCGAGGCCAGGTGTCCGGCAGAGGGAGTTGGGCACAAAGGATGGCCTGTTTCCAGGGGTAAGTAAAGTCCCCTACCCAGGTGCCTGATGTCAGTTTGCAGAAGGCCTTTGGCTCTCCATGGGAAGCCAGACTTCCTGATTGTGGCAGCTTGCATCTGGAAATAATGCTGTTCCGTTCGGGATTTTGGGTGGCCGAGGCCTGGTGCCCGGCAGAGGGAGTTGGATTAAAAGGATGGCCTGTTTCCAGGGGTAAGTAAAGTCAGCTGCCCAGGTGCCTGATGTCAGTTTGTAGGAGGCCTTTAGCCCTCCAAGGGAAGCCAGTCTTCCAGTTTGTGGCAGCTTGCCTCTGGAATAATCCTGTTCCGTTTGGGATTGTAAGTGGCCAAAGCCGGGTGCCCGGCAGAGGGAGTTGGGCACAAAGGTTGGCCTGTTTCCCGGGGTAAGTAAAGTCAGCTGCCCAGGTGCCTGATGTCAGTTTGTAGGAGGCCTTTGGACCTCCAAGGGAAGCTAGTCTTCCAGTTTGTGGCAGCTTGCATCTGGAAGAAATCCTGTTCCGTTTGGGATTGTAGGTGACCGAAGCCAGGTGTCCGATTGAGGGTGTTGGATAAAAAGGATGGCCTGTTTCAAGGGGTAAGTAAAGTCAGCTGCCCAGGTGCCTGATGTCAGTTTGTAGGAGGCCTTTGGCCCTCTATGGGAAGCTAGTCTTCCAGGTTGTGGCAGCTTGCATCTGGAAGAAATCCTGTTCCGTTCAGGATTGTAGGTGGCCGAGGCCAGGTGCTTGGCAGAGGGAGTTGGGCACAAAGGATGGCATGTTTCCAGGGGTAAGTAAAGTCAGCTGCCCAGGTGCCTGATGTCAGTTTGTAGGAGGCCTTTGGCCCTCCATGGGAAGCCAGGCTTCCTGCTTATGGCAGCTTTCATCTGGAAGAAATCATGTTCCGTTCGGGACTGTAGGTGGCCGGAGCCGGGTGCCCGCCTGTGGGAGTTGGATAAAATGATGGCCTGTTTCCAGGGGTAAGTAAAGTCAGCTGACCAGGTGCCTGATGTCAGTTTGTAGGAGGCCTTTGTCCCTCCAAGGGAAGCCAGGCTTCCAGCTTGTGGCAGCTTGCATCTGGAAGAAATCCTGTTCGGTTTGGGATCGTAGGTGGCCGAGGCATGGTGCCCGGCAGAGGGAGTTGGGCAAAAATGATGGCCTGTTTCCAGGGGAAAAAAAAGTCAGCTGCCCAGGTGCCTGATGTCAGTTTGTAGGAGGCCTTTGGCCCTCCAAGGGAAGCTAGTCTTCCAGTTTGTGGCAGCTTGCATCTGGAAGAAATGCTGTTCCGTTCGGGATTGTAGGTGGCCGAGGCCAGGTGTCCGACTGATGGAGTTGGACAAAACGATGGCCTGTTTCAAGGGGTAAGTAAAGTCAGCTGCCCAGGTGCCTGATGTTGGTTTATAGGAGGCCTTTGGCCCTCCATGGGAAGCTAGTCTTCCAGTTTGTGGCAGCTTGCATCTGGAAGAAATCCTGTTCCGTTCGGGATTGTAGGTGGCCAAAGCCGGGTGCCTGGCAGAGGGAGTTGGGCAAAAAGGATGGCCTGTTTCCAGGGGTAAGTAAAGTCGGCTGCCCAGGTGCCTGATGTCAGTTTGTAGGAGGCCTTTGTCCCTCCATGGGAAGCCAGGCTTCCTGCTTATGGCAGCTTGCATCTGGAAGAAATCCTGTTCCGTTCGGGATTGTAGGTGGCCGGAGCCGGGTGCCCGCCTGTGGGAGTTGAATTAAAAAGATGGCCTCTTTCCAGGGGTAAGTAATATCAGCTGCCCAGGTGCCTGATGTCAGTTTGTAGGAGGCCTTTGGCCCTCCAAGGGAAGCTAGTCTTCCAGTTTGTGGCAGCTTGCATCTGGAAGAAATTCTTTTCCATTCGGGATTGTAGGTGGCCAAAGCCATGTGCCCGACTGAGGGAGTTGGATAAAAAGGATGGCCTGTTTCAAGGGGTAAGTAAAGTCAGCTGCTCAGGTGCCTGATGTCAGTTTGTAGGAGGCCTTTGGCCCTTCATGTGAAGCCAGGCTTCCTGCTTATGGCAGCTTGCATCTGGAAGAAATCCTGTTCCGTTCGGGATTGTAGGTGGCCGGAGCCGGGTGCCCGACTGTGGGAGTTGGATAAAAATGATGGCCTCTTTCCAGGGGTAAGTAATATCAGCTGCCCAGGTGCCTGATGTCAGTTTATAGGAGGCCTTTGGCCCTCCAAGGGAAGCCAGGCTTCCAGCTTGTGGCTGCCTGCATCTGGAAGAAATCCTGATCGGTTTGGGACCGTAGGTGGCTGAGGCCTGGTGACCGGCAGAGGGAGTTGGGCACAAAGGATGGCCTGTTTCAAGGGGTAAGTAAAATCAGCTGCCCAGGTGCCTGATGTCATTTTGTAGGAGGCCTTTGGCCCTCCAAGGGAAGCTAGTCTTCCAGTTTGTGGCAGCTTGCATCTGGAAGAAATGCTGTTCCGTTCGGGATTGTAGGCGGCCGGAGCCAGGTGCCCGACTGAGGGAGTTGGATAAAAAGGATGGCCTGTTTCCAGGGGTAAGTAAAGTCAGCTGCCCAGGTGCCTGATGTCAGTTTGTAGGAGGCCTTTGGCCCTCCAAGGGAATCTCGTCTTCCAGTTTGTGGCAGCTTGCATCTGGAAGAAATCCTGTTCCGTTCGGGATAGTAGGTGGCCGAGGCCGGGTGCCCGACTGATGGAGTTGGGCACAAAGGATGGCCTGTTTCCAGGGGTAAGTAAAGTCAGCTGCCCAGGTGCCTGATGTCAGTTTTTTCCAGGTGGCTTTTGGTTCTCCATGGGAAGCCAGGGTTCTAGCTTGTGGCAGCTTGCATCTGGAAGAAATCCTGTTCCGTTCAGGATTGTAGGTGGCCGAGGCCTGGTGCCCGACAGAGGGAGTTGGGCACAAAGGATGGCCTGTTTCCAGGGGTAAGTAAAGTCAGCTACCCAGGTGCCTGATGTCAGTTTGTAGGAGGCGTTTGGCCCTCCATGGGAAGCCAGGCTTCCTGCTTATGGCAGCTTTCATCTGGAAGAAATCATGTTCCGTTCGGGATTGTATGTGGCAGGAGCCAGGTACCCGCCTGTGGGAGTTGGATAAAAAAGATGGTCTCTTTCCAGGGGTAAGTAATATCAGCTGCCCAGGTGCCTGATGTCAGTTTGAAGGAGGCCTTTGGCCCTCCATGGGAAGCCTGGCTTCCTGATCGTTGCAGCTTGCATCTGGAAATAATGCTGTTCCGTTCGGCATTTTGAGTGGCCGAGGCCAGGTGCCCTTCAAAGGGAGTTGGATAAAAAGGATGGCCTGTTTCCAGGGGTAAGTAAAGTCAGCTGCCCAGGTGCCTGATGTCAGTTTGTAGGAGGCCTTTGGCCCTCCATGGAAAGCTCGTCTTCCAGTTTTTAGCAGCTTGCATCTGGAAGAAATGCTGCTCCGTTCGGGATTGTAGGTGGCCGAGGCCTAGTACCCGGCAGAGGGAGTTGGATAGAAAGGAAGGCCTGTTTCCAGGGGTAACTAAAGTCAGCTGCCCAGGTGCCTGATGTCAGTTTGCAGAAGGCCTTTGGCTCTCCATGGGAAGCAAATCTTCCGTATTGTGGCAGCTTGCATCTGGAAATAAAGCCGTTCCGTTCAGGATTTTAGGTGTCCGAGGCCAGGTGCCCGGCAGAGGGAGTTGGATAAAAAGGATGGCCTGTTTCCAGGGGTAAGTAATATCAGCTGCCCAGGTGCCTGATGTCAGTTTGTAGGAGGCCTTTGTCCCTCCAAGGGAAGCCAGGCTTCCTGCTGGTGGCAGCTTGCATCTGGAAGAAACCCTGTTCCGTTTGCGATCGTGGGTGTCCGAAGCCTGGTGCCCGGCAGAGGGAGTTGGGCACAAAGGATGGCCTGTTTCCCGGGGTAAGTAAAGTCAGCTGCCCAGGTGCCTGATGTCAGTTTGTAGGAGGCCTTTGGCCCTCCAAGGGAAGCCAGGCTTCCAGTTTGTGGCAGCTTGCATCTGGAAGAAATCCTGGTCCGTTCAGGATTGTAGGTGGCCGAGTCCAGGTGCCCGGCCGTGAGAGTTGGGAGCAAATGATGGCCTGTTTCCAAGGGTAAGTAAAGTCAGCTGACCAGGTGCCTGATGTCAGTTTGTAGCAGGCCTTTGGCCCTGCAAGGGAAGCTAGTCTTCCTGTTCAAGGCAGCTTGCATCTGGAAGAAATCCTGTTCCGTTCAAGATTGTAGGTGGCCGAAGCCTGGTGCCCGCCAGAGGGAGTTGGGCACAAAGGATGGCCTGTTTCCAGGGTTAAGTAAAGTCAGCTGACCAGGTGCCTGATGTCAGTTTGTAGGAGGCCTTTGGCCCTCCAAGGGAAGCTGGTCTTCCAGTTTGTGGCAGCTTGCATCTGGAAGAAATCCTGTTCCCTTTGGGATTGTAGGTTGCCGAGGCGTGGTGCCCGGCAGAGGGAGTTGGATAAAAAGGATGGCCTGTTTCAAGGGGTAAAAAAAGTCAGCTGCCCAGGGACCTGATGTCAGTTTTTTGCAGGTGGCTATTGGTTCTTCATGGGAAGCCAGGCTTCCAGTTTGTGGCAGCTTGCATCTGGAAGTAATCCTTTTCCGTTCGGGATTGTAGATGTCCGACGTCTGGTGCCCGGCAGAGGGAGTTGGGCACAAAGGATGGCCTGTTTCCAGGGGTAAGTAAAGTCAGCTGCCCAGGTGCCTGATGTCAGTTTGTAGGAGGCCTTTGGCCCTTCAAGGGAAACTAGTCTTCCAGTTTGTGGCAGCTTGCATCTGGAAGAAATGCTGTTCCGTTCGGGATTGTAGGTGGCCGAAGCCACGTGGCCAGGAGAGGGGTTGGGCACAAAGGATGGCCTGTTTCGAAGGGTAAGTAAAGTCAGCAGACCAGGTGCCTGATGTCAGTTTGTAGCAGGCCTTTGGCCCTCCAAGGGAAGCTAGCCTTCCTGTTCAAGGCAGCTTGCATCAGGAAGAAATCCTGTTTCGTTCGGGATTGTAGGTGGCCAGAGCCGGGTGCCCGACTGTGGGAGTTGGATAAAAAGGATGGCCTCTTTCCAGCGGTAAGTAATATAAGCTGCCCAGGTGCCTGATGTCAGTTTGTAGGAGGCCTTTGGCCCTCCAAGGGAAGACAGGCTTCCAGCTTGTGGCAGCTTGCATCTGGAAGAAATCCTCTTCGGTTTGGGATCGTAGGTGGCCGACGCCTGGTGCCCGGCAGAGGGAGTTGGGCAAAAAGGATGGCCTGTTTCCAGAGGTAAGTAAAGTCATCTGCCGAGGTGCCTGATGTCAGTTTGTAGGAGGCCTTTGGCCCTCCAAGGGAAGCTGTTCTTCCACTTTGTGGCAGCTTGCATCTGGAAGAAATCCTGTTTCATTCAGGATTGTAGGTGGACGAGGCCAGGTGCCCGGAAGAGGGAGTTGGGCACAAAGGATGGCCTGTTTCCAGGGGTAAGTAAAGTCAGCTACCCAGGTGCCTGATGTCAGTTTGCAGAAGGCCTTTGGCTCTCCATGGGAAGCCAGGCTTCTTGATTGCGGCAGCTTGCATCTGGAAAAATCCTGTTCCGTTCGGGATTGTAGGTGGCCAAAGCCGGGTGCCCGGCAGAAAAAGTTGGGCACAAAGGATGGCCTATTTCCAGGGGTAAGTAAAGTCAGCTGCCCAGGTGCCTGATGTCAGTTTGTAGGAGGCCTTTGGCCCTCCAAGGGAAGCTAGTCTTCCAGTTTGTGGCAGCTTGCATCTGGAAGAAATGCTGTTCCGTTCGGGATTGTAGGTGGCCGAGGCCACGTGCCCGGCAGAGGGAGTTGGGCACAAAGGATGGCCTGTTTCCAGGGGTAAGTAAAGTCAGCTGCCCAGGTGCCTGATATCAGTTTGTAGGAGGCCTTTGGCCCTCTAAGGGAAGCCAGGCTTCCAGTTTGTGGCAGCTTGCATCTGGAAGAAATCCTGTTCCGTTCAGGATTGTAGGTGGCCGAGGCCAGGTGCCCGGCAGAGGGAGTTGGGCACAAAGGATGGCCTGTTTCCAGGGATAAGTAAAGTCAGCTGCCCAGGTGCCTGATGTCAGTTTGTAGGAGGCCTTTGGGCCTCCAACAGAAGACAGGCTTCCAGCTTGTGGCAGCTTGCATCTGGAAGAAATCCTTTTCCGTTTGGGATCGTAGGTGGCCGGAGCCGGGTGCCCGGCTGAGGGAGTAGGGAACAAAGGATGGCCTGTTTCCAAGGGTAAGTAATATCATCTCCCCAGGTGCCTGATGTCAGTTTGTAGGAGGCCTTTGGCCCTCCAAGGGAAGCCAGGCTTCCATCTTGTGGCAGCTTGCATCTGGAAGAAATCCTGTTCCGGTCAGGATTGTAGGTGGCCGAGGCCAGGTGCTTGGCAGAGGGAGTTGGGCACAAACGATGGCCTGTTTCTCGGGGTAAGTAAAGTCAGCTGCCCAGGTGCCTGATGTCAGTTTGTTGCAGGCCTTTGGCCCTCCAAGGGAAGCAAGTCTTCCAGTTTGTGGCAGCTTCCATCTGGAAGAAATCCAGTTTTGTTTGGGACTGTTGGTGGCCGAGGCCAGGTGCCCGGCAGAGGGAGTTGGGCACAAAGGATGGCCTGTTTCCAGGGGTAAGTAAAGTCAGCTGCCCAGGTGCCTGATGTCAGTTTGTAGCAGGCCTTTGGCCCTCCAAGGGAAGCTAGTCTTCCTGTTCAAGGCAGCTTGCATCTGGAAGAAATCCTGTTTCGTTCCAGATTGTAGGTGGCCGAAGCCTGGTGCCCGCCAGAGGGAGTTGGGCACAAACGATGGCCTGTTTCCAGGGGTAAGTAAAGTCAGCTGACCAGGTGCCTGATGTCAGTTTGTAGGAGGACTTTGGCCCTCCAAGGAAAGCCAGTCTTCCAGTTTGTGGCAGCTTCCATGTGGAAGAAATCCTGTTCCGTTCGGGATTGTTGGTGGCCGAGGCCAGGTGTCCGGCAGAGGGAGTTGGGCACAAAGGATGGCCTGTTTCCAGGGGTAAGTAAAGTCCCCTACCCAGGTGCCTGATGTCAGTTTGCAGAAGGCCTTTGGCTCTCCATGGGAAGCCAGACTTCCTGATTGTGGCAGCTTGCATCTGGAAATAATGCTGTTCCGTTCGGGATTTTGGGTGGCCGAGGCCAGGTGCCCGGCAGAGGGAGTTGGATTAAAAGGATGGCCTGTTTCCAGGGGTAAGTAAAGTCAGCTGCCCAGGTGCCTGATGTCAGTTTGTAGGAGGCCTTTAGCCCTCCAAGGGAAGCCAGTCTTCCAGTTTGTGGCAGCTTGCCTCTGGAATAATCCTGTTCCGTTTGGGATTGTAAGTGGCCAAAGCCGGGTGCCCGGCAGAGGGAGTTGGGCACAAAGGTTGGCCTGTTTCCCGGGGTAAGTAAAGTCAGCTGCCCAGGTGCCTGATGTCAGTTTGTAGGAGGCCTTTGGACCTCCAAGGGAAGCTAGTCTTCCAGTTTGTGGCAGCTTGCATCTGGAAGAAATCCTGTTCCGTTTGGGATTGTAGGTGACCGAAGCCAGGTGTCCGATTGAGGGTGTTGGATAAAAAGGATGGCCTGTTTCAAGGGGTAAGTAAAGTCAGCTGCCCAGGTGCCTGATGTCAGTTTGTAGGAGGCCTTTGGCCCTCTATGGGAAGCTAGTCTTCCAGGTTGTGGCAGCTTGCATCTGGAAGAAATCCTGTTCCGTTCAGGATTGTAGGTGGCCGAGGCCAGGTGCTTGGCAGAGGGAGTTGGGCACAAAGGATGGCATGTTTCCAGGGGTAAGTAAAGTCAGCTGCCCAGGTGCCTGATGTCAGTTTGTAGGAGGCCTTTGGCCCTCCATGGGAAGCCAGGCTTCCTGCTTATGGCAGCTTTCATCTGGAAGAAATCATGTTCCGTTCGGGACTGTAGGTGGCCGGAGCCGGGTGCCCGCCTGTGGGAGTTGGATAAAATGATGGCCTGTTTCCAGGGGTAAGTAAAGTCAGCTGACCAGGTGCCTGATGTCAGTTTGTAGGAGGCCTTTGTCCCTCCAAGGGAAGCCAGGCTTCCAGCTTGTGGCAGCTTGCATCTGGAAGAAATCCTGTTCGGTTTGGGATCGTAGGTGGCCGAGGCATGGTGCCCGGCAGAGGGAGTTGGGCAAAAATGATGGCCTGTTTCCAGGGGAAAAAAAAGTCAGCTGCCCAGGTGCCTGATGTCAGTTTGTAGGAGGCCTTTGGCCCTCCAAGGGAAGCTAGTCTTCCTGTTCAAGGCAGCTTGCATCTGGAAGAAATGCTGTTCCGTTCGGGATTGTAGGTGGCCGAGGCCAGGTGTCCGACTGATGGAGTTGGACAAAACGATGGCCTGTTTCAAGGGGTAAGTAAAGTCAGCTGCCCAGGTGCCTGATGTTGGTTTATAGGAGGCCTTTGGCCCTCCATGGGAAGCTAGTCTTCCAGTTTGTGGCAGCTTGCATCTGGAAGAAATCCTGTTCCGTTCGGGATTGTAGGTGGCCAAAGCCGGGTGCCTGGCAGAGGGAGTTGGGCAAAAAGGATGGCCTGTTTCCAGGGGTAAGTAAAGTCGGCTGCCCAGGTGCCTGATGTCAGTTTGTAGGAGGCCTTTGGCCCTCCATGGGAAGCCAGGCTTCCTGCTTATGGCAGCTTGCATCTGGAAGAAATCCTGTTCCGTTCGGGATTGTAGGTGGCCGGAGCCGGGTGCCCGCCTGTGGGAGTTGAATTAAAAAGATGGCCTCTTTCCAGGGGTAAGTAATATCAGCTGCCCAGGTGCCTGATGTCAGTTTGTAGGAGGCCTTTGGCCCTCCAAGGGAAGCTAGTCTTCCAGTTTGTGGCAGCTTGCATCTGGAAGAAATTCTTTTCCATTCGGGATTGTAGGTGGCCAAAGCCATGTGCCCGACTGAGGGAGTTGGATAAAAAGGATGGCCTGTTTCAAGGGGTAAGTAAAGTCAGCTGCTCAGGTGCCTGATGTCAGTTTGTAGGAGGCCTTTGGCCCTTCATGTGAAGCCAGGCTTCCTGCTTATGGCAGCTTGCATCTGGAAGAAATCCTGTTCCGTTCGGGATTGTAGGTGGCCGGAGCCTGGTGCCCGACTGTGGGAGTTGGATAAAAATGATGGCCTCTTTCCAGGGGTAAGTAATATCAGCTGCCCAGGTGCCTGATGTCAGTTTATAGGAGGCCTTTGGCCCTCCAAGGGAAGCCAGGCTTCCAGCTTGTGGCTGCCTGCATCTGGAAGAAATCCTGATCGGTTTGGGACCGTAGGTGGCTGAGGCCTGGTGACCGGCAGAGGGAGTTGGGCACAAAGGATGGCCTGTTTCAAGGGGTAAGTAAAATCAGCTGCCCAGGTGCCTGATGTCATTTTGTAGGAGGCCTTTGGCCCTCCAAGGGAAGCTAGTCTTCCAGTTTGTGGCAGCTTGCATCTGGAAGAAATGCTGTTCCGTTCGGGATTGTAGGCGGCCGGAGCCAGGTGCCCGACTGAGGGAGTTGGATAAAAAGGATGGCCTGTTTCCAGGGGTAAGTAAAGTCAGCTGCCCAGGTGCCTGATGTCAGTTTGTAGGAGGCCTTTGGCCCTCCAAGGGAATCTCGTCTTCCAGTTTGTGGCAGCTTGCATCTGGAAGAAATCCTGTTCCGTTCGGGATAGTAGGTGGCCGAGGCCGGGTGCCCGACTGATGGAGTTGGGCACAAAGGATGGCCTGTTTCCAGGGGTAAGTAAAGTCAGCTGCCCAGGTGCCTGATGTCAGTTTTTTCCAGGTGGCTTTTGGTTCTCCATGGGAAGCCAGGGTTCTAGCTTGTGGCAGCTTGCATCTGGAAGAAATCCTGTTCCGTTCAGGATTGTAGGTGGCCGAGGCCTGGTGCCCGACAGAGGGAGTTGGGCACAAAGGATGGCCTGTTTCCAGGGGTAAGTAAAGTCAGCTACCCCAGGTGCCTGATGTCAGTTTGTAGGAGGCGTTTGGCCCTCCATGGGAAGCCAGGCTTCCTGCTTATGGCAGCTTTCATCTGGAAGAAATCATGTTCCGTTCGGGATTGTATGTGGCAGGAGCCAGGTACCCGCTGTGGGAGTTGGATAAAAAAGATGGTCTCTTTCCAGGGGTAAGTAATATCAGCTGCCCAGGTGCCTGATGTCAGTTTGAAGGAGGCCTTTGGCCTCCATGGGAAGCCTGGCTTCCTGATCGTTGCAGCTTGCATCTGGAAATAATGCTGTTCCGTTCGGCATTTTGAGTGGCCGAGGCCAGGTGCCCTTCAAAGGGAGTTGGATAAAAAGGATGGCCTGTTTCCAGGGGTAAGTAAAGTCAGCTGCCCAGGTGCCTGATGTCAGTTTGTAGGAGGCCTTTGGCCCTCCATGGAAAGCTCGTCTTCCAGTTTTTAGCAGCTTGCATCTGGAAGAAATGCTGCTCCGTTCGGGATTGTAGTGGCCGAGGCCTAGTACCCGGCAGAGGAGTTGGATAGAAAGGAAGGCCTGTTTCCAGGGGGTAACTAAAGTCAGCTGCCCAGGTGCCTGATGTCAGTTTGCAGAAGGCCTTTGGCTCTCCATGGGAAGCAAATCTTCCGTATTGTGGCAGCTTGCATCTGGAAAATAAAGCTGTTCCGTTCAGGATTTTAGGTGTCCGAGGCCAGGTGCCCGGCAGAGGGGAGTTGGATAAAAAGGATGGCCTGTTTCCAGGGGTAAGTAATATCAGCTGCCCAGGTGCCTGATGTCAGTTTGTAGGAGGCCTTTGTCCCTCCAAGGGAAGCCAGGCTTCCTGCTGGTGGCAGCTTGCATCTGGAAGAAACCCTGTTCCGTTTGCGATCGTGGGTGTCCGAAGCCTGGTGCCCGGCAGAGGGAGTTGGGCACAAAGGATGGCCTGTTTCCCGGGGTAACTAAAGTCAGCTGCCCAGGTGCCTGGTGTCAGTTTGTAAGAGGCATTTGGCCCTCCAAGGGAAGCAAGTCTTCCAGTTTGTGGCAGCTTGCTTCTGGAAGAGATTCTGTTTTGTTCGGGTCTGTTGGTGGCCGAGACTAGGTGCCCGGGAGAGGGAGTTGGGCACAAAGGATGGCCTGTTTCCCGGGGTAAGTAAAGTCAGCTTCCCAGGTGCCTGATGTCAGTTTGTAGGAGGCCTTTGTCCCTCCAAGGGAAGTTAGTCTTGCAGTTTGTGGCAGCTTGCATCTGGAAGAAATCCTGTTCCGTTCGGGTTTGTAGGTGGCCGGAGCCAGGTGCCCGCAGAGGGAGTTGGATAAAAAGGATGGCCTGTTTCAAGGGGTAAGTAAAGTCAGCTGCCCAGGTGCCTGATGTCAGTTTGCAGAAGGCCTTTGGCTCTCCATGGGAAGCCAGGCTTCCTGATTGTGGCAGCTTGCATCTGGAAATAATGCTGTTCCGTTCGGGATTTTGGCTGGCCGAGGCCTGGTGCGCGACAGAGGGATTTGGATAAAAAGGATGGCCTCTTTCCAGGGGTAAGTAAAGTCAGCTGCCCAGGTGCCTGATGTCAGTTTGTAGGAGGCCTTTGGCCCTCCAAGGGAAGCCAGTCTTCCAGTTCGTGGCAGCTTGCATCTGAAATAATCCTGTTCCGTTCGGGATTGTAGATGGCCACAGCCGGGTGCCCGGCAGAGGGAGTTGGGCACAAAGGATGGCCTGTTTCCACAGGAAAGTAAAGTCAGCTGCCCAGGTGCCTGATGTCAGTTTGTAGGAGGCCTTTGGCCCTCCTAGGGACGCTAGTCTTCATTTTGTGGCAGCTTGAATCTGGAAGAAATCTTGTTCCGTTCGGGATTATAGGTGGCCGGCGCATGGTGCCCGACTGAGGAGTTGGATAAAAAGGATGGCCTCTTTCAAGGGTAAGTAAAGTCAGCTGGCCAGGTGCCTGATGTCAGTTTGTAGGAGGCCTTTGGCCCTCCATGGGAAGCTAGTCTTCCAGTTTGTGGCAGCTTGCATCCGGAAGAAATCCTGTTCCGTTCAAGATTATAGGTGGCCGAGGCCAGGTGTCCGGCACAGAGAGTTGGGCAGAAATGATGGCCTGTTTCCAGGGGTAAGTAACGTCAGCTGCCCAGGTGCTTGATGTCAGTTTGTAGGAGGCTTTGGCCCTCTAAGGAAGCAAGTCTTCCAGTTTTGGGCATCTTGCATCTGGAAGAAATCCTTTTCCGTTCTGGATTGTAGGTGGCGGAGCTGGGTGTCCGGCAAAGGGAGATGGCACAAAGGATGGCCTGTTTCCAGGGGTAAGTAAAGTCAGCTGCCCAGGTGCCTGATGTCAGTTTGTAGGAGGCCTTTCGCCCTTCATGTGAAGCCAGGCTTCCTGCTTATGGCCTCTTGCATCTGGAAGAAATCCTGTTCCGTTCGGGATTGTAGTTGGCCGGAGCCGGGTGCCCGACTGTGGACTTGGATAAAAATGATGACCTCTTTCCAGGGGTAAGTAATATCAGCTGCCCAGGTGCCTGATGTCAGTTTGTAGGAGGCCTTTGGCCCTCCAAGGGAAGCCAGGCTTCCAGCCTGTGGCTGCTTGCATCTGGAAGAAATCCTGATCGGTTGGGATCGTAGGTGGCTGAGGCCTGGTGACCGGCAGAGGGGAGTTGGGCACAAAGGATGGCCAGTTTCAAGGGGTAAGTAAAATCAGCTGCCCAGGTGCCTGATGTCAGTTTGTAGGAGGCCTTTGGCCCTCCAAGGGAATCTACTCTTCCAGTTTGTGGCAGCTTGCATCTGGAAGAAATGCTGTTCCGTTGGCCGGAGCCAGGTGCCCGACTGAGGGAGTTGGATAAAAAGGATGGCCCTGTTTCCAGGGGTAAGTAAAGTCAGCTGCCCAGGTGCCTGATGTCAGTTTGTAGGAGGCCTTTGGCCCCTCATTGGGAAGCCAGTCTCCCAGTTTGTGGCAGCTTGCATCTGGAAGAAATCCTGTTCCGTTCGGGATTGTAGGTGGCCAAAGCCGGGTGCCCGGCAGAGGGAGCTGGGCAAAAATGATGGCCTGTTTCCAGGGGAAAGTAAAGTCAGCTGCCCAGGTGCCTGATGTCAGTTTTTTCCAGGTGGCTTTTGGTTCTCCATGGGAAGCCAGGGTTCCAGCTTGTGGCAGCTTGCATCTGGAAGTAATCCTGTTCCATTCGGGATTGTAGGTGGCCGAGGCCTGGTACTCGGCAGAGGGAGTTGGGCACAAAGAATGGCCTGTTTCCAGGGGTTAGTAAAGTCAGCTGCCCAGGTGCCTGATGTTAGTTTGTAGGAGGCCTTTGGCCCTCCAAGGGAATCTCGTCTTCCAGTTTGTGGCAGCTTGCATCTGGAAGAAATCCTGTTCTGTTCGGGATTGTAGGTGGCCGAGGCCGGGTGCCCGACTGATGAAGTTGGGCACAAAGGATGGCCTGTTCCAGGGTTAAGTAAAGTCAGTTGCCCAGGTGCCTGATGTCAGTTTGTAGGAGAACTTTGGCCCTCAAGGGAAGCCAGGCTTACAGCTTCTGGCAGATTGCATCTGGAAGAAATCATGTTCCGTTCGGGATTGTAGGTGGCCGGAGCCGGGTGCCCGCCTGTGGGAGTTGGATAAAAAAGATGGTCTCTTTCCCGGGGTAAGTAATATCAGTTGCCCAGGTGCCTGATGTCAGTTTGTAGGAGGCCTTTGGCCCTCCAAGGGAAGCTAGTCTTCCAGTTTCTGGCAGCTTGCATCTGGAAGAAATCCTGTTCCGTTCGGGATTGTAGGTGGCCGAGGCCAGGTGTCCGGCAGAGGGAGTTGGGCAAAAAGGATGGCCTGTTTCCAGGGGTAATGTAAACTCACCTACCCAGGTGCCTGATGTCAGTATTGTAGAAGGCCTTTGGCTCTCCATGGGAAGCCCGGCTTCCTGATTGTTGCAGCTTGCATCTGGAAATAATGCTGTTCCATTCGGCATTTTGGGTGGCCGAGGCCAGGTGCGCTTCAAAGGGGAGTTGGATAAAAAGGATGGCCTGTTTCCAGGGGTAAGTAAAGTCCAGCTGCCCAGGTGCCTGATGTCAGTTTGTAGGAGGCCTTTGTCCCTCCAAGGGAAGTTAGTCTTGCAGTTTGTGGCAGCTTGCATCTGGAAGAAATCCTGTTCCGTTCGGGTTTGTAGGTGGCCGGAGCCAGGTGCCCGGCAGAGGGAGTTGGATAAAAAGGATGGCCTGTTTCAAGGGGTAAGTAAAGTCAGCTGCCCAGGTGCCTGATGTCAGTTTGCAGAAGGCCTTTGGCTCTCCATGGGAAGCCAGGCTTCCTGATTGTGGCAGCTTGCATCTGGAAATAATGCTGTTCCGTTCGGGATTTTGGCTGGCCGAGGCCTGGTGCGCGACAGAGGGATTTGGATAAAAAGGATGGCCTCTTTCCAGGGGTAAGTAAAGTCAGCTGCCCAGGTGCCTGATGTCAGTTTGTAGGAGGCCTTTGGCCCTCCAAGGGGAAGCCAGTCTTCCAGTTCGTGGCAGCTTGCATCTGAAATAATCCTGTTCCGTTCGGGATTGTAGATGGCCACAGCCGGGTGCCCGGCAGAGGGAGTTGGGCACAAAGGATGGCCTGTTTCCACAGGAAAGTAAAGTCAGCTGCCCAGGTGCCTGATGTCAGTTTGTAGGAGGCCTTTGGCCCTCCTAGGGACGCTAGTCTTCCATTTTGTGGCAGCTTGAATCTGGAAGAAATCTTGTTCCGTTCGGGATTATAGGTGGCCGGCGCATGGTGCCCGACTGAGGGAGTTGGATAAAAAGGATGGCCTCTTTCAAGGGGTAAGTAAAGTCAGCTGGCCAGGTGCCTGATGTCAGTTTGTAGGAGGCCTTTGGCCCCTCCATGGGAAGCTAGTCTTCCAGTTTGTGGCAGCTTGCATCCGGAAGAAATCCTGTTCCGTTCAAGATTATAGGTGGCCGAGGCCAGGTGTCCGGCACAGCGAGTTGGGCAGAAATGATGGCCTGTTTCCAGGGGTAAGTAACGTCAGCTGCCCAGGTGCTTGATGTCAGTTTGTAGGAGGCCTTTGGCCCTCTAAGGGAAGCAAGTCTTCCAGTTTTGGGCATGTTGCATCTGGAAGAAATCCTTTTCCGTTCTGGATTGTAGGTGGCCGGAGCTGGGTGTCCGGCAAAGGGAGATGGGCACAAAGGATGGCCTGTTTCCAGGGGTAAGTAAAGTCAGCTGCCCAGGTGCCTGATGTCAGTTTGTAGGAGGCCTTTCGCCCTTCATGTGAAGCCAGGCTTCCTGCTTATGGCCTCTTGCATCTGGAAGAAATCCTGTTCCGTTCGGGATTGTAGTTGGCCGGAGCCGGGTGCCCGACTGTGGGACTTGGATAAAAATGATGACCTCTTTCCAGGGGTAAGTAATATCAGCTGCCCTGGGTGCCTGATGTCAGTTTGTAGGAGGCCTTTGGCCCTCCAAGGGAAGCCAGGCTTCCAGCTTGTGGCTGCTTGCATCTGGAAGAAATCCTGATCGGTTTTGGGATCGTAGGTGGCTGAGGCCTGGTGACCGGCAGAGGGAGTTGGGCACAAAGGATGGCCAGTTTCAAGGGGTAAGTAAAATCAGCTGCCCAGGTGCCTGATGTCAGTTTGTAGGAGGGCCTTTGGCCCTCCAAGGGAATCTACTCTTCCAGTTTGTGGCAGCTTGCATCTGGAAGAAATGCTGTTCCGTTCGGGATTGTAGGCGGCCGGAGCCAGGTGCCCGACGGAGGGAGTTGGATAAAAAGGATGGCCTGTTTCCAGGGGTAAGTAAAGTCAGCTGCCCAGGTGCCTGATGTCAGTTTGTAGGAGGCCTTTGGCCCTCCCTGGGAAGCCAGTCTCCCAGTTTGTGGCAGCTTGCATCTGGAAGAAATCCTGTTCCGTTCGGGATTGTAGGTGGCCAAAGCCGGGTGCCCGGCAGAGGGAGCTGGGCAAAAATGATGGCCTGTTTCCAGGGGGAAAGTAAAGTCAGCTGCCCCAGGTGCCTGATGTCAGTTTTTTCCAGGTGGCTTTTGGTTCTCCATGGGAAGCCAGGGTTCCAGCTTGTGGCAGCTTGCATCTGGAAGTAATCCTGTTCCATTCGGGATTGTAGGTGGCCGAGGCCTGGTACTCGGCAGAGGGAGTTGGGCACAAAGAATGGCCTGTTTCCAGGGTTAGTAAAAGTCAGCTGCCCAGGTGCCTGATGTTAGTTTGTAGGAGGCCTTTGGCCCTCCAAGGGAATCTCGTCTTCCAGTTTGTGGCAGCTTTGCATCTGGAAGAAATCCTGTTCTGTTCGGGATTGTAGGTGGCCGAAGGCCGGGGTGCCCGACTGATGAAGTTGGGCACAAAGGATGGCCTGTTTCCAGGGTTAAGTAAAGTCAGTTGCCCAGGTGCCTGATGTCAGTTTGTAGGAGAACTTTGGCCCTCCAAGGGAAGCCAGGCTTACAGCTTCTGGCAGATTGCATCTGGAAGAAATCATGTTCCGTTCGGGATTGTAGGTGGCCGGAGCCGGGTGCCCGCCTGTGGGAGTTGGATAAAAAAGATGGTCTCTTTCCCGGGGGTAAGTAATATCAGTTGCCCAGGTGCCTGATGTCAGTTTGTAGGAGGCCTTTGGCCCTCCAAGGGAAGCTAGTCTTCCAGTTTCTGGCAGCTTGCATCTGGAAGAAATCCTGTTCCGTTCGGGATTGTAGGTGGCCGGAGCCAGATGCCAGACTGAGGGAGTTGGATAAAAAGGATGTCCTGTTTCAAGAGGGTATGTAAAGTCCAGCTGACCAGGTGCCTGATGTCAGTTTGTAGGAGGCTTTCGGCCCTCCATGGGAATCTAGTCTTCCAGTTTGTGGCAGCTTGCATCTGAAAGAAATCCTGTTTTGTTCGGGATTGTAGGTGGCCGAGGCGTGGTGCCCGGCAGAGGGAGTTGGGCACAAAGGATGGCCTGTTACCAGGGGTGAGTAAAGTCAGCTGCCCAGGTGCCTGATGTCAGTTTGTAGGAGGCCTTTGGCCCTCCAAGGGAAGCCAGGCGTCCAGTTTGTGGCAGCTTGCATCTGGAAGAAATCCTGTTCCGTTCGGAATTGTAGGTGGCCGAGTCCAGGTGCCCGGCAGTGGGAGTTGGGCAAAATGATGGCCTGTTTCCAGGGGTAAGTAAAGTCAGCTGACCAGGTGCCTGATGTCACTTTGTTGCAGGCCTTTGGCCCTCCAAGGGAAGCTTGTCTTCCTGTTCAAGGCAGCTTGCATCTGGAAGAAATCCTGTTCCGTTCAAGATTGTAGGTGGCCGAAGCCTGGTGCCCGGCAGAGGGTGTTGGATAAAAAGGATGGCCTGTTTCCAGGGGGTAAGTAAAGTCAGCAGCCCAGGTGCCTGATGTCAGTTTGTTGCAGGCCTTTGGCCCTCCAAGGGAAGCTTGTCTTCCTGTTCAAGGCAGCTTGCATCTGGAAGAAATGCTGTTCCGTTCGGGATTGTAGGGGGGCGAGGCCTGGTGCCCGGAAGAGGTAGTTGGGCAAAAAGGATGGCCTATTTCCAGGGGTAAGAAAAGTCAGGTGCCCAGGTGCCTGATGTCAGTTTGTAGAAGGCCTTTGGCTCTTCATGGGAAGCAAGGCCTCCTGATTGTGGCAGCTTGCATCTGGAAATAATGCTGTTCCGTTCAGGATTGTAGGTGTCCGAGGCCAGGTGCCCGGCAGAGGTAGTTGGATAAAATGATGGCCTGTTTCCAGGGGTAAGTAATTCAGCTGCCCATGTGCCTGATGTCAGTTTGTAGGAGGCCTTTGGCCCTCCATGGGAAGCCAAGCTTCCTGCTTGTGGCAGCTTGCATCTGGAAGAAATCCTGTTCCGTTCGGGATTGTAGGTGGCCGGAGCCGGGTGCCCGACTGTGGAAGTTGGATAAAAATGATGGCCTCTTTCCAGGGGTAAGTAATATCAACTGCCCCGGTGCCTAATGTCAGTCTGTAGGAGGCCTTTGGCCCTCCAAGGGAAGCAAGTCTTCCAGTCTGTGGCAGCTTGCGTCTGGAAGAAATCCAGTTTTGTTCGGGACTGTTGGTGGCCGAGGCCAGGTGCCCGGCAGAGGGAGTTGGGCACAAAGGATGGCCTGTTTCCAGGGGTGAGTAAAGTCATCTGCCCAGGTGCCTGATGTCAGTTTGTAGGAGGCCTTTGGCCCTCCAAGGGAAGCCAGGCTTCCAGTTTGTGGCAGCTTGCATCTGGAAGAAATCCTGGTCCGTTCAGGATTGTAGGTGGCCGAGTCCAGGGTGCCCGGCCGTGAGAGTTGGGAACAAATGATGGCCTGTTTCCAAGGATAAGTAAAGTCAGCTGACCAGGTGCCTGATGTCAGTTTGTAGCAGGCCTTTGGCCCTCCAAGGGAAGCTAGTCTTCCTGTTCAAGGCAGCTTGCATCTGGAAGAAATCCTGTTCCGTTCAAGATTGTAGGTGGCCGAAGCCCTGGTGCCCGCCAGAGGGAGTTGGGCACAAAGGATGGCCTGTTTCCAGGGTTAAGTAAAGACAGCTGACCAGGTGCCTGATGTCAGTTTGTAGGAGGCCTTTGGCCCTCCAAGGGAAGCTGGTCTTCCAGTTTGTGGCAGCTTGCATCTGGAAGAAATCCTGTTCCGTTTGGGATTGTAGGTTGCCGAGGCGTGGTGCCCGGCAGAGGGAGTTGGATAAAAAGGATGGCCTGTTTCAAGGGGTAAAAAAAGTCAGCTGCCCAGGGACCTGATGTCAGTTTTTTGCAGGTGGCTATTGGTTCTTCATGGGAAGCCAGGCTTCCAGTTTGTGGCAGCTTGCATCTGGAAGTAATCCTTTTCCGTTCGGGATTGTAGTTGTCCGACGTCTGGTGCCCGGCAGAGGGAGTTGGGCACAAAGGATGGCCTGTTTCCAGGGGTAAGTAAAGTCAGCTGACCAGGTGCCTGATGTCAGGTTTGTAGCAGGCCTTTGGCCCTCCAAGGGAAGCTAGTCTTCCTGTTCAAGGCAGCTTGCATCAGGAAGAAATCCTGTTCCGTTCAAGATTGCAGCTGGCCGAAGCCTGGTGCCTGGCAGAGGGAGTTGGGCACAAAGGATGGCCTGTTTCCAGGGGTAAGTAAAGTCAGCTGCCCAGGTGCCTGATGTCAGTTTGTAGGAGGCCTTTGGCCCTCCAAGGGAAGCCAGTCTTCCAGCTTGTGGCAGCTTGCATCTGGAATAATCCTGTTCCGTTCGGGATTGTAGGTGTCCAAAGCCGGGTGCCCGGCAGAGGGAGTTGGGCACAAAGGATGGCCTGTTTCCAGATGAAAGTAAAGTCAGCTGCCCAGGTGCCTGATGTCACTTTTTAGCAGGTGACTATTGGTCCTCCATGGGAAGCCAGGCATCCAGCTTGTGTCAGCATGCATCTGGAAGTAATCCTGTTCCCTTAGGGATTGTAGGTGGCCGAGGCCTGGTGCCCGGCAGAGGGAGTTGGGCACAAAGGATGGCCTGTTTCCAGGGGTATGTAAAGTCAGCATCCCAGGTGCCTGATGTCAGTTTGTAGGAGGCCTTTGGCCCTCCAAGGGAAGCAAGTCTTCCAGTTTGTGGCAGCTTGCATCTGGAAGAAATCCTGTTTCGTTCGGGGATTGTAGGTGGCCGGAGCCGGGTGCCCGACTGTGGGAGTTGGATAAAAAGGATGGCCTCTTTCCAGCGGTAAGTAATATCAGCTGCCCAGGTGCCTGATGTCAGTTTGTAGGAGGCCTTTGGCCCTCCAAGGGAAGACAGGCTTCCAGCTTGTGGCAGCTTGCATCTGGAAGAAATCCTCTTCGGTTTGGGATCGTAGGTGGCCGACGCCTGGTGCCCGGCAGAGGGAGTTGGGCAAAAAGGATGGCCTTTTTCCAGAGGTAAGTAAAGTCATCTGCCCAGGTGCCTGATGTCAGTTTGTAGGAGGCCTTTGGCCCTCCAAGGGAAGCTGGTCTTCCACTTTGTGGCAGCTTGCATCTGGAAGAAATCCTGTTTTCATTCGGGATTGTAGGTGGCCGAGGCCAGGTGCTTGGAAGAGGGAGTTGGGCACAAAGGATGGCCTGTTTCCAGGGGTAAATAAAGTCACCTACCCAGGTGCCTGATGTCAGTTTGCAGAAGGCCTTTGGCTCTCCATGGGAAGCCAGGCTTCTTGATTGCGGCAGCTTGCATCTGGAAATAATGCTGTACGTTCGGGATTGTAGGTGGCCGAGGCCTGGCGCCCGGCAGAGGGAGTTGGGCACAAACGATGGCCTGTTTCCAGGGGTAAGTAAAGTCAGCTGCCCATGTGCCTGATGTCAGTTTGTAGGAGGCCTGTGACCCTCCAAGGAAAGCCAGTCTTCCAGTTTATGGCAGCTTGCATCTGGAATAATCCTGTTCCGTTCGGGATTGTAGGTGGCCAAAGCCGGGTGCCCGGCAGAAAAAGTTGGGCACAAAGGATGGCCTGTTTCCAGGGGTAAGTAAAGTCAGCTTCCCAGGTGCCTGATGTCAGTTTTTTGCAGGTGGCTATTGGTTCTCCATGGGAAGCCAGGCTTCAAGTTTGTGGCAGCTTGCATCTGGAAGTAATCCTTTTCCGTTCGGGATTGTAGATGTCCGAGGCCTGGTGCCCGGCAGAGGGAGTTGGGCACAAAGGATGGCCTTTTTCCAGGGGTAAGTAAAGTCAGCTGCCCAGGTGCCTGATGTCAGTTTGTAGGAGGCCTTTGGCCCTCCAAGGGAAGCTACGCTTCCAGTTTGTGGCAGCTTGCATCTGGAAGAAATGCTGTTCCGTTCGGGATTGTAGGTGGCCGAGGCCACGTGCCCGGCAGAGGGAGTTGGGCACAAAGGATGGCCTGTTTCCAGGGGTAAGTAAAGTCAGCTGCCCAGGTGCCTGATATCAGTTTGTAGGAGGCCTTTAGCCCTCTAAGGGAAGCCAGGCTTCCAGTTTGTGGCAGCTTGCATCTGGAATAATCCTGTTCCGTTCAGGATTGTAGGTGGCCGAGGCCAGGTGCCCGGCAGAGGGAGTTGGGCACAAAGGATGGCCTGTTTCCAGGGGTAAGTAAAGTCAGCTGCCCACTTGCCTGATGTCAGTTTGTAGGAGGCCTTTGGCCCTCCAAGGGAAGCTAGTCTTCCAGTTTGTGGCAGCTTGCATCTGGAAGAAATCCTGTTCCGGTCAGGATTGTAGGTGGCCGAGGCCAGGTGCTTGGCAGAGGGAGTTGGGCACAAACGATGGCCTGTTTCTCGGGGTAAGTAAAGTCAGCTGCCCAGGTGCCTGATGTCAGTTTGTAGGAGGCCTTTGGCCCTCCAAGGGAAGCAAGTCTTCCAGTTTGTGGCAGCTTGCATCTGGAAGAAATCCAGTTTTGTTCGGGACTGTTGGTGGCCGAGGCCAGGTGCCCGGAAGAGGGAGTTGGGCACAAAGGATGGCCTGTTTCACGGGGTAAGTAAAGTCAGCTGCCCAGGATCCTGATGTCAGTTTGTAGCAGGCCTTTGGCCCTCCAAGGGAAGCTTGTCTCCCTGTTCAAGGCAGCTTGCATCTGGAAGAAATCCTGTTTCGTTCAAGATTGTAGGTGGCCGAAGCCTGGTGCCCGCCAGAGGGAGTTGGGCACAAACGATGGCCTGTTTCCAGGGGTAAGTAAAGTCAGCTGACCAGGTGCCTGATGTCAGTTTCTAGCAGGCCTTTGGCCCTCCAAGGGAAGCTAGTCTTCCTGTTCAAGGCAGCTTGCATCTGGAATAATCCTGTTCCGTTCGGGATTGTAGGTGTCCAAAGCCGGGTGCCGGGCCGAGGGAGTTGGGCAGAAAGGATGGCCTGTTTCCAGGGGTGAGTAAAGTCAGCTGCCCAGGTGCCTGATGTCAGTTTTTAGCAGGTGGCTATTAGTTCTCCATGGGTAGCCAGGCTTCCAGCTTGTGTCAGCTTGCATCTGGAAGTAATCATTTTCCGTTCGGGATTGTAGATGTCCGAGGCCTGGTGCCCGGCAGAGGGAGTTGGGCACAAAGGATGTCCTGTTTCCAGGGGTAAGAAAAGTCAGCTGCCCAGGTGCCTGATGTCAATTTGTAGGAGGTCTTTGGCCCTCCAAGGGAAGCCAGGCTTCCAGTTTGTGGCAGCTTGCATCTGGAAGAAATGCTGTTCCGTTCGGGATTGTAGGTGGCCGAGGCCAGGTGCCCGGCAGAGGGAGTCGGGCACAAAGGATGGCCTGTTTCCAGGGGTAAGTAAAGTCAGCTGCCCAGGTGCCTGATGTCAGTTTGTAGGAGGCCTTTGGCCCTCTAAGGGAAGCCAGCCTTCCAGTTTGTGGCAGCTTGCATCTGGAAGAAATCCTGTTCCGTTCAGGATTGTAGGTGGCCGAGGCCAGGTGCCCGGCTGAGGGAGTTGGGCACAAAGGATGGCCTGTTTCGAGGGATAAGTAAAGTCAGCTGCCCAGGTGCCTGATATCAGTTTGTAGGAGGCCTTTGGCCCTCTAAGGGAAGCCAGGCTTCCAGTTTGTGGCAGCTTGCATCTGGAAGAAATCCTGTTCCCTTAGGGATTGTAGGTGGCCGAGGTCAGGTGCCCGGCAGAGGGAGTTGGGCACAAAGGATGGCCTGTTTCCAGGGGTAAGTAAAGTCAGCTGCCCAGGTGCCTGATATCAGTTTGTAGGAGGCCTTTGACCCTCTAAGGGAAGCCAGGCTTCCAGTTTGTGGCAGCTTGCATCTGGAAGAAATCCTGTTCCGTTCAGGATTGTAGGTGGTTGAGGCCAGGTGCCTGGCAGAGGGAGTTGGGCACAAAGGATGGCCTGTTTCCAGGGGTAAGTAAAGTCAGCTGCCCACTTGCCTGATGTCAGTTTGTAGGAGGCCTTTTGCCCTCCAAGGGAAGCTAGTCTTCCAGTTTGTGGCAGCTTGCATCTGGATGAAATCCTGTTCCGGTCAGGATTGTAGGTGGCCGAGGCCAGGTGCTTTGCAGAGGGAGTTGGGCACAAACGATGGCCTGTTTCTCGGGGTAAGTAAAGTCAGCTGCCCAGGTGCCTGATGTCAGTTTGTAGGAGGCCTTTGGCCCTCCAAGGGAAGCTAGTCTTCCAGTTTGTGGCAGCTTGCATCTGGAAGAAATCCAGTTTTGTTCGGGACTGTTGGTGGCCGAGGCCAGGTGCCCGGCAGAGGGAGTTGGGCACAAAGGATGGCCTGTTTCCAGGGGTAAGTAAAGTCAGCTGACCAAGTGCCTGATGTCAGTTTGTAGCAGGCCTTTGGCCCTCCAAGGGAAGCTAGTCTTCCTGTTCAAGGCAGCTTGCATCTGGAAGAAATCCTGTTTCGTTCAAGATTGTAGGTGGCCGAAGCCTGGTGCCCGGCCGTGAGAGTTGGGCACAAAGGATGGCCTGTTTCCAGGGGTAAGTAAAGTCAGCTGACCAGGTGCCTGATGTCAGTTTCTAGCAGGCCTATGGCCCTCCAAGGGAAGCTAGTCTTCCTGTTCAAGGCAGCTTGCGTCTGGAATAATCCTGTTCCGTTCGGGATTGTAGGTGTCCAAAGCCGGGTGCCGGGCCGAGGGAGTTGGGCAGAAAGGATGGCCTGTTTCCAGGGGTGAGTAAAGTCAGCTGCCCAGGTGCCTGATGTCAGTTTTTAGCAGGTGGCTATTTGTTCTCCATGGGTAGCCAGGCTTCCAGCTTGTGGCAGCTTGCATCTGGAAGTAATCATTTTCCATTCGGGATTGTAGATGTCCGAGGCCTGGTGCCCGGCAGAGGGAGTTGGGCACAAAGGATGGCCTGTTTCCAGGGGTAAGTAAAGTCAGCTGCCCAGGTGCCTGATGTCAGTTTCTAGGAGGTCTTTGGCGCTCCAAGGGAAGATAGTCTTCCAGTTTGTGGCAGCTTGCATCTGGAAGAAATGCTGTTCCGTTCCGGATTTTAGGTGGCCGAGGCCACGTGCCCGGCAGAGGGAGTTGGGCACAAATAATGGCCTGTTTCCAGGGGTGAGTAAAGTCATCTGCCCAGGTGCCTGATGTCAGTTTGTAGGAGGCCTTTGGCCCTCCAAGGGAAGCCAGGCTTCCAGTTTGTGGCAGCTTGCATCTGGAAGAAATCCTGGTCCGTTCAGGATTGTAGGTGGCCGAGTCCAGGTGCCCGGCCGTGAGAGTTGGGAACAAATGATGGCCTGTTTCCAAGGGTAAGTAAAGTCAGCTGACCAGGTGCCTGATGTCAGTTTGTAGCAGGCCTTTGGCCCTCCAAGTGAAGCTAGTCTTCCTGTTCAAGGCAGCTTGCATCTGGAAGAAATCCTGTTCCGTTCAAGATTGTAGGTGGCCGAAGCCTGGTGCCCGCCAGAGGGAGTTGGGCACAAAGGATGGCCTGTTTCCAGGGTTAAGTAAAGTCAGCTGCCCAGGTGTCTAATGTCAGTTTGTAGGAGGCCTTTGGCCCTCCAAGGGAAGCTGGTCTTCCAGTTTGTGGCAGCTTGCATCTGGAAGAAATCCTGTTTCGTTCGGGATTGTAGGTTGCCGAGGCGTGGTGCCCGGCAGAGGGAGTTGGATAAAAAAGATGGCCTGTTTCAAGAGGTAAAAAAAGTCAGCTGCCCAGGTGCCTGATGTCAGTTTTTTGCAGGTGGCTATTGGTTCTCCATGGGAAGCCAGGCTTCCAGTTTGTGGCAGCTTGCATCTGGAAGTAATCCTTTTCCGTTCGGGATTGTAGATGTCCGACGTCTGGTGCCCGCCAGAGGGAGTTGGGCACAAAGGATGGCCTGTTTCCAGGGGTAAGTAAAGTCAGCTGCCCAGGTGCCTGATGTCAGTTTGTAGGAGGCCTTTGGCCCTCCAAGGGAAGCTAGTCTTCCAGTTTGTGGCAGCTTGCATCTGGAAGAAATGCTGCTCCGTTCGGGATTGTAGGTGGCCGAAGCCACGTGGCCGGCAGAGGGGTTGGGCACAAAGGATGGCCTGTTTCCAGGGGTAAGTAAAGTCAGCTGACCAGGTGCCTGATGTCAGTTTGTAGCAGGCCTTTGGCCCTCCAAGGGAAGCTAGTCATCCTGTTCAAGGCAGCTTGCATCAGGAAGAAATCCTGTTCCATTCAAGATTGTAGGTGGCCGAAGCCTGGTGCCTGGCAGAGGGAGTTGGGCACAAAGGATGGCCTGTTTCCAGGGGTAAGTAAAGTCAGCTGCCCAGGTGCCTGATGTCAGTTTGTAGGAGGCCTTTGGCCCTCCAAGGGAAGCCAGTCTTCCAGCTTGTGGCAGCTTGCATCTGGAATAATCCTGTTCCGTTCGGGATTGTAGGTGTCCAAAGCCGGGTGCCCGGCAGAGGGAGTTGGGCACAAAGGATGGCCTGTTTCCAGGGGTAAGTAAAGTCAGCTGCCCAGGTGCCTGATGTCACTTTTTAGCAGGTGACTATTGGTCCTCCATGGGAAGCCAGGCATCCAGCTTGTGTCAGCATGCATCTGGAAGTAATCCTGTTCCCTTCTGGATTGTAGGTGGCCGAGGCCTGGTGCCCGGCAGAGGGAGTTGGGCACAAACGATGGCCTTTTTCCAGGGGTATGTAAAGTCAGCATCCCAGGTGCCTGATGTCAGTTTGTAGGAGGCCTTTGGCCCTCCAAGGGAAGCAAGTCTTCCAGTTTGTGGCAGCTTGCATCTGGAAGAAATCCTGTTTCGTTCGGGATTGTAGGTGGCCGGAGCCGGGTGCCCGACTGTGGGAGTTGGATAAAAAAGATGGCCTCTTTCCAGCGGTAAGTAATTACAGCTGCCCAGGTGCCTGATGTCAGTTTGTAGGAGGCCTTTGGCCCTCCAAGGGAAGACAGGCTTCCAGCTCTTGGCAGCTTGCATCTGGAAGAAATCCTCTTCGGTTTGGAATCGTAGGTGGCCGACGCCTGGTGCCCGGCAGAGGGAGTTGGGCAAAAAGGATGGCCTTTTTCCAGAGGTAAGTAAAGTCATCTGCCCAGGTGCCTGATGTCAGTTTGTAGGAGGCCTTTGGCCCTCCAAGGGAAGCTGGTCTTCCACTTTGTGGCAGCTTGCATCTGGAAGAAATCCTCTTTCATTCGGGATTGTAGGTGGCCGAGGCCAGGTGCCCGGAAGAGGGAGTTGGGCACAAAGGATGGCCTATTTCCAGGGGTAAGTAAAGTCACCTACCCAGGTGCCTGATGTCAGTTTGCAGAAGGCCTTTGGCTCTCCATGGGAAGCCAGGCTTCTTGATTGCGGCAGCTTGCATCTGGAAATAATGCTGTACGTTCGGGATTGTAGGTGGCCGAGGCCTGGCGCCCGGCAGAGGGAGTTGGGCACAAACGATGGCCTGTTTCCAGGGGTAAGTAAAGTCAGCTGCCCATGTGCCTGATGTCAGTTTGTAGGAGGCATGTGACCCTCCAAGGAAAGCCAGTCTTCCAGTTTATGGCAGCTTGCATCTGGAATAATCCTGTTCCGTTCGGGATTGTAGGTGGTCAAAGCCGGGTGCCCGGCAGAAAAAGTTGGGCACAAAGGATGGCCTGTTTCCAGGGGTAAGTAAAGTCAGCTTCCCAGGTGCCTGATGTCAGTTTTTAGCAGGTGGCTATTAGTTCTCCATGGGTAGCCAGGCTTCCAGCTTGTGTCAGCTTGCATCTGGAAGTAATCATTTTCCGTTCGGGATTGTAGATGTCCGAGGCCTGGTGCCCGGCAGAGGGAGTTGGGCACAAAGGATGTCCTGTTTCCAGGGGTAAGAAAAGTCAGCTGCCCAGGTGCCTGATGTCAATTTGTAGGAGGTCTTTGGCCCTCCAAGGGAAGCTACGCTTCCAGTTTGTGGCAGCTTGCATCTGGAAGAAATCCTGTTTCGTTCGGGATTGTAGGTGGCCGAGGCCAGGTGCCCGGCAGAGGGAGTCGGGCACAAAGGATGGCCTGTTTCCAGGGGTAAGTAAAGTCAGCTGCCCAGGTGCCTGATGTCAGTTTGTAGGAGGCCTTTGGCCCTCCAAGGGAAGCTAGTCTTCCAGTTTGTGGCAGCTTGCATCTGGAAGAAATCCAGTTTTGTTCGGGACTGTTGGTGGCCGAGGCCAGGTGCCCGGCAGAGGGAGTTGGGCACAAAGGATGGCCTGTTTCCAGGGGTAAGTAAAGTCAGCTGCCCAGGTGCCTGATGTCAGTTTGTAGCAGGCCTTTGGCCCTCCAAGGGAAGCTAGTCTTCCTGTTCAAGGCAGCTTGCATCTGGAAGAAATCCTGTTTCGTTCAAGATTGTAGGTGGCCGAAGCCTGGTGCCCGCCAGAGAGAGTTGGGCACAAAGGATGGCCTGTTTCCAGGGGTAAGTAAAGTCAGCTGACCAGGTGCCTGATGTCAGTTTCTAGCAGGCCTATGGCCCTCCAAGGGAAGCTAGTCTTCCTGTTCAAGGCAGCTTGCGTCTGGAATAATCCTGTTCCGTTCGGGATTGTAGGTGTCCAAAGCCGGGTGCCGGGCCGAGGGAGTTGGGCAGAAAGGATGGCCTGTTTCCAGGGGTGAGTAAAGTCAGCTGCCCAGGTGCCTGATGTCAGTTTTTAGCAGGTGGCTATTTGTTCTCCATGGGTAGCCAGGCTTCCAGCTTGTGGCAGCTTGCATCTGGAAGTAATCATTTTCCGTTCGGGATTGTAGATGTCCGAGGCCTGGTGCCCGGCAGAGGGAGTTGGGCACAAAGGATGGCCTGTTTCCAGGGGTAAGTAAAGTCAGCTGCCCAGGTGCCTGATGTCAGTTTGTAGGAGGTCTTTGGCGCTCCAAGGGAAGCTAGTCTTCCAGTTTGTGGCAGCTTGCATCTGGAAGAAATGCTGTTCCGTTCGGGATTGTAGGTGGCCGAAGCCACGTGGCCGGCAGAGGGGTTGGGCACAAAGGATGGCCTGTTTCCAGGGGTAAGTAAAGTCAGCTGACCAGGTGCCTGATGTCAGTTTGTAGCAGGCCTTTGGCCCTCCAAGGGAAGCTAGTCTTCCTGTTCAAGGCAGCTTGCATCAGGAAGAAATCCTGTTCCGTTCAAGATTGTAGGTGGCCGAAGCCTGGTGCCTGGCAGAGGGAGTTGGGCACAAAGGATGGCCTGTTTCCAGGGGTAAGTAAAGTCAGCTGTCCAGGTGCCTGATGTCAGTTTGTAGGAGGCCTTTGGCCCTCCAAGGGAAGCTGGTCTTCCAGTTTGTGGCAGCTTGCATCTGGAAGAAATCCTGTTTCGTTCGGGATTGTAGGTGGCCGAGGCCAGGTGCCCGGAAGAGGGAGTTGGGCACAAAGGATGGCCTGTTTCCAGGGGTAAGTAAAGTCACCTACCCAGGTGCCTGATGTCAGTTTGCAGAAGGCCTTTGGCTCTCCATGGGAAGCCAGGCTTCTTGATTGCAGCAGCTTGCATCTGGAAATAATGCTGTACGTTCGGGATTGTAGGTGGCCGAGGCCTGGCGCCCGGCAGAGGGAGTTGGGCACAAACGATGGCCTGTTTCCAGGGGTAAGTAAAGACAGCTGCCCATGTGCCTGATGTCAGTTTGTAGGAGGCCTGTGACCCTCCAAGGAAAGCCAGTCTTCCAGTTTGTGGCAGCTTGCATCTGGAATAATCCTGTTCCGTTCGGGATTGTAGGTGGCCAAAGCCGGGTGCCCGGCAGAAAAAGTTGGGCACAAAGGATGGCCTGTTTCCAGGGGTAAGTAACGTCAGCTTCCCAGGTGCCTGATGTCAGTTTTTTGCAGGTGGCTATTGGTTCTCCATGGGAAGCCAGGCTTCCAGTTTGTGGCAGCTTGCATCTGGAAGAAATGCTGTTCCGTTCGGGATTGTAGGTGGCCGAGGCCAGGTGCCCGGCAGAGGGAGTTGGGCAAAAAGGATGGCCTGTTTCCAGGGATAAGTAAAGTCAGCTGCCCAGGTGCCTGATGTCAGTTTGTAGGAAGCCTTTGGCCCTCCAAGGGAAGCTAGTCTTCCAGTTTGAGGCAGCTTGCATCTGGAAGAAATCCTGTTCCGTTCAAGATTGTAGGTGGCTGAAGCCTGGAGCCCGGCAGAGGGTGTTGGATAAAACGGATGGCCTGTTTCCAGGGGTAAGTAAAGTCAGCTGACCAGGTGCCTGATGTCAGTTTGTAGGAGGCTTTCGGCCCTCCATGGGAATCTAGTCTTCTAGTTTGTGGCAGCTTGCATCTGAAAAAAATCCTGTTGGGTTCGGGATTGTAGGTGGCCGAGGCCAGGTGCCCGGCAGAGGGAGTTGGGCACAAAGGATGGCCTGTTACCAGGGGTGAGTAAAGTCAGCTGCCCAAGTGCCTGATGTCAGTTTGTAGGAGGCCTTTGGCCCTCCATGGGAAGCCAGGCGTCCAGTTTGTGGCAGCTTGCATCTGGAAGAAATCCTGTTCCGTTCGGGATTGTAGGTGGCCGAGTCGAGGTGCCCGGCAGTGGGAGTTGGGCACAAATGATGGCCTGTTTCCAGGGGTAAGTAAAGTCAGCTGACCAGGTGCCTGATGTCCGTTTGTTGCAGGCCTTTGGCCCTCCAAGGGAAGCTAGTCTTCCTGTTCAAGGCAGCTTGCATCTGGAAGAAATCCTGTTCCGTTCAAGATTGTAGGTGGCCGAAGCCTGGTGCCTGGCAGAGGGTGTTGGATAAAAAGGATGGCCTGTTTCCAGGGGTACGTAAAGTCAGCTGCCCAGGTGCCCGAAGTCAGTTTGTAGGAGGCCTTTGGCCCTCCAAGGGAAGCTAGTCTTACTATTCAAGGCAACTTGCATCTGGAAGAAATCCGGTTCCGTTCAAGATTGTAGGTGGCCGAGGCCTGGTGCCCGGCAGAGGGAGTTGGGCACAAAGGATGGCCTGTCTCCAGGGGTAAGTAAATTCAGCTACCCAGGTGCCTGATGTCAGTTTGTAGGAGGCCTTTGGACCTCCAAGGGAAGCTAGTCTTCCTGTTCAAGGCAACTTGCATCTGGAAGAAATCCTGTTCCGTTCAAGATTGTAGGTGGCCGAGGCCAGGTGCCCGGCAGAGGGAGTTGGCACAAAGGATGGCCTGTTTCCAGGGGTAAGTAAAGTCAGCTGCCCAGGTGCCTGAAGTCAGTTTGTAGGAGGCCTTTGGCCCTCCAAGGGAAGCTAGTCTTACTATTCAAGGCAACTTGCATCTGGAAGAAATCCGGTTCCGTTCAAGATTGTAGGTGGCCGAGGCCAGGTGCCCGGCAGAGGGAGTTGGGAAAAAAGGATGGCCTGTTTCCAGGGGTAAGTAAAGTCAGCTGCCCAGGTGCCTGATGTCAGTTTGTAGCAGGCCTTTGGCCCTCCTAGTGAAGCCAGGTTTCCAGCTTGTGGCAGCTTGCATCTGGAAGAAATCCTGTTCCGTTCGGGATTGTAGGTGGCTAAAGCTGTGTGCCCGGCAGAGGGAGTTGGGCACAAAGAATGGCCTGTTTCCAGAGGAAAGCAAAGTCAGCTGCCCAGGTGCCTGATGTCAGTTTGTCGCAGGTCGTTAGCCCTCCAAGGAAATCTAGTCTTCCAGTTTGTCGCAGCTTGCATCTGGAAGATATGCTGTTCCGTTCAAGATTCAAGGTGGCCGAGGCCTGTTGCCCGGCAGAGTGAGTTGGGCACTAAGGATGGCCTGTTTCCAGGAGTAAGAAAGTCAGCTGCCCAGGTGCCTGGTGTCAGTTTGTAGCAGGCCTTTGGCCCTCCAAGGGAAGCTAGTCTTCCTGTTCAAGGCAGCTTGCATCTGGAAGAAATCCTGTTCCGTTCAAGATTGTAGGTGGCCGAAGCCTGGTGCCCGGCAGAGGGAGTTGGGCACAAAGGATGGCCTGTTTCCAGGGGTAAGTAAAGTCAGCTGCCCAGGTGCCTGATGTCAGTTTGTAGGAGGCCTTTGGCCCTCCAAGGGAAGCAAGTCTTCCAGTCTGTGGCAGCTTGCATCTGGAATAAATGCTGTTCCGTTCGGGATTGTAGGTGGCCGAGGCTAGATGCCCGGCAGAGGGAGTTGGGCACAAATGATGGCCTGTCTCCAGGGGTAAGTAAAGTCAGCTGCCCAGGTGCCTGATGTCAGTTTGTAGGAGGCCTTTGCCCCTCCATGGGAAGTCAGGCTTCCTGCTTGTGGCAGCTTGCATCTGGAAGAAATCCTGTTCCGTTTGGGATTGTAGGTGGCCGAGGCCTGGTGCCCGGCAAAGGGAGTTGGGCACAAAGGATGGCCTGTTTCCAGGGGTAAGTAAAATCAGCTGCGCAGGTGCCTGATGTCAGTTTTTAGGAGGCCTTTGGGCCTCCAAGGGAAGCTAGTCTTCCAGTTCGTGAAGCTTGCATCTGGAAGAAATCCTGTTCTGTTCGGGATTGTAGGTGGCCGAGGCCAGGTGCCCGGCAGAGGGAGTTGGGCACAAAGGATGGCCTGTTTCCAGGGGTAAGTAATATCATCTGCCCAGGTGCCTGATGTCAGTTTGTAGGAGGCCTTTGGCCCTCCAAGGGAAGCCAGGTTTCCAGCTTGTGGCAGCTTGCATCTGGAAGAAATCCTGTTCTGTTTGGGATAGTAGGTGGCCGAGGCCAGGTGCCCGGCAGAGGGAGTTGGGCACAAAGGATGGCCTGTTTCCAGGGGTAAGTAAAGTCAGCTGCCCAGGTGCCTTGTGTCAGTTTGTAGGAGGCCTTTGGCCCTCCAAGGGAAGCAAGTCTTCCAGTTTGTGGCAGCTTGCATCTGGAAGAAATCCAGTTTTGTTCGGGACTGTTGGTGGCCGAGGCCAGGTGCCCGGCAGAGGGAGTTGGGCACAAAGGATGGCCTGTTTCCAGGGGTAAGTAAAGTCAGCTGCCCAGGTGCCTGATGTCAGTTTGTAGGAGGCCTTTGGCCCTCCAAGGGAAGCTGGTCTTCCACTTTGTGGCAGCTGGCATCTGGAAGAAATCCTGTTTCATTCGGGATTGTAGGTGGCCGAGGCCAGGTGCCCGGAAGAGGGAGTTGGGCACAAAGGATGGCCTGTTTCCAGGGGTAAGTAAAGTCACCTACCCAGGTGCCTGATGTCAGTTTGCAGAAGGCCTTTGGCTCTCCATGGGAAGCCAGGCTTCTTGATTGCAGCAGCTTGCATCTGGAAATAATGCTGTACGTTCGGGATTGTAGGTGGCCGAGGCCTGGCGCCCGGCAGAGGGAGTTGGGCACAAACGATGGCCTGTTTCCAGGGGTAAGTAAAGACAGCTGCCCATGTGCCTGATGTCAGTTTGTAGGAGGCCTGTGACCCTCCAAGGAAAGCCAGTCTTCCAGTTTGTGGCGGCTTGCATCTGGAATAATCCTGTTCCGTTCGGGATTGTAGGTGGCCAAAGCCGGGTGCCCGGCAGAAAAAGCTGGGCACAAAGGATGGCCTGTTTCCAGGGGTAAGTAACGTCAGCTTCCCAGGTGCCTGATGTCAGTTTTTTGCAGGTGGCTATTGGTTCTCCATGGGAAGCCAGGCTTCCAGTTTGTGGCAGCTTGCATCTGGAAGAAATGCTGTTCCGTTCGGGATTGTAGGTGGCCGAGGCCAGGTGCCCGGCAGAGGGAGTTGGGCAAAAAGGATGGCCTGTTTCCAGGGATAAGTAAAGTCAGCTGCCCAGGTGCCTGATGTCAGTTTGTAGGAAGCCTTTGGCCCTCCAAGGGAAGGTAGTCTTCCAGTTTGAGGCAGCTTGCATCTGGAAGAAATCCTGTTCCGTTCAAGATTGTAGGTGGCTGAAGCCTGGAGCCCGGCAGAGGGTGTTGGATAAAACGGATGGCCTGTTTCCAGGGGTAAGTAAAGTCAGCTGACCAGGTGCCTGATGTCAGTTTGTAGGAGGCTTTCGGCCCTCCATGGGAATCTAGTCTTCTAGTTTGTGGCAGCTTGCATCTGAAAAAAATCCTGTTGGGTTCGGGATTGTAGGTGGCCGAGGCCAGGTGCCCGGCAGAGGGAGTTGGGCACAAAGGATGGCCTGTTTCCAGGGGTGAGTAAAGTCAGCTGCCCAGGTGCCTGATGTCAGTTTGTAGGAGGCCTTTGGCCCTCCAAGGGAAGCCAGGCTTCCAGTTTGCGGCAGCTTGCATCTGGAAGAAATCCTGGTCCGTTCAGGATTGTAGGTGGCCGAGTCCAGGTGCCCGGCCGTGAGAGTTGGGAACAAATGATGGCCTGTTTCCAAGGGTAAGTAAAGTCAGCTGACCAGGTGCCTGATGTCAGTTTGTAGCAGGCCTTTGGCCCTCCAAGGGAAGCTAGTCTTCCTGTTCAAGGCAGCTTGCATCTGGAAGAAATCCTGTTCCGTTCAAGATTGTAGGTGGCCGAAGCCTGGTGCCCGCCAGAGGGAGTTGGGCACAAAGGATGGCCTGTTTCCAGGGTTAAGTAAAGTCAGCTGCCCAGGTGCCTGATGTCAGTTTGTAGGAGGCCTTTGGCCCTCCATGGGAAGCCAGGCGTCCAGTTTGTGGCAGCTTGCATCTGGAAGAAATCCTGTTCCGTTCAGGATTGTAGGTGGCCGAGGCCAGGTGCCCGGCAGAGGGAGTTGGGCACAAAGGATGGCCTGTTTCCAGGGGTAAGTAAAGTCAGCTGCCCAGGTGCCTGATGTCAGTTTGTAGGAGGCCTTTGGCCCTCCAAGGGAAGTTAGTCTTCCAGTTTGTGGCAGCTTGCATCTGGAAGAAATGCTGTTCCGTTCGGGATTGTAGGTGGCCGAAGCCACGTGGCCGGCAGAGGGGTTGGGCACAAAGGATGGCCTGTTTCCAGGGGTAAGTAAAGTCAGCTGACCAGGTGCCTGATGTCAGTTTGTAGCAGGCCTTTGGCCCTCCAAGGGAAGCTAGTCTTCCTGTTCAAGGCAGCTTGCATCAGGAAGAAATCCTGTTCCGTTCAAGATTGTAGGTGGCCGAAGCCTGGTGCCTGGCAGAGGGAGTTGGGCACAAAGGATGGCCTGTTTCCAGGGGTAAGTAAAGTCAGCTGTCCAGGTGCCTGATGTCAGTTTGTAGGAGGCCTTTGGCCCTCCAAGGGAAGCTGGTCTTCCAGTTTGTGGCAGCTTGCATCTGGAAGAAATCCTGTTTCGTTCGGGATTGTAGGTGGCCGAGGCCAGGTGCCCGGAAGAGGGAGTTGGGCACAAAGGATGGCCTATTTCCAGGGGTAAGTAAAGTCACCTACCCAGGTGCCTGATGTCAGTTTGCAGAAGGCCTTTGGCTCTCCATGGGAAGCCAGGCTTCTTGATTGCAGCAGCTTGCATCTGGAAATAATGCTGTACGTTCGGGATTGTAGGTGGCCGAGGCCTGGCGCCCGGCAGAGGGAGTTGGGCACAAACGATGGCCTGTTTCCAGGGGTAAGTAAAGACAGCTGCCCATGTGCCTGATGTCAGTTTGTAGGAGGCCTGTGACCCTCCAAGGAAAGCCAGTCTTCCAGTTTGTGGCAGCTTGCATCTGGAATAATCCTGTTCCGTTCGGGATTGTAGGTGGCCAAAGCCGGGTGCCCGGCAGAAAAAGTTGGGCACAAAGGATGGCCTGTTTCCAGGGGTAAGTAACGTCAGCTTCCCAGGTGCCTGATGTCAGTTTTTTGCAGGTGGCTATTGGTTCTCCATGGGAAGCCAGGCTTCCAGTTTGTGGCAGCTTGCATCTGGAAGAAATGCTGTTCCGTTCGGGATTGTAGGTGGCCGAGGCCAGGTGCCCGGCAGAGGGAGTTGGGCAAAAAGGATGGCCTGTTTCCAGGGATAAGTAAAGTCAGCTGCCCAGGTGCCTGATGTCAGTTTGTAGGAAGCCTTTGGCCCTCCAAGGGAAGCTAGTCTTCCAGTTTGAGGCAGCTTGCATCTGGAAGAAATCCTGTTCCGTTCAAGATTGTAGGTGGCTGAAGCCTGGAGCCCGGCAGAGGGTGTTGGATAAAACGGATGGCCTGTTTCCAGGGGTAAGTAAAGTCAGCTGACCAGGTGCCTGATGTCAGTTTGTAGGAGGCTTTCGGCCCTCCATGGGAATCTAGTCTTCTAGTTTGTGGCAGCTTGCATCTGAAAAAAATCCTGTTGGGTTCGGGATTGTAGGTGGCCGAGGCCAGGTGCCCGGCAGAGGGAGTTGGGCACAAAGGATGGCCTGTTACCAGGGGTGAGTAAAGTCAGCTGCCCAAGTGCCTGATGTCAGTTTGTAGGAGGCCTTTGGCCCTCCATGGGAAGCCAGGCGTCCAGTTTGTGGCAGCTTGCATCTGGAAGAAATCCTGTTCCGTTCGGGATTGTAGGTGGCCGAGTCGAGGTGCCCGGCAGTGGGAGTTGGGCACAAATGATGGCCTGTTTCCAGGGGTAAGTAAAGTCAGCTGACCAGGTGCCTGATGTCAGTTTGTTGCAGGCCTTTGGCCCTCCAAGGGAAGCTTGTCTTCCTGTTCAAGGCAGCTTGCATCTGGAAGAAATCCTGTTCCGTTCAAGATTGTAGGTGGCCGAAGCCTGGTGCCCGGCAGAGGGTGTTGGATAAAAAGGATGGCCTGTTTCCAGGGGTACGTAAAGTCAGCTGCCCAGGTGCCTGAAGTCAGTTTGTAGGAGGCCTTTGGCCCTCCAAGGGAAGCTAGTCTTACTATTCAAGGCAACTTGCATCTGGAAGAAATCCGGTTCCGTTCAAGATTGTAGGTGGCCGAGGCCTGGTGCCCGGCAGAGGGAGTTGGGCACAAAGGATGGCCTGTCTCCAGGGGTAAGTAAATTCAGCTACCCAGGTGCCTGATGTCAGTTTGTAGGAGGCCTTTGGCCCTCCAAGGGAAGCTAGTCTTCCTGTTCAAGGCAACTTGCATCTGGAAGAAATCCTGTTCCGTTCAAGATTGTAGGTGGCCGAGGCCAGGTGCCCGGCAGAGGGAGTTGGCACAAAGGATGGCCTGTTTCCAGGGGTAAGTAAAGTCAGCTGCCCAGGTGCCTGAAGTCAGTTTGTAGGAGGCCTTTGGCCCTCCAAGGGAAGCTAGTCTTACTATTCAAGGCAACTTGCATCTGGAAGAAATCCGGTTCCGTTCAAGATTGTAGGTGGCCGAGGCCAGGTGCCCGGCAGAGGGAGTTGGGAAAAAAGGATGGCCTGTTTCCAGGGGTAAGTAAAGTCAGCTGCCCAGGTGCCTGATGTCAGTTTGTAGCAGGCCTTTGGCCCTCCTAGTGAAGCCAGGTTTCCAGCTTGTGGCAGCTTGCATCTGGAAGAAATCCTGTTCCGTTCGGGATTGTAGGTGGCTAAAGCTGTGTGCCCGGCAGAGGGAGTTGGGCACAAAGAATGGCCTGTTTCCAGAGGAAAGCAAAGTCAGCTGCCCAGGTGCCTGATGTCAGTTTGTAGCAGGTCGTTAGCCCTCCAAGGAAATCTAGTCTTCCAGTTTGTCGCAGCTTGCATCTGGAAGAAATGCTGTTCCGTTCAAGATTCAAGGTGGCCGAGGCCTGTTGCCCGGCAGAGTGAGTTGGGCACTAAGGATGGCCTGTTTCCAGGAGTAAGAAAGTCAGCTGCCCAGGTGCCTGGTGTCAGTTTGTAGCAGGCCTTTGGCCCTCCAAGGGAAGCTAGTCTTCCTGTTCAAGGCAGCTTGCATCTGGAAGAAATCCTGTTCCGTTCAAGATTGTAGGTGGCCGAAGCCTGGTGCCCGGCAGAGGGAGTTGGGCACAAAGGATGGCCTGTTTCCAGGGGTAAGTAAAGTCAGCTGCCCAGGTGCCTGATGTCAGTTTGTAGGAGGCCTTTGGCCCTCCAAGGGAAGCAAGTCTTCCAGTCTGTGGCAGCTTGCATCTGGAATAAATGCTGTTCCGTTCGGGATTGTAGGTGGCCGAGGCTAGATGCCCGGCAGAGGGAGTTGGGCACAAATGATGGCCTGTCTCCAGGGGTAAGTAAAGTCAGCTGCCCAGGTGCCTGATGTCAGTTTGTAGGAGGCCTTTGCCCCTCCATGGGAAGTCAGGCTTCCTGCTTGTGGCAGCTTGCATCTGGAAGAAATCCTGTTCCGTTTGGGATTGTAGGTGGCCGAGGCCTGGTGCCCGGCAAAGGGAGTTGGGCACAAAGGATGGCCTGTTTCCAGGGGTAAGTAAAGTCAGCTGCGCAGGTGCCTGATGTCAGTTTTTAGGAGGCCTTTGGGCCTCCAAGGGAAGCTAGTCTTCCAGTTCGTGGAAGCTTGCATCTGGAAGAAATCCTGTTCTGTTCGGGATTGTAGGTGGCCGAGGCCAGGTGCCCGGCAGAGGGAGTTGGGCACAAAGGATGGCCTGTTTCCAGGGGTAAGTAATATGATCTGCCCAGGTGCCTGATGTCAGTTTGTAGGAGGCCTTTGGCCCTCCAAGGGAAGCCAGGCTTCCAGCTTGTGGCAGCTTGCATCTGGAAGAAATCCTGTTCTGTTTGGGATAGTAGGTGGCCGAGGCCAGGTGCCCGGCAGAGGGAGTTGGGCACAAAGGATGGCCTGTTTCCAGGGGTAAGTAAAGTCAGCTGCCCAGGTGCCTTGTGTCAGTTTGTAGGAGGCCTTTGGCCCTCCAAGGGAAGCTAGTCTTCCAGTTTGTGGCAGCTTGCATCTGGAAGAAATCCTGTTCCGTTCGGGATTGTAGGTGGCCGAGGCCAGGTGCCCGGCAGAGGGAGTTGGGCACAAAGGATGGCCTGTTTCCAGGGGTAAGTAAAGTCAGCTGCCCAGGTGCCTGATGTCAGTTTGTAGGAGGCCTTTGGCCCTCCAAGGGAAGCTAATCTTCCAGTTTGTGGAAGCTTCCATCTGGAAGAAATCCTTTTCCGTTCGGAATTGTAGGTGGCCGAGGCCTGGTGCCCGGCAGAGGGAGTTGGGCACAAAGGATGGCCTGTCTCCAGGGGTAAGTAAATTCAGCTGCCCAGGTGCCTGATGTCAGTTTGTAGGAGGCCTTTGGCCCTCCAAGGGAAGCTAGTCTTCCTGTTCAAGGCAACTTGCATCTGGAAGAAATCCTGTTCCGTTCAAGATTGTAGGTGGCCGAGGCCAGGTGCCCAGCAGAGGGAGTTGGCACAAAGGATGGCTTGTTTCCAGGGGTAAGTAAAGTCAGCTGCCCAGGTGCCTGAAGTCAGTTTGTAGGAGGCCTTTGGCCCTCCAAGGGAAGCTAGTCTTACTATTCAAGGCAACTTGCATCTGGAAGAAATCCGGTTCCGTTCAAGATTGTAGGTGGCCGAGGCCAGGTGCCCGGCAGAGGGAGTTGGGCACAAAGGATGGCCTGTTTCCAGGGGTAAGTAAAGTCAGCTGCCCAGGTGCCTGATGTCAGTTTGTAGGAGGCCTTTGGCCCTCCAAGGGAAGCCAGGCTTCCAGCTTGTGGCAGCTTGCATCTGGAAGAAATCCTGTTCTGTTTGGGATCGTAGGTGGCCGAGGCCTGGTTCCCGGCAGAGGGAGTTGGGCACAAAGAATGGCCTGTTGCTAGGGGTAAGTAAAGTCAGCTGCCCAGGTTCCTGTTGTCAGTTTTTAGGAGGCCTTTGGCCCTCCACGGGAAGCAAGTCTTCCAGCTTGTGGCAGCTTGCATCTGGAAGAAATCCTGTTCCGTTCGGGATTGTAGGTGGCCGAGGCCAGGTGCCCGGCAGAGGGAGTTGGGCACAAAGGATGGCCTGTTTCCAGAGGAAACCAAAGTCAGCTGCCCAGGTGCCTGATGTCAGTTTGTAGGAGGCCTTTGGCCCTCCATGGGAAGCAAGTCTTCCAGATTGTGGAAGCTTGCATCTGGAAGAAATCCTGTTCCGTTCGGGATTGTAGGTGGCCGAGGCCAGGTGCCCGGCAGAGGGAATTGGGCACAAAGGATGGCCTGTTTCCAGGGGTAAGTAAAGTCAGCTGCCCAGGTGCCTGATGTCAGTTTGTAGGAGGCCTTTGGCCATCCACGGGAAGCAAGTCTTCCAGCTTGTGGCAGCTTGCATCTGGAAGAAATCCTTTTCCGTTTGGGATCGTAGGTGTCCGGAGCCGGGTGCCCGGCTAAGGGAGTAGGGAACAAAGGATGGCCTGTTTCCAGGGGTAAGTAATATCATCTCCCCAGGTGCCTGATGTCAGTTCGTAGGAGGCCTTTGGCCCTCCAAGGGAAGCCAGGCTTCCATCCTGTGGCAGCTTGCATCTGGAAGAAATCCTGTTCTTTTTGGGATCGTAGGTGGCCGAGGCCAGGTGCCCGGCAGAGGGAGTTGGGCACGAAGGATGGCCTGTTTCCAGGGGTAAGTAAAGTCAGCTGCCCAGGTGCCTGATGTCAGTTTGTAGGAGGCCTTTGGCCCTCCAAGGGAAGCCAGGCTTCCACCTTGTGGCAGCTTGCATCTGGAAGAAATCCTGTTCCGTTCACGATTGTAGGTGGCCGAGGCCAGGTGCCCGGCAGAGGGAGTTGGGCACAAAGGATGGCCTCTTTCCTGAGGAAAGTAAAGTCAGCGGCCCAGGTGCCTTGTGTCAGTTTGTAGGAGGCCTTTGGCCCTCCATGGGAAGCCAGGCTTCCATTTTGTGGCAGCTTGCATCTGGAAGAAATCTTGTTCCGTTCGGGGTTGTAGGTGGCCAAGGCCAGGTGCCTGGCTAAGGGTGTTGGGAAGAAAGGATGGCCTGTTTCCAGAGGTAAGTAAAGTCAGCTGCCCAGGTGCCTGATGTCAGTTTGTAGGAGGCCTTTGGCCCTCCAAGGGAAGCCAGGCTTCCAGCTTGTGGCAGCTTGCATCTGGAAGAAATCCTGTTCTGTTTGGGATCGTAGGTGGCCGAGGCCTGGTTCCCGGCAGAGGGAGTTGGGCACAAAGAATGGCCTGTTGCTAGGGGTAAGTAAAGTCAGCTGCCCAGGTTCCTGTTGTCAGTTTTTAGGAGGCCTTTGGCCCTCCACGGGAAGCAAGTCTTCCAGCTTGTGGCAGCTTGCATCTGGAAGAAATCCTGTTCCGTTCGGGATTGTAGGTGGCCGAGGCCAGGTGCCCGGCAGAGGGAGTTGGGCACAAAGGATGGCCTGTTTCCAGAGGAAACCAAAGTCAGCTGCCCAGGTGCCTGATGTCAGTTTGTAGGAGGCCTTTGGCCCTCCAAGGGAAACTAGTCTTCCAGTTTGTGGCAGCTTGCATCTGGAAGAAATGCTGTTCCGTTCGGGATTGTAGGTGGCCAAGGCCTGGTGCCCGGCAGAGGGAGTTGGGCACAAAGGATGGCCTGTTTCCAGGGGTAAGTAAAGTCAGCTGCCCAGGTGCCTGATGTCAGTTTGTAGAAGGCCTTTGGCCCTCCAAGGCAAGCCAGGCTTCCAGATTGTGGCAGCTTGCATCTGGAAGAAATCCTTTTCCGTTTCGGATCGTAGGTGTCCGAGGCCTGGTGCCCGGCAGAGGGAGTTTGGCAAAAAGGATGGCCTGTTTCCAGGGGTAAGTGAAGTCAGCTGCCCAGGTGCCTTGTGTCAGTTTGTAGGAGGCCTTTGGCCCTCCAAGGGAAGCTAGTCTTTCTGTTCAAGGCAACTTGCATCTGGAAGAAATCCTGTTCCGTTCAAGATTGTAGGTGGCCGAAGCCGAGTGCCCGGCAGAGGGAGTTGGGCACAAAGGATGGCCTGTTTCCAGGGGTAAGTAAAGTCAGCTGCCCAGGTTCCTGATGTCAGTTTGTAGGAGGCCTTTGGCCCTCCAAGGGAAGCAAGTCTTCCAATTTGTGGAAGCTTGCATCTGGAAGAAATCCTGTTCCGTTCAAGATTGTAGTTGGCCGAGGCCAGGTGCCCGGCAGAGGGAGTTGGGCACAAAGGATGACCTGTTTCCAGGGGTAAGTAAAGTCAGCGGCCCAGGTGTTTGGTGTCAGTTTGTAGGAGGCCTTTGGCCGTCCAAGGGAAGCTAGTCTTCCAGTTTGTGGCAGCTTGCATCTGGAAGAAATCCTGTTCCGTTTGGGATTGTAGGTGGCCGAGGCCTGGTGCCCGGCAGAGGGAGTTGGGCTCAAAGGATGGCCTGTTTCCAGGGGAAAGTAAAGTCAGCAGCCCAGGTGCCTGATGTCAGTTTGTAGGAGGCCTTTGGCCCTCATAGGGAAGCTAGTCTTCCAGTTTGTGGCAGCTTGCATCTGGAAGAAATCCTGTTTTGTTCGGGATTATAGGTGGCCGAGGCCAGGTGCCCAGCAGAGGGAGTTGGGCACAAAGGATGGCCTGTTTCCAGGGGTAAGTAAAGTCAGCTGCCCAGGTGCCTGATGTCAGTTTGTAGGAGGCGTTTGGCCCTCCAACGAAAGACAGGCTTCCAACTTGTGGCAGCTTGCATCTGGAAGAAATCCTTTTCCGTTTGGGATCGTAGGTGGACGGAGCCGGGTGCCCGGCTAAGGGAGTAGGGAACAAAGGATGGCCTGTTTCCAGGGGTAAGTAATATCATCTCCCCAGGTGCCTGATGTCAGTTTGTAGGAGGCCTTTGGCCCTCCAAGGGAAGGCAGGCTTCCATCTTGTGGCAGCTTGCATCTGGAAGAAATCCTGTTCTTTTTGGGATCGTAGGTGGCCGAGGCCAGGTGCCCGGCAGAGGGAGTTGGGCACAAAGGATGGCCTGTTTCCAGGGGTAAGTAAAGTCAGCTGCCCAGGTGCCTGATGTCAGTTTGTAGGAGGCCTTTGGCCCTCTATGGGAAGCTAGTCTTCCAGTTTGTGGCAGCTTGCATCTGGAAGAAATCCTGTTCTGTTCGGGATTGTAGGTGGCCGAGGCCAGGTGCCCGGCAGAGGGAGTTGGGCACAAAGGATGGCCTCTTTCCTGAGGAAAGTAAAGTCAGCGGCCCAGGTGCCTTGTGTCAGTTTGTAGGAGGCCTTTGGCCCTCCATGGGAAGCCAGGCTTCCATTTTGTGGCAGCTTGCATCTGGAAGAAATCTTGTTCCGTTCGGGGTTGTAGGTGGCCAAGGCCAGGTGCCTGGCTGAGGGAGTTGGGAAGAAAGGATGGCCCGTTGCCAGAGGTAATTAAAGTCAGCTGCCCAGGTGCCTGATGTCAGTTTGTAGGAGGCCTTTGGCCCTCCAAGGGAAGCTAGTCTTCCAGTTTGTGGCAGCTTGCATCTGGAAGAAATCCTGTTCCGTTCGGGATTGTAGGTGTCTGAGGCCAGGTGCCCGGCAGAGGGAGTTGGGCATAAAGGATGGCCTGCTTCCAGGGGTAAGTAAAGTCAGCTGCCCAGGTGCCTGATGTCAGTTTGTAGGAGGCCTTTGGCCCTCCAAGGGAAGCCAGGCTTCATGCTTGTGGCAGCTTGCATCTGGAAGAAATCCTGCTCCGTTCGGGATTGTAGGTGGCCAAAGCCGGGTGCCCAGCAAAAGGAGATGGGCACAAAGGATGGCCTGTTTCCAGGGGTAAGTAAAGTCAGCTGCCCAGGTGCCTGATGTCAGTTTGTAGGAGGCCTTTGGCCCTCCAAGGGCAGCTAGTCTTCCAGTTTCTGGCAGCTTGCATCTGGAAGAAATGCATTTCCGTTCAGGCTTGTAGGTGGTCGAGGCCAGGTGCCCGGCAGAGGGAGTTGGGCACAAAGGATGGCCAGTTTCCAGAGGTAAGTAAAGTCAGCTGCCCAGGTGCCTGATGTCAGTTTGTAGGAGGCCTTTGGCCCTCCAAGGGAAGCCAGTCTTCCAGCTTGTGGCAGCTTGAATCTGGAAGAAATCTTGTTCCCTTCAGGATTGGAATTGGCCTAGGCCGGGTGCCCGGTACACGGAGTATGGTAGAAAAGATGGCCTGTTTCCAGGGGTGAGTAAAGTCAGCTGCCCAGGTGCCTGATGTCAGTTTGTAGGAGGCCTTTGCCCCTCTAAGGGAAGCCAGGCTTCCGGATTTTGGAAGCTTGCATCTGGAAGAAATCCTGTTCCGTTCGAGATTGTAGGTGGCCGAAGTCCGGTGCCCGGCAGATAGAGTGTGGCACAAAGGATGGCCTGTTTCCAGGGGTAAGTAAAGTCAGCTGCCCAGGTGCCTGATGTCAGTTTGTAGGTGGCCTTTGGCCCACCAAGGGAAGCCAGGCTTCCGGCTTGTAGCAGCTTGCATCTGGAAGAGATCCTGTTCCGTTCGGGATTGTAGGTGGCCGAGGCGGGGTACCCGGCGGAGTGAGTGGGGCACAATGATGGCCTGTTCCCAGCGGTAAGTAAAGTGAGCTGCCCAGGTGCCTGATGTCAGTTTGTAGGTGGCCTTTGGCCCTCCAAGGGAAGCCAGGCTTCCAGCTTGTGGCAGCTTGCATCTGGAAGAAATCCTGATGCGTTCGATATTGTAGGCGGCCGAAACCGGGTGTCCGGCAGAGGGAGTTGGGCACTAAGGATGGCCTGTTTCCAGGGGTAAGTAAAGTCAGCTACCCAGGTGCCTGATGTCAGTTTGTAGGAGGCCTTTGGCCCTCCAAGGGAAGCCAGGCTTCCAGCTTGTGGCAGCTTGCATCTGGAAGAAATCCTGTTCCGTTCGGGATTGTAGGTGTCCAAAGCCGGGTGCCCGGCAGAAGGAGTTGGGCACAAAGGATGGCCTGCTTCCAGGGGTAAGTAAAGTCAGCTACCCAGGTGCCTGATGTAAGTTTGTAGGAGGCCTTTGGCCCTCCAAGGGAAGCATGTCTTCCAGTTTGTGGCAGCTTGCATCTGGAAGAAATCCTGATTCTTTCGGGATTGTAGGTGGCTGAACCCGGTTCCCGGCAGAGGGAGTTGGGCACAAAGGATGGCCTGTTTCCAGGGGTAAGTAAAGTCAGCTGCCCAGGTGCCTGATGTCCGTGTGTAGGAGGCCTTTGGCCTTCCAAGGGAAGCCAGGCTTCCAGCTTGTGGCAGCTTGCATCTGGAAGAAATCCTGTTCCGTTCGGGATTGGAGGTGGCCGAGGCCGGGAGCCCGTCACACGGAGCTGGACAAAAATGATGGCCTTTTTCCAGGAGTAAGTAAAGTCACTTGCCCAGGTGCCTGATGTCAGTTTGTAGGAGGCCTTTGGCCATCCAAGACAAGCCAGGATTCCAGTTTGTGGCAGATTGCATCTGGAAGAAATCCTGTTCCGTTCGAGAGTGGAGGTGGCCGAGGCCGGGTGCCCTGCAGAGGGAGTTGGGCACAAAGGATGGCCTGTTTCCAGGGGTAAGTAAAGTCAGCTGCCCAGGTGCCTGATGTCAGTTTGTAGGAGGCCTTTGGCCCTCCAAGGGAAGCAAGTCTTCCAGGTTGTGGCAGCTTGCATCTGGATGAAATCCTGTTCCGTTCGGGATTGTAGGTGGCCGAGGCCTGGTGCCCGGCAGAGGGATTTGGGCTCAAAGGATGGCCTGTTTCCAGGGATAAGTAAAGTCAGCTGCCCAGGTGCCTGATGTCAGTGTGTAGGAGGCCTTTGGCCCTCCAAGGGAAGCTAGTCTTCCAGTTTGTGGCAGCTTGCATCTGGAAGAAATCCTGTTCCGTTCGGGATTGTAGGTGGCCAAGGCCAGGTGCCCGGCAGAGGGAGTTGGGCACAAATGATGGGCTCTTTCCTGAGGAAAGTAAAGTCAGCTGCCCAGGTGCCTGATGTCAGTTTGTAGGAGGCCTTTGGCCCTCCAAGGGAACCTAGTCTTCCAGTTTGTGGCAGCTTGCATCTGGAAGAAATCCTTTTCTGTTCGGGATTGTAGGTGGCCGAAGCCAGCTGCCCGGCAGAGGGAGTTGGGCACAAAGTATGGCCTGTTTCCAGGGGTAAGTAAAGTCAGCTGCCCAGGTGCCTGATGTCAGTTTGTAGGAGGCCTTTGGCCCTCATAGGGAAGCTAGTCTTCCAGTTTGTGGCAGCTTGCATCTGGAAGAAATCCTGTTTTGTTCGGGATTATAGGTGGCCGAGGCCAGGTGCCCAGCAGAGGGAGTTGGGCACAAAGGATGGCCTGTTTCCAGGGGTAAGTAAAGTCAGCTGCCCAGGTGCCTGATGTCAGTTTGTAGGAGGCGTTTGGCCCTCCAACGAAAGACAGGCTTCCAACTTGTGGCAGCTTGCATCTGGAAGAAATCCTTTTCCGTTTGGGATCGTAGGTGGACGGAGCCGGGTGCCCGGCTAAGGGAGTAGGGAACAAAGGATGGCCTGTTTCCAGGGGTAAGTAATATCATCTCCCCAGGTGCCTGATGTCAGTTTGTAGGAGGCCTTTGGCCCTCCAAGGGAAGGCAGGCTTCCATCTTGTGGCAGCTTGCATCTGGAAGAAATCCTGTTCTTTTTGGGATCGTAGGTGGCCGAGGCCAGGTGCCCGGCAGAGGGAGTTGGGCACAAAGGATGGCCTGTTTCCAGGGGTAAGTAAAGTCAGCTGCCCAGGTGCCTGATGTCAGTTTGTAGGAGGCCTTTGGCCCTCTATGGGAAGCTAGTCTTCCAGTTTGTGGCAGCTTGCATCTGGAAGAAATCCTGTTCTGTTCGGGATTGTAGGTGGCCGAGGCCAGGTGCCCGGCAGAGGGAGTTGGGCACAAAGGATGGCCTCTTTCCTGAGGAAAGTAAAGTCAGCGGCCCAGGTGCCTTGTGTCAGTTTGTAGGAGGCCTTTGGCCCTCCATGGGAAGCCAGGCTTCCATTTTGTGGCAGCTTGCATCTGGAAGAAATCTTGTTCCGTTCGGGGTTGTAGGTGGCCAAGGCCAGGTGCCTGGCTGAGGGAGTTGGGAAGAAAGGATGGCCCGTTGCCAGAGGTAATTAAAGTCAGCTGCCCAGGTGCCTGATGTCAGTTTGTAGGAGGCCTTTGGCCCTCCAAGGGAAGCTAGTCTTCCAGTTTGTGGCAGCTTGCATCTGGAAGAAATCCTGTTCCGTTCGGGATTGTAGGTGTCTGAGGCCAGGTGCCCGGCAGAGGGAGTTGGGCATAAAGGATGGCCTGCTTCCAGGGGTAAGTAAAGTCAGCTGCCCAGGTGCCTGATGTCAGTTTGTAGGAGGCCTTTGGCCCTCCAAGGGAAGCCAGGCTTCATGCTTGTGGCAGCTTGCATCTGGAAGAAATCCTGCTCCGTTCGGGATTGTAGGTGGCCAAAGCCGGGTGCCCAGCAAAAGGAGATGGGCACAAAGGATGGCCTGTTTCCAGGGGTAAGTAAAGTCAGCTGCCCAGGTGCCTGATGTCAGTTTGTAGAAGGCCTTTGGCCCTCCAAGGCAAGCCAGGCTTCCAGATTGTGGCAGCTTGCATCTGGAAGAAATCCTTTTCCGTTTCGGATCGTAGGTGTCCGAGGCCTGGTGCCCGGCAGAGGGAGTTTGGCAAAAAGGATGGCCTGTTTCCAGGGGTAAGTGAAGTCAGCTGCCCAGGTGCCTTGTGTCAGTTTGTAGGAGGCCTTTGGCCCTCCAAGGGAAGCTAGTCTTTCTGTTCAAGGCAACTTGCATCTGGAAGAAATCCTGTTCCGTTCAAGATTGTAGGTGGCCGAAGCCGAGTGCCCGGCAGAGGGAGTTGGGCACAAAGGATGGCCTGTTTCCAGGGGTAAGTAAAGTCAGCTGCCCAGGTTCCTGATGTCAGTTTGTAGGAGGCCTTTGGCCCTCCAAGGGAAGCAAGTCTTCCAATTTGTGGAAGCTTGCATCTGGAAGAAATCCTGTTCCGTTCAAGATTGTAGTTGGCCGAGGCCAGGTGCCCGGCAGAGGGAGTTGGGCACAAAGGATGACCTGTTTCCAGGGGTAAGTAAAGTCAGCGGTCCAGGTGTTTGGTGTCAGTTTGTAGGAGGCCTTTGGCCGTCCAAGGGAAGCTAGTCTTCCAGTTTGTGGCAGCTTGCATCTGGAAGAAATCCTGTTCCGTTTGGGATTGTAGGTGGCCGAGGCCTGGTGCCCGGCAGAGGGAGTTGGGCTCAAAGGATGGCCTGTTTCCAGGGGAAAGTAAAGTCAGCAGCCCAGGTGCCTGATGTCAGTTTGTAGGAGGCCTTTGGCCCTCATAGGGAAGCTAGTCTTCCAGTTTGTGGCAGCTTGCATCTGGAAGAAATCCTGTTTTGTTCGGGATTATAGGTGGCCGAGGCCAGGTGCCCAGCAGAGGGAGTTGGGCACAAAGGATGGCCTGTTTCCAGGGGTAAGTAAAGTCAGCTGCCCAGGTGCCTGATGTCAGTTTGTAGGAGGCGTTTGGCCCTCCAACGAAAGACAGGCTTCCAACTTGTGGCAGCTTGCATCTGGAAGAAATCCTTTTCCGTTTGGGATCGTAGGTGGACGGAGCCGGGTGCCCGGCTAAGGGAGTAGGGAACAAAGGATGGCCTGTTTCCAGGGGTAAGTAATATCATCTCCCCAGGTGCCTGATGTCAGTTTGTAGGAGGCCTTTGGCCCTCCAAGGGAAGGCAGGCTTCCATCTTGTGGCAGCTTGCATCTGGAAGAAATCCTGTTCTTTTTGGGATCGTAGGTGGCCGAGGCCAGGTGCCCGGCAGAGGGAGTTGGGCACAAAGGATGGCCTGTTTCCAGGGGTAAGTAAAGTCAGCTGCCCAGGTGCCTGATGTCAGTTTGTAGGAGGCCTTTGGCCCTCTATGGGAAGCTAGTCTTCCAGTTTGTGGCAGCTTGCATCTGGAAGAAATCCTGTTCTGTTCGGGATTGTAGGTGGCCGAGGCCAGGTGCCCGGCAGAGGGAGTTGGGCACAAAGGATGGCCTCTTTCCTGAGGAAAGTAAAGTCAGCGGCCCAGGTGCCTTGTGTCAGTTTGTAGGAGGCCTTTGGCCCTCCATGGGAAGCCAGGCTTCCATTTTGTGGCAGCTTGCATCTGGAAGAAATCTTGTTCCGTTCGGGGTTGTAGGTGGCCAAGGCCAGGTGCCTGGCTGAGGGAGTTGGGAAGAAAGGATGGCCCGTTGCCAGAGGTAATTAAAGTCAGCTGCCCAGGTGCCTGATGTCAGTTTGTAGGAGGCCTTTGGCCCTCCAAGGGAAGCTAGTCTTCCAGTTTGTGGCAGCTTGCATCTGGAAGAAATCCTGTTCCGTTCGGGATTGTAGGTGTCTGAGGCCAGGTGCCCGGCAGAGGGAGTTGGGCATAAAGGATGGCCTGCTTCCAGGGGTAAGTAAAGTCAGCTGCCCAGGTGCCTGATGTCAGTTTGTAGGAGGCCTTTGGCCCTCCAAGGGAAGCCAGGCTTCATGCTTGTGGCAGCTTGCATCTGGAAGAAATCCTGCTCCGTTCGGGATTGTAGGTGGCCAAAGCCGGGTGCCCAGCAAAAGGAGATGGGCACAAAGGATGGCCTGTTTCCAGGGGTAAGTAAAGTCAGCTGCCCAGGTGCCTGATGTCAGTTTGTAGGAGGCCTTTGGCCCTCCAAGGGCAGCTAGTCTTCCAGTTTCTGGCAGCTTGCATCTGGAAGAAATGCATTTCCGTTCAGGCTTGTAGGTGGTCGAGGCCAGGTGCCCGGCAGAGGGAGTTGGGCACAAAGGATGGCCAGTTTCCAGAGGTAAGTAAAGTCAGCTGCCCAGGTGCCTGATGTCAGTTTGTAGGAGGCCTTTGGCCCTCCAAGGGAAGCCAGTCTTCCAGCTTGTGGCAGCTTGAATCTGGAAGAAATCTTGTTCCCTTCAGGATTGGAATTGGCCTAGGCCGGGTGCCCGGTACACGGAGTATGGTAGAAAAGATGGCCTGTTTCCAGGGGTGAGTAAAGTCAGCTGCCCAGGTGCCTGATGTCAGTTTGTAGGAGGCCTTTGCCCCTCTAAGGGAAGCCAGGCTTCCGGATTTTGGAAGCTTGCATCTGGAAGAAATCCTGTTCCGTTCGAGATTGTAGGTGGCCGAAGTCCGGTGCCCGGCAGATAGAGTGTGGCACAAAGGATGGCCTGTTTCCAGGGGTAAGTAAAGTCAGCTGCCCAGGTGCCTGATGTCAGTTTGTAGGTGGCCTTTGGCCCACCAAGGGAAGCCAGGCTTCCGGCTTGTAGCAGCTTGCATCTGGAAGAGATCCTGTTCCGTTCGGGATTGTAGGTGGCCGAGGCGGGGTACCCGGCGGAGTGAGTGGGGCACAATGATGGCCTGTTCCCAGCGGTAAGTAAAGTGAGCTGCCCAGGTGCCTGATGTCAGTTTGTAGGTGGCCTTTGGCCCTCCAAGGGAAGCCAGGCTTCCAGCTTGTGGCAGCTTGCATCTGGAAGAAATCCTGATGCGTTCGATATTGTAGGCGGCCGAAACCGGGTGTCCGGCAGAGGGAGTTGGGCACTAAGGATGGCCTGTTTCCAGGGGTAAGTAAAGTCAGCTACCCAGGTGCCTGATGTCAGTTTGTAGGAGGCCTTTGGCCCTCCAAGGGAAGCCAGGCTTCCAGCTTGTGGCAGCTTGCATCTGGAAGAAATCCTGTTCCGTTCGGGATTGTAGGTGTCCAAAGCCGGGTGCCCGGCAGAAGGAGTTGGGCACAAAGGATGGCCTGCTTCCAGGGGTAAGTAAAGTCAGCTACCCAGGTGCCTGATGTAAGTTTGTAGGAGGCCTTTGGCCCTCCAAGGGAAGCATGTCTTCCAGTTTGTGGCAGCTTGCATCTGGAAGAAATCCTGATTCTTTCGGGATTGTAGGTGGCTGAACCCGGTTCCCGGCAGAGGGAGTTGGGCACAAAGGATGGCCTGTTTCCAGGGGTAAGTAAAGTCAGCTGCCCAGGTGCCTGATGTCCGTGTGTAGGAGGCCTTTGGCCTTCCAAGGGAAGCCAGGCTTCCAGCTTGTGGCAGCTTGCATCTGGAAGAAATCCTGTTCCGTTCGGGATTGGAGGTGGCCGAGGCCGGGAGCCCGTCACACGGAGCTGGACAAAAATGATGGCCTTTTTCCAGGAGTAAGTAAAGTCACTTGCCCAGGTGCCTGATGTCAGTTTGTAGGAGGCCTTTGGCCATCCAAGACAAGCCAGGATTCCAGTTTGTGGCAGATTGCATCTGGAAGAAATCCTGTTCCGTTCGAGAGTGGAGGTGGCCGAGGCCGGGTGCCCTGCAGAGGGAGTTGGGCACAAAGGATGGCCTGTTTCCAGGGGTAAGTAAAGTCAGCTGCCCAGGTGCCTGATGTCAGTTTGTAGGAGGCCTTTGGCCCTCCAAGGGAAGCAAGTCTTCCAGGTTGTGGCAGCTTGCATCTGGATGAAATCCTGTTCCGTTCGGGATTGTAGGTGGCCGAGGCCTGGTGCCCGGCAGAGGGATTTGGGCTCAAAGGATGGCCTGTTTCCAGGGATAAGTAAAGTCAGCTGCCCAGGTGCCTGATGTCAGTGTGTAGGAGGCCTTTGGCCCTCCAAGGGAAGCTAGTCTTCCAGTTTGTGGCAGCTTGCATCTGGAAGAAATCCTGTTCCGTTCGGGATTGTAGGTGGCCAAGGCCAGGTGCCCGGCAGAGGGAGTTGGGCACAAATGATGGGCTCTTTCCTGAGGAAAGTAAAGTCAGCTGCCCAGGTGCCTGATGTCAGTTAGTAGGAGGCCTTTGGCCCTCCAAGGGAACCTAGTCTTCCAGTTTGTGGCAGCTTGCATCTGGAAGAAATCCTTTTCTGTTCGGGATTGTAGGTGGCCGAAGCCAGCTGCCCGGCAGAGGGAGTTGGGCACAAAGTATGGCCTGTTTCCAGGGGTAAGTAAAGTCAGCTGCCCAGGTGCCTGATGTCAGTTTGTAGGAGGCCTTTGCCCCTCCATGGGAAGTCAGGCTTCCTGCTTGTGGCAGCTTGGATCTGGAAGAAATCCTGTTCCGTTTGGGATTGTAGGTGGCCGAGGCCTCGTGCCCGGCAAAGGGAGTTGGGCACAAAGGATGGCCTGTTTCCAGGGGTCAGTAAAGTCAGCTGCGCAGGTGCCTGATGTCAGTTTGTAGGAGGCCTTTGGCCCTCCAAGGGAAGCTAGTCTTCCAGTTTCTGGCAGCTTACATCTGGAAGAAATCCTGTTCTGTTCGGGATTGTAGGTGGCCGAGGCCAGGTGCCCGGCAGAGGGAGTTAGGATCAAAGGATGGCCTGTTTCCAGGGGTAAGTAAAGTCAGCTGCCCAGGTGCCTGATGTCAGTTTGTAGGAGGCCTTTGGCCCTCCAAGGGAAGCCAGGCTTCCAGATTGTGGCAGCTTGCATCTGGAAGAAATCCTGTTCTGTTTGGGATCGTAGGTGGCCGAGGCCAGGTGCCCAGCAGAGGGAGTTGGGCACAAAGGATGGCCTGTTTCCAGGGGTAAGTAAAGTCAGCTGCCCAGGTGCCTTGTGTCAGTTTGTAGGAGGCCTTTGGCCCTCCAAGGGAAGCTAATCTTCCAGTCTGTGGAAGCTTGCATCTGGAAGAAATCCTGTTGTGTTCGGGATTGTAGGTGGCCGAGGCCGGGTGCCCGGCAGATGGAGTTGGGCACAAACGATGGCCTGTTTCCAGGGGTAAGTAAAGTCAGCTGCCCAGGTGCGTGATGTCAGTTTGTAGGAGGCGTTTGGCCCTCCAAGGGAAGCCAGGCTTCCAGCTTGTGGCAGCTTGCATCTGGAAGAAATCCTGCTCCGTTTAGGATCGTAGGTGGCCGAGGCCAGGTTCCCGGCAGAGGGAGTTGGGCACAAAGGATGGCCTGTTTCCAGGGGTAAGTAAAGTCAGCTGCCCAGGTGCCTGATGTCAGTTTGTAGCAGGCCTTTGGCCCTCCTAGTGAAGCCAGTTTTCCAGCTTGTGGCAGCTTGCATCTGGAAGAAATCCTGTTCCGTTCGGGATTGTAGGTGGCCGAGGCTAGGTGCCCGGCAGAGGGAGTTGGGCACAAATGATGGCCTGTTTCCAGGGGTAAGTAAAGTCAGCTGCCCAGGTTCCTAATGTCAGTTTTTAGGAGGCCTTTGGCCCTCCAAGGGAAGCAAGTATTCCACTTAGTGGCAGCTTGCATATGGAAGAAATCCTGTTCCGTTCGGGATTGTAGGTGACCGAAGCCAGGTGCCCGGCCGAGGGAGTTGGGAACAAAGGATGGCCTGTTTCCGGGGTTAAGTAAAGTCACCTGCCCAGGTGCCTGATGTCAGTTTGTAGGAGGCCTTTGGCCCTCCAAGGGAAGCAAGTCTTCCAGTTTGTGGCAGCTTGCATCTGGAAGAAATCCTGTTCCGTTCGGGATTGTAGGTGGCCGAGGCTAGGTGCCCGGCAGAGGGAGTTGGGCACAAATGATGGCCTGTTTCCAGGGGTAAGTAAAGTCAGCTGCCCAGGTGCCTGATGTCAGTTTGTAGGAGGCCTTTGCCCCTCCATGGGTAGTCAGGCTTCCTGCTTGTGGCAGCTTGCATCTGGAAGAAATCCTGTTCCGTTTGGGATTGTAGGTGGCCGAGGCCTGGTGCCTGGCAAAGGGAGTTGGGCACAAAGGATGGCCTGTTTCCAGGGGTAAGTAAAGTCAGCTTCCCAGGTGCCTGATGTCAGTTTGTAGGAGGCCTTTGGGCCTCCAAGGGAAGCTAGTCTTCCAGTTTCTGGCAGCTTACATCTGGAAGAAATCCTGTTCTGTTCGGGATTGTAGGGGGCCGAGGCCAGGTGCCCGGCAGAGGGAGTTAGGATCAAAGGATGGCCTGTTTCCAGGGGTAAGTAATATCATCTGCCCAGGTGCCTGATGTCAGTTTGTAGGAGGCCTTTGGCCCTCCAAGGGAAGCCAGGCTTCCAGCTTGTGGCAGCTTGCATCTGGAAGAAATCCTGTTCTGTTTGGGATCGTAGGTGGCCGAGGCCAGGTGCCCGGCAGAGGGAGTTAGGATCAAAGGATGGCCTGTTTCCAGGGGTAAGTAATATCATCTGCCCAGGTGCCTGATGTCAGTTTGTAGGAGGCCTTTGGCCCTCCTAGTGAAGCCAGGTTTCCAGCTTGTGGCAGCTTGCATCTGGAAGAAATCTTGTTCCGTTCGGGATTGTAGGTGACCGAGGCCAGGTGCCCGGCAGAGGGAGTTGGGAACAAAGGATGGCCTGTTTCCAAAGGTAAGTAAAGTCAGCTGCCCAGGTGCCTGGTGTCAGTTTGTAGGAGGCCTTTGGCCCTCCAACGGAAGCCAGGCTTCCAGCTTGCGGCAGCTTGCATCTGGAAGAAATCCTTTTCGGTTGGGATCGTAGGTGGCCGAGGCCTGGTGCCCGGCAGAGGGAGTTGGGCACAAAGGATGGCCTGTTTCCAGGGGTAAGTAAAGTCAGCTGCCCAGGTGCCTGATGTCAGTTTGTAGCAGGCCTTTGGCCCTCCTAGTGAAGCCAGGTTTCCAGCTTGTGGCAGCTTGCATCTGGAAGAAATCCTGTTCCGTTCGGGATTGTAGGTGGCTGAAGCTGTGTGCCCGGCAGAGGGAGTTGGGCACAAAGGATGGCCTGTTTCAAGAGGAAAGTAAAGTCAGCTGCCCAGGTGCCTGATGTCAGTCTGTAGGAGGCCTTTGGGCCTCCAAGGGAAGCAAGTCTTCCAGCTTGTGGCAGCTTGCATCTGGAAGAAATCCTGTTCCGTTCGGGATTGTAGGTGGCTGGAGCCGGGTGCCCGGCAGAGGGCGTTGGGCACAAAGGATGGCCTGTTTCAAGAGGAAAGTAAAGTCAGCTGCCCAGGTGCCTGATGTCAGTTTGTAGGAGGCCTTTGGCCCTCCAAGGGAAACTAGTCTTTCAGTTTGTGGCAGCTTGCATCTGGAAGAAATGCTGTTCCGTTCGGGATTGTAGGTGGCCGAGGCCTGGTGCCCAACAGAGGGAGTTGGGCACAAATGATGGCCTGTTTCCAGGGGTAAGTAAAGTCAGCTGCCCAGGTGCCTGATGTCAGTTTGTAGCAGGCCTTTGGCCCTCCTAGTGAAGCCAGGTTTGCAGCTTGTGGCAGCTTGCATCTGGAAGAAATCATGTTCCGTTCGGGATTGTAGGTGGCTGGAGCTGTGTCCCCGGCAGAGGGCGTTGGGCACAAAGGATGGCCCTGTTTCCAGGGGTAAGTAAAGTCAGCTGCCCAGGTGCCTCAAGTCAGTTTGTAGGAGGCCTTTGGCCCTCCAAGGGAAGCTAGTCTTCCTGTTCAAGGCAACTTGCATCTGGAAGAAATCCTGTTCTGTTCAAGATTGTAGGTGGCCGAGGCCAGGTGCCCGGCAGAGGGAGTTGGCACAAAGGATGGCCTGTTTCCAGGGGTAAGTAAAGTCAGCTGCCCAGGTGCCCTGATGTCAGTTTGTAGAAGGCCTTTGGCCCTCCAACGGAAGCCAGGCTTCCAGCTTGTGGCAGCTTGCATCTGGAAGAAATCCTCTTCCGTTTGAGATCGTAGGTGGCCGAGGCCTGGTGCCCGGCAGAGGGAGTTGGGCAACAAAGGATGGCCTGTTTGCAGGGGTAAGTATCACTCAGTGACCAGGTGCCTGATGTCAGTTTGTTGCAGGCCTTTGGCCCTCCAAGGAAGCTAGTCTTCAGTTGTGGTCGCTTGCATCTGGAAGAAATCCTGTTCTGTTCGGGATTGGAGGTGGCGAGGCGGGAGCCCGTCACACGGAGCTGGACAAAAATGATGGCCTTTTTCCAGGAGTAAGTAAAGTCACTTGCCCAGGTGCCTGATGTCAGTTTGTAGGAGGGCCTTTGGCCATCCAAGACAAGCCAGGATTCCAGTTTGTGGCAGATTGCATCTGGAAGAAATCCTGTTCCGTTCGAGAGTGGAGGTGCCGAGGCCGGGTGCCCTGCAGAGGGAGTTGGGCACAAAGGATGGCCTGTTTCCAGGGGTAAGTAAAGTCAGCTGCCCAGGTGCCTGATGTCAGTTTGTAGGCGGCCTTTGGCCCTCCAAGGGAAGCAAGTCTTCCAGGTTGTGGCAGCTTGCATCTGGATGAAATCCTGTTCCGTTCGGGATTGTAGGTGGCCGAGGCCTGGTGCCGGCAGAGGGATTTGGGCTCAAAGGATGGCCTGTTTCCAGGGATAAGTAAAGTCAGCTGCCCAGGTGCCTGATGTCAGTGTGTAGGAGGCCTTTGGCCCTCCAAGGGAAGCTAGTCTTCCAGTTTGTGGCAGCTTGCATCTGGAAGAAATCCTGTTCCGTTCGGGATTGTAGGTGGCCAAGGCCAGGTGCCCGGCAGAGGGAGTTGGGCACAAATGATGGGCTCTTTCCTGAGGAAAGTAAAGTCAGCTGCCCAGGTGCCTGATGTCAGTTTGTAGGAGGCCTTTGGCCCTCCAAGGGAACCTAGTCTTCCAGTTTGTGGCAGCTTGGCATCTGGAAGAAATCCTTTTCTGTTCGGGATTGTAGGTGGCCGAAGCCAGCTGCCCGGCAGAGGGAGTTGGGCACAAAGTATGGCCTGTTTCCAGGGGTAAGTAAAGTCAGCTGCCCAGGTGCCTGATGTCAGTTTGTAGGAGGCCTTTGCCCTCCATGGGAAGTCAGGCTTCCTGCTTGTGGCAGCTTGGATCTGGAAGAAATCCTGTTCCGTTTGGGATTGTAGGTGGCCGAGGCCTCGTGCCCGGCAAAGGGAGTTGGGCACAAAGGATGGCCTGTTTCCAGGGGTCAGTAAAGTCAGCTGCCCAGGTGCCTGATGTCAGTTTGTAGGAGGCCTTTGGCCCTCCAAGGGAAGCTAGTCTTCCAGTTTCTGGCAGCTTACATCTGGAAGAAATCCTGTTCTGTTCGGGATTGTAGGTGGCCGAGGCCAGGTGCCCGGCAGAGGGAGTTAGGATCAAAGGATGGCCTGTTTCCAGGGGTAAGTAAAGTCAGCTGCCCAGGTGCTGATGTCAGTTTGTAGGAGGCCTTTGGCCCTCCAAGGGAAGCCAGGCTTCCAGATTGTGGCAGCTTGCATCTGAAGAAATCCTGTTCTGTTTGGGATCGTAGGTGGCCGAGGCAGGTGCCCAGCAGAGGGAGTTGGGCACAAAGGATGGCCTGTTTCCAGGGGTAAGTAAAGTCAGCTGCCCAGGTGCCTTGTGTCAGTTTGTAGGAGGCCTTTGGCCCTCAAAGGGAAGCTAATCTTCCAGTTTGTGGAAGCTTGCATCTGGAAGAAATCCTGTTGTGTTCGGGATTGTAGGTGGCCGAGGCCGGGTGCCCGGCAGATGGAGTTGGGCACAAACGATGGCCTGTTTCCAGGGATAAGTAAAGTCAGCTGCCCAGGTGCCTGATGTCAGTTTGTAGGAGGCGTTTGGCCCTCCAAGGGAAGCCAGGCTTCCAGCTTGTGGCAGCTTGCATCTGGAAGAAATCCTGCTCCGTTTGGGATCGTAGGTGGCCGAGGCCAGGTTCCCGGCAGAGGGAGTTGGGCACAAAGGATGGCCTGTTTCCAGGGGTAAGTAAAGTCAGCTGCCCAGATGCCTGATGTCAGTTTGTAGCAGGCCTTTGGCCCTCCTAGTGAAGCCAGTTTTCCAGCTTGTGGCAGCTTGCATCTGGAAGAAATCCTGTCCCGTTCGGGATTGTAGGTGGCCGAGGCCAGGTGCCCGGCAGAGGGAGTTGGGCACAAATGATGGCCTGTTTCCAGGGGTAAGTAAAGTCAGCTGCCCAGGTTCCTAATGTCAGTTTTTAGGAGGCCTTTGGCCCTCCAAGGGAAGCAAATATTCCACTTAGTGGCAGCTTGCATCTGGAAGAAATCCTGTTCCGTTCGGGATTGTAGGTGGCTGAAGCTGTGTGCCCGGCAGAGGTAGTTGGGCACAAAGGATGGCCTGTTTCCAGAGGAAAGTAAAGTCAGCTGCCCAGGTGTCTGATGTCAGTCTGTAGGAGGCCTTTGGCCCTCCAAGGGAAGCAAGTCTTCCAGCTTGTGGCAGCTTGCATCTGGAAGAAATCCTGTTCCGTTCGGGATTGTAGGTGGCTGGAGCCGGGTGCCCGGCAGAGGGCGTTGGGCACAAAGGATGGCCTGTTTCAAGAGGAAAGTAAAGTCAGCTGCCCAGGTTCCTGATGTCAGTTTGTAGGAGGCCTTTGGCCCTCCAAGGGAAACTAGCCTTTCAGTTTGTGGCAGCTTGCATCTGGAAGAAATGCTGTTCCGTTCGGGATTGTAGGTGGCCGAGGCCTGGTGCCCAACAGAGGGAGTTGGGCACAAAGGATGGCCTGTTTCCAGGGGTAAGTAAAGTCAGCTGCCCAGGTGCCTGATGTCAGTTTGTAGCAGGCCTTTGGCCCTCCTAGTGAAGCCAGGTTTGCAGCTTGTGGCAGCTTGCATCTGGAAGAAATCATGTTCCGTTCGGGATTGTAGGTGGCTGGAGCTGTGTCCCCGGCAGAGGGCGTTGGGCACAAAGGATGGCCTGTTTCCAGGGGTAAGTAAAGTCAGCTGCCCAGGTGCCTCAAGTCAGTTTGTAGGAGGCCTTTGGCCCTCCAAGGGAAGCTAGTCTTCCTGTTCAAGGCAACTTGCATCTGGAAGAAATCCTGTTCCGTTCAAGATTGTAGGTGGCCGAGGCCAGGTGCCCGGCAGAGGGAGTTGGGCACAAAGGATGGCCTGTTTCCAGGGGTAAGTAAAGTCAGCTGCCCAGGTGCCTGATGTCAGTTTGTAGAAGGCCTTTGGCCCTCCAACGGAAGCCAGGCTTCCAGCTTGTGGCAGCTTGCATCTGGAAGAAATCCTCTTCCGTTTGAGATCGTAGGTGGCCGAGGCCTGGTGCCCGGCAGAGGGATTTGGGCACAAAGGATGGCCTGTTTGCAGGGGTAAGTAAAGTCAGCTGCCCAGGTGCCTGATGTCAGTTTGTAGGAGGCCTTTGGCCCTCCAAGGGAAGCTAGTCTTCCAGTTTGTGGTCGCTTGCATCTGGAAGAAATCCTGTTCTGTTCGGGATTGTAGGTGGCCGAGGCCAGGTGCCCAGCAGAGGGAGTTGGGCACAAAGGATGGCCTGTTTCCAGGGGTAAGTAAAGTCAGCTGCCCAGGTGCCTGATGTCAGTTTGTAGCAGGCCTTTGGCCCTCCTAGGGAAGGCAGGTTTCCAGCTTGTGGCAGCTTGCATCTGGAAGAAATCCTGTTCCGTTCGGGATTGTAGGTGGCTGGAGCTGTGTCCCCGGCAGAGGGCGTTGGGCACAAAGGATGGCCTGTTTCAAGAGGAAAGTAAAGTCAGCCGCCCTGGTTCCTGATCTCAGTTTTTAGGAGGCCTTTGGCCTTCCAAGGGAAGCAAGTGTTCCACTTTGTGGCAGCTTACATCTGGAAGAAATCCTGTTCCGTTCGGGATTGTAGGTGACCGAGGCCAGGTGCCCGGCATAGGGAGTTGGGAACAAAGGATGGCCTGTTTCCAGGGGTAAGTAAAGTCAGCTGCCCAGGTGCCTGATGTCAGTTTGTAGGAGGCCTTTGGCCCTCCAAGGGAAGCTAGTCTTCCAGCTTGTGGCAGCTTACATCTGGAAGAAATCCTGTTCCGTTCGGGATTGTAGGTGGCCGAGGCCTGGTGCCCGGCAGAGGGAGTTGTGCTCAAAGGATGGCCTGTTTCCAGGGGTAAGTAAAGTCAGCTGCCCAGGTGCCTGATGTCAGTTTGTAGGAGGCCTTTGGCCGTCATAGGGAAGCTAGTCTTCCAGTTTGTGGCAGCTTGCATCTGGAAGAAATCCTGTTTTGTTCGGGATTGTAGGTGGCCGAGGCCAGGTGCCCGGCAGAGGGAGTTGGGCACAAAGGATGGCCTGTTTCCAGGGGTAAGTAAAGTCAGCTGCCCAGGTGCCTGATGTCAGTTTGTAGGAGGCGTTTGGCCCTCCAACGGAAGACAGGCTTCCAGCTTGTGGCAGCTTGCATCTGGAAGAAATCCTTTTCCGTTTGGGACCGTAGGTGTCCTGAGCCGGGTGCCTGGCTAAGGGAGTAGGGAACAAAGGATGGCCTGTTTCCAGGGGTAAGTAATATCATCTCCCCAGGTGCCTGATGTCAGTTTGTAGGAGGCCTTTGCCCCTCCATGGGAAGTCAGGCTTCTTGCTTGTGGCAGCTTGCATCTGGAAGAAATCCTGTTCCGTTCAGGATTATAGGTGGCCGGAGCCGGGTGCCTGGCTCTGGGAGTTGGGAACAAAGGATGGCCTGTTTCCAGGGGTAAGTAAAGTCAGCTGCCCAGGTGCCTGATGTCAGTTTGTAGGAGGCCTTTGGCGCTCCAAGGGAAGCTAGTCATCCAGTTTGTGGCAGCTTGCATCTTGAAGAAAGCCTGTCCCGTTCGGGATTGTAGGTGGCCGAGGCTAGGTGCCCTGCAGAGGGAGTTGGGCACAAATGATGGCCTGTCTCCAGGGGTAAGTAAAGTCAGCTGCCCAGGTGCCTGAAGTCAGTTTGTAGGAGGCCTTTGGCCCTCCAAGGGAAGCTAGTCTTCCAGTTCGTGGAAGCTTGCATCTGGAAGAAATGCTGTTCCGTTCGGGATTGTAGGTGAACGAGGCCTGGTGCCCGGCAGAGGGAGTTGGGCACAAAGGATGGCCTGTTTCAGGAGTAAGTAAAGTCAGCTGCCCAGGTGCCTGAAGTCAGTTTGTAGGAGGCCTTCGGCCCTCCAAGGGAAGCTAGTCTTCCTGTTCAAGGCAACTTGCATCTGGAAGAAATCCTGTTCCGTTCAAGATTGTAGGTGGCCGAGCCCAGGTGCCCGGGAGAGGGAGTTGGGCACAAAGGATGGCCTGTCTCCAGGGGTAAGTAAAGTCAGCTGCCCAGGTGCCTGATGTCAGTTTGTAGCAGGCCTTTGGCCCTCCTAGTGAAGGCAGGTTTCCAGCTAGTGGCAGCTTGCATCTGGAAGAAATCTTGTTCCGTTCGGGATTGTAGGTGGCTGGAGCTGTGTCCCCGGCAGAGGGCGTTGGGCACAAAGGATGGCCTGATTCAAGAGGAAAGTAAAGTCAGCTGCCCTGGTTCCTGATGTCAGTTTTTAGGAGGCCTTTGGCCCTCCAAGGGAAGCAAGTCTTCCACTTTGTGGCAGCTTGCATCTGGAAGAAATCCTGTTCCGTTCGGGATTGTAGGTGACCGAGGCCAGGTGCCCGGCATAGGGAGTTGGGAACAAAGGATGGCCTGTTTCCAGGGGTAAGTAAAGTCAGCTGCCCAGGTGCCTGATGTCAGTTTGTAGGAGGCCTTTGGCCCTCCAAGGGAAGCTAGTCTTCCAGTTTGTGGCAGCTTGCATCTGGAAGAAATCCTGTTCCGTTTGGGATTGTAGGTGGCCGAGGCCTGGTGCCCGGCAGAGGGAGTTGGGCTCAAAGGATGGCCTATTTCCAGGGGTAAGTAAAGTCAGCTGCCCAGGTGCCTGATGTCAGTTTGTAGGAGGCCTTTGGCCCTCATAGGGAAGCTAGTCTTCCAGTTTGTGGCAGCTTGCATCTGGAAGAAATCCTGTTTTGTTCGGGATTGTAGGTGGCCGAGGCCAGGTGCCCGGCAGAGGGAGTTGGGCACAAAGGATGGCCTGTTTCCAGGGATAAGTAAAGTCAGCTGCCCAGGTGCCTGATGTCAGTTTGTAGGAGGCCTTTGGGCCTCCAACAAAAGACAGGCTTCCAGCTTGTGGCAGCTTGCATCTGGAAGAAATCCTTTTCCGTTTGGGATCGTAGGTGGCCGGAGCCGGGTGCCCGGCTGAGGGAGTAGGGAACAAAGGATGGCCTGTTTCCAAGGGTAAGTAATATCATCTCCCCAGGTGCCTGATGTCAGTTTGTAGGAGGCCTTTGGCCCTCCAAGGGAAGCCAGGCTTCCATCTTGTGGCAGCTTGCATCTGGAAGAAATCCTGTTCTGTTTGGGATCGTAGGTGGCCGAGGCCAGGTGCCCGGCAGAGGGAGTTGGGCACAAAGAATGGCCTGTTTCCAGGGGTAAGTAAAGTCAGCTGCCCAGGTGCCTGATGTCAGTTTGTAGGAGGACTTTGGCCCTCCAAGGGAAGCAAGTCTTCCAGTTCGTGGCAGCTTGCATCTGGAAGAAATCCTGTTCCGTTCGGGATTGTAGGTGGCTGGAGCCGGGTGCCCGGCAGAGGGCGTTGGGCACAAAGGATGGCCTGTTTCAAGAGGAAAGTAAAGTCAGCTGCCCAGGTTCCTGATGTCAGTTTGTAGGAGGCCTTTGGCCCTCCAAGGGAAACTAGCCTTTCAGTTTGTGGCAGCTTGCATCTGGAAGAAATGCTGTTCCGTTCGGGATTGTAGGTGGCCGAGGCCTGGTGCCCAACAGAGGGAGTTGGGCACAAAGGATGGCCTGTTTCCAGGGGTAAGTAAAGTCAGCTGCCCAGGTGCCTGATGTCAGTTTGTAGCAGGCCTTTGGCCCTCCTAGTGAAGCCAGGTTTGCAGCTTGTGGCAGCTTGCATCTGGAAGAAATCATGTTCCGTTCGGGATTGTAGGTGGCTGGAGCTGTGTCCCCGGCAGAGGGCGTTGGGCACAAAGGATGGCCTGTTTCCAGGGGTAAGTAAAGTCAGCTGCCCAGGTGCCTCAAGTCAGTTTGTAGGAGGCCTTTGGCCCTCCAAGGGAAGCTAGTCTTCCTGTTCAAGGCAACTTGCATCTGGAAGAAATCCTGTTCCGTTCAAGATTGTAGGTGGCCGAGGCCAGGTGCCCGGCAGAGGGAGTTGGGCACAAAGGATGGCCTGTTTCCAGGGGTAAGTAAAGTCAGCTGCCCAGGTGCCTGATGTCAGTTTGTAGAAGGCCTTTGGCCCTCCAACGGAAGCCAGGCTTCCAGCTTGTGGCAGCTTGCATCTGGAAGAAATCCTCTTCCGTTTGAGATCGTAGGTGGCCGAGGCCTGGTGCCCGGCAGAGGGATTTGGGCACAAAGGATGGCCTGTTTGCAGGGGTAAGTAAAGTCAGCTGCCCAGGTGCCTGATGTCAGTTTGTAGGAGGCCTTTGGCCCTCCAAGGGAAGCTAGTCTTCCAGTTTGTGGTCGCTTGCATCTGGAAGAAATCCTGTTCTGTTCGGGATTGTAGGTGGCCGAGGCCAGGTGCCCAGCAGAGGGAGTTGGGCACAAAGGATGGCCTGTTTCCAGGGGTAAGTAAAGTCAGCTGCCCAGGTGCCTGATGTCAGTTTGTAGCAGGCCTTTGGCCCTCCTAGGGAAGGCAGGTTTCCAGCTTGTGGCAGCTTGCATCTGGAAGAAATCCTGTTCCGTTCGGGATTGTAGGTGGCTGGAGCTGTGTCCCCGGCAGAGGGCGTTGGGCACAAAGGATGGCCTGTTTCAAGAGGAAAGTAAAGTCAGCCGCCCTGGTTCCTGATGTCAGTTTTTAGGAGGCCTTTGGCCTTCCAAGGGAAGCAAGTGTTCCACTTTGTGGCAGCTTACATCTGCAAGAAATCCTGTTCCGTTCGGGATTGTAGGTGACCGAGGCCAGGGGCCCGGCATAGGGAGTTGGGAACAAAGGATGGCCTGTTTCCAGGGGTAAGTAAAGTCAGCTGCCCAGGTGCCTGATGTCAGTTTGTAGGAGGCCTTTGGCCCTCCAAGGGAAGCTAGTCTTCCAGCTTGTGGCAGCTTACATCTGGAAGAAATCCTGTTCCGTTCGGGATTGTAGGTGGCCGAGGCCTGGTGCCCGGCAGAGGGAGTTGTGCTCAAAGGATGGCCTGTTTCCAGGGGTAAGTAAAGTCAGCTGCCCAGGTGCCTGATGTCAGTTTGTAGGAGGCCTTTGGCCGTCATAGGGAAGCTAGTCTTCCAGTTTGTGGCAGCTTGCATCTGGAAGAAATCCTGTTTTGTTCGGGATTGTAGGTGGCCGAGGCCAGGTGCCCGGCAGAGGGAGTTGGGCACAAAGGATGGCCTGTTTCCAGGGGTAAGTAAAGTCAGCTGCCCAGGTGCCTGATGTCAGTTTGTAGGAGGCGTTTGGCCCTCCAACGGAAGACAGGCTTCCAGCTTGTGGCAGCTTGCATCTGGAAGAAATCCTTTTCCGTTTGGGACCGTAGGTGTCCTGAGCCGGGTGCCTGGCTAAGGGAGTAGGGAACAAAGGATGGCCTGTTTCCAGGGGTAAGTAATATCATCTCCCCAGGTGCCTGATGTCAGTTTGTAGGAGGCCTTTGCCCCTCCATGGGAAGTCAGGCTTCTTGCTTGTGGCAGCTTGCATCTGGAAGAAATCCTGTTCCGTTCAGGATTATAGGTGGCCGGAGCCGGGTGCCTGGCTCTGGGAGTTGGGAACAAAGGATGGCCTGTTTCCAGGGGTAAGTAAAGTCAGCTGCCCAGGTGCCTGATGTCAGTTTGTAGGAGGCCTTTGGCGCTCCAAGGGAAGCTAGTCATCCAGTTTGTGGCAGCTTGCATCTTGAAGAAAGCCTGTCCCGTTCGGGATTGTAGGTGGCCGAGGCTAGGTGCCCTGCAGAGGGAGTTGGGCACAAATGATGGCCTGTCTCCAGGGGTAAGTAAAGTCAGCTGCCCAGGTGCCTGAAGTCAGTTTGTAGGAGGCCTTTGGCCCTCCAAGGGAAGCTAGTCTTCCAGTTCGTGGAAGCTTGCATCTGGAAGAAATGCTGTTCCGTTCGGGATTGTAGGTGAACGAGGCCTGGTGCCCGGCAGAGGGAGTTGGGCACAAAGGATGGCCTGTTTCAGGAGTAAGTAAAGTCAGATGCCCAGGTGCCTGAAGTCAGTTTGTAGGAGGCCTTCGGCCCTCCAAGGGAAGCTAGTCTTCCTGTTCAAGGCAACTTGCATCTGGAAGAAATCCTGTTCCGTTCAAGATTGTAGGTGGCCGAGCCCAGGTGCCCGGGAGAGGGAGTTGGGCACAAAGGATGGCCTGTCTCCAGGGGTAAGTAAAGTCAGCTGCCCAGGTGCCTGATGTCAGTTTGTAGCAGGCCTTTGGCCCTCCTAGTGAAGGCAGGTTTCCAGCTAGTGGCAGCTTGCATCTGGAAGAAATCTTGTTCCGTTCGGGATTGTAGGTGGCTGGAGCTGTGTCCCCGGCAGAGGGCGTTGGGCACAAAGGATGGCCTGATTCAAGAGGAAAGTAAAGTCAGCTGCCCTGGTTCCTGATGTCAGTTTTTAGGAGGCCTTTGGCCCTCCAAGGGAAGCAAGTCTTCCACTTTGTGGCAGCTTGCATCTGGAAGAAATCCTGTTCCGTTCGGGATTGTAGGTGACCGAGGCCAGGTGCCCGGCATAGGGAGTTGGGAACAAAGGATGGCCTGTTTCCAGGGGTAAGTAAAGTCAGCTGCCCAGGTGCCTGATGTCAGTTTGTAGGAGGCCTTTGGCCCTCCAAGGGAAGCTAGTCTTCCAGTTTGTGGCAGCTTGCATCTGGAAGAAATCCTGTTCCGTTTGGGATTGTAGGTGGCCGAGGCCTGGTGCCCGGCAGAGGGAGTTGGGCTCAAAGGATGGCCTATTTCCAGGGGTAAGTAAAGTCAGCTGCCCAGGTGCCTGATGTCAGTTTGTAGGAGGCCTTTGGCCCTCATAGGGAAGCTAGTCTTCCAGTTTGTGGCAGCTTGCATCTGGAAGAAATCCTGTTTTGTTCGGGATTGTAGGTGGCCGAGGCCAGGTGCCCGGCAGAGGGAGTTGGGCACAAAGGATGGCCTGTTTCCAGGGATAAGTAAAGTCAGCTGCCCAGGTGCCTGATGTCAGTTTGTAGGAGGCCTTTGGGCCTCCAACAAAAGACAGGCTTCCAGCTTGTGGCAGCTTGCATCTGGAAGAAATCCTTTTCCGTTTGGGATCGTAGGTGGCCGGAGCCGGGTGCCCGGCTGAGGGAGTAGGGAACAAAGGATGGCCTGTTTCCAAGGGTAAGTAATATCATCTCCCCAGGTGCCTGATGTCAGTTTGTAGGAGGCCTTTGGCCCTCCAAGGGAAGCCAGGCTTCCATCTTGTGGCAGCTTGCATCTGGAAGAAATCCTGTTCTGTTTGGGATCGTAGGTGGCCGAGGCCAGGTGCCCGGCAGAGGGAGTTGGGCACAAAGAATGGCCTGTTTCCAGGGGTAAGTAAAGTCAGCTGCCCAGGTGCCTGATGTCAGTTTGTAGGAGGACTTTGGCCCTCCAAGGGAAGCAAGTCTTCCAGTTCGTGGCAGCTTGCATCTGGAAGAAATGCTGTTCCGTTCGGGATTGTAGGTGGCCGAGGCCAGGTGCCCGACAGAGGGAGTTGGGCACAAAGGATGGCCTGTTTCCAGGGGTAAGTAAAGTCAGCTGCCCAGGTGCCTGATGTCAGTTTGTAGGAGGCCTTTGGCCCTCCTAGTGAAGCCAGGCTTCCAGCTTGTGGCAGCTTGCATCTGGAAGAAATCCTGTTCCGTTTGGGATCGTTGGTGGCCGAGGCCTGGTGCCCGGCAGAGGGAGTTGGGCACAAATGATGGCCTGTTTCCAGGGGTAAGTAAAGTCAGCTGCCCAGGTGCCTTGTGTCAGTTTGTAGGAGGCCTTTCGCAGTCCAAGGGAAGCTAGTCATCCAGTTTGTGGCAGCTTGCAACTGGAAGAAAGCCTGTCTTGTTCGGGATTGTAGGTGGCCGAGGCTAGGTGCCCTGCAGAGGGAGTTGGGCACAAATGATGGCCTGTCTCCAGGGGTAAGTAAAGTCAGCTGCCCAGGTGCCTGAAGTCAGTTTGTAGCAGGCCTTTGGCCCTCCTAGTGAAGGCAGGTTTCCAGCTTGTGGCATCTTGCATCTGGAAGAAATCTTGTTCCGTTCGGGATTGTAGGTGGCTGGAGCTGTGTCCCCGGCAGAGGGCGTTGGGCACAAAGGATGGCCTGTTTCAAGAGGAAAGTAAAGTCAGCCGCCCTGGTTCCTGATGTCAGTTTTTAGGAGGCCTTTGGCCTTCCAAGGGAAGCAAGTGTTCCACTTTGTGGCAGCTTACATCTGGAAGAAATCCTGTTCCGTTCGGGATTGTAGGTGACCGAGGCCAGGTGCCCGGCATAGGGAGTTGGGAACAAAGGATGGCCTGTTTCCAGGGGTAAGTAAAGTCAGCTGCCCAGGTTCCTGATGTCAGTTTGTAGGAGGCCTTTGGCCCTCCAAGGGAAGCTAGTCTTCCAGCTTGTGGCAGCTTGCATCTGGAAGAAATCCTGTTCCGTTTGGGATAGTAGGTGGCCGAGGCCTGGTGCCCGGCAGAGGGAGTTGTGCTCAAAGGATGGCCTGTTTCCAGGGGTAAGTAAAGTCAGCTGCCCAGGTGCCTGATGTCAGTTTGTAGGAGGCCTTTGGCCCTCATAGGGAAGCTAGTCTTCCAGTTTGTGGCAGCTGGCATCTGGAAGAAATCCTGTTTTGTTCGGGATTGTAGGTGGCCGAGGCCAGGTGCCCGGCAGAGGGAGTTGGGCACAAAGGATGGCCTGTTTCCAGGGGTAAGTAAAGTCAGCTGCCCAGGTGCCTGATGTCAGTTTGTAGGAGGCGTTTGGCCCTCCACCGGAAGACAGGCTTCCAGCTTGTGGCAGCTTGCATCTGGAAGAAATCCTTTTCCGTTTGGGATCGTAGGTGGCCTGAGCCGGGTGCCTGGCTAAGGGAGTAGGGAACAAAGGATGGCCTGTTTCCAAGGGTAAGTAATATCATCTCCCCAGGTGCCTGATGTCAGTTTGTAGGAGGCCTTTGGCCCTCCAAGGGAAGCCAGGCTTCCATCTTGTGGCAGCTTGCATCTGGAAGAAATCCTGTTCTGTTTGGGATCGTAGGTGGCCGAGGCCAGGTGCCCGGCAGAGGGAGTTGGGCACAAAGGATGGCCTGTTTCCAGGGGTAAGTAAAGTCAGCTGTCCAGGTGCCTGATGTCAGTTTGTAGGAGGCCTTTGGCCCTCCAAGGGAAGCAAGTCTTCCAGTTTGTGGCAGCTTGCATCTGGAAGAAATCCTGTTCCGTTCAGGATTGTAGGTGGCCGAGGCCTGGTGCCCGGCAGAGGGAGTTGTGCTCAAAGGATGGCCTGTTTCCAGGGGTAAGTAAAGTCAGCTGCCCAGTTGCCTGAAGTCTGTTTGTAGGAGGCCTCCGGCCCTCCAAGGGAAGCTAGTCTTCCTGTTCAAGGCAACTTGCATCTGGAAGAAATCCTGTTCCGTTCAAGATTGTAGGTGGCCGAGCCCAGGTGCCTGGCAGAGGGAGTTGGGCACAAAGGATGGCCTGTCTCCAGGGGTAAGTAAAGTCAGCTGCCCAGGTGCCTGATATCAGTTTGTAGCAGGCCTTTGGCCCTCCTAGTGAAGGCAGGTTTCCAGCTTGTGGCAGCTTGCATCTGGAAGAAATCTTGTTCCGTTCGGGATTGTAGGTGGCTGGAGCTGTGTCCCCGGCAGAGGGCGTTGGGCACAAAGGATGGCCTGATTCAAGAGGAAAGTAAAGTCAGCTGCCCTGGTTCCTGATGTCAGTTTTTAGGAGGCCTTTGGCCCTCCAAGGGAAGCAAGTCTTCCACTTTGTGGCAGCTTGCATCTGGAAGAAATCCTGTTCCGTTCGGGATTGTAGGTGACCGAGGCCAGGTGCCCGGCAGAGGGAGTTGGGCACAAAGGATGGCCTGTTTCCAGGGGTAAGTAAAGTCAGCTGCCCAGGTGCCTGATGTCAGTTTGTAGGAGGCCTTTGGCCCTCCAAGGGAAGCTAGTCTTCCAGTTTGTGGCAGCTTGCATCTGGAAGAAATCCTGTTCCGTTTGGGATTGTAGGTGGCCGAGGCCTGGTGCCCGGCAGAGGGAGTTGGGCACAAAGGATGGCCTGTTTCCAGGGGTAAGTAAAGTCAGCCGCCCTGGTTCCTGATGTCAGTTTTTAGGAGGCCTTTGGTTTTCCAAGGGAAGCAAGTGTTCCACTTTGTGGCAGCTTACATCTGGAAGAAATCCTGTTCCGTTCGGGATTGTAGGTGGCCGAGGCCAGGTGCCCGGCAGAGGGAGTTGGGCACAAAGGATGGCCTGTTTCCAGGGGTAAGTAAAGTCAGCTGCCCAGGTGCCTGATGTCAGTTTGTAGGAGGCCTTTGGCCCTCCAAGGGAAGCCAGGCTTCCAGCTTGTGGCAGCTTGCATCTGGAAGAAATCCTGTTGTGTTTGGGATCGTAGGTGGCCGAGGCCAGGTGCCCGGCAGAGGGAGTTGGGCACAAAGGATGGCCTGTTTCCAGGGGTAAGTAAAGTCAGCTGCCCAGGTGCCTGATGTCAGTTTGTAGGAGGCCTTTGGCCCTCCTAGTGAAGCCAGGTTTCCAGCTTGTGGCAGCTTGCATCTGGAAGAAATCTTTTTCCGTTCGGGTTTGTAGGTGGCTGGAGCTGTGTCCCAGGCAGAGGGCGTTGGGCACAAAGGATGGCCTGTTTCAAGAGGAAAGTAAAGTCAGCTGCCCAGGTTCCTGATGTCAGTTTGTAGGAGGCCTTTGGCCCTCCAAGGGAAGCAAGACTTCCACTTTGTGGCAGCTTGCATCTGGAAGAAATCCTGTTCCGTTCGGGATTGTAGGTGGCCGAGGCCAGGTGCCCGGCAGAGGGAGTTGGGCACAAAGGATGGCCTGTTTCCAGGGGTAAGTAAAGTCAGCTGCCCAGGTGCCTGATGTCAGTTTGTAGGAGGCCTTTGGCCGTCATAGGGAAGCTAGTCTTCCAGTTTGTGGCAGCTTGCATCTGGAAGAAATCCTGTTTTGTTCGGGATTGTAGGTGGCCGAGGCCAGGTGCCCGGCAGAGGGAGTTGGGCACAAAGGATGGCCTGTTTCCAGGGGTAAGTAAAGTCAGCCGCCCAGGTGCCTGATGTCGGTTTGTAGGAGGCGTTTGGCCCTCCAACGGAAGACAGGCTTCCAGCTTGTGGCAGCTTGCATCTGGAAGAAATCCTTTTCCGTTTGGGACCGTAGGTGGCCTGAGCCGGGTGCCTGGCTAAGGGAGTAGGGAACAAAGGATGGCCTGTTTGCAGGGGTAAGTAATATCATCTCCCCAGGTGCCTGATGTCAGTTTGTAGGAGGCCTTTGCCCCTCCATGGGAAGTCAGGCTTCTTGCTTGTGGCAGCTTGCATCTGGAAGAAATCCTGTTCCGTTCAGGATTATAGGTGGCCGGAGCCGGGTGCCTGGCTCTGGGAGTTGGGCACAAAGGATGGCCTGTTTCCAGGGGTAAGTAAAGTCAGCTGACCAGGTGCCTGATGTCAGTTTGTAGGAGGCCTTTGGCCCTCCAAGGGAAGCTAGTCATCCAGTTTGTGGCAGCTTGCATCTTGAAGAAAGCCTGTCCCGTTCGGGATTGTAGGTGGCCGAGTCTAGGTGCCCTGCAGAGGGAGTTGGGCACAAATGATGGCCTGTCTCCAGGGGTAAGTAAAGTCAGCTGCCCAGGTGCCTGAAGTCAGTTTGTAGGAGGCCTTTGGCCCTCCAAGGGAAGCAAGTCTTCCAGTTCGTGGAAGCTTGCATCTGGAAGAAATGCTGTTCCGTTCGGGATTGTAGGTGATCGAGGCCTGGTGCCCGGCAGAGGGAGTTGGGCACAAAGGATGGCCTGTTTCAGGAGTAAGTAAAGTCAGCTGCCCAGGTGCCTGAACTCAGTTTGTAGGAGGCCTTCGGCCCTCCAAGGGAAGCTAGTCTTCCTGTTCAAGGCAACTTGCATCTGGAAGAAATCCTGTTCTGTTTGGGATCGTAGGTGGCCGAGGCCAGGTGCCCGGCAGAGGGAGTTAGGATCAAAGGATGGCCTGTTTCCAGGGGTAAGTAATATCATCTGCCCAGGTGCCTGATGTCAGTTTGTAGGAGGCCTTTGGCCCTCCTAGTGAAGCCAGGTTTCCAGCTTGTGGCAGCTTGCATCTGGAAGAAATCTTGTTCCGTTCGGGATTGTAGGTGACCGAGGCCAGGTGCCCGGCAGAGGGAGTTGGGAACAAAGGATGGCCTGTTTCCAAAGGTAAGTAAAGTCAGCTGCCCAGGTGCCTGGTGTCAGTTTGTAGGAGGCCTTTGGCCCTCCAACGGAAGCCAGGCTTCCAGCTTGCGGCAGCTTGCATCTGGAAGAAATCCTTTTCGGTTGGGATCGTAGGTGGCCGAGGCCTGGTGCCCGGCAGAGGGAGTTGGGCACAAAGGATGGCCTGTTTCCAGGGGTAAGTAAAGTCAGCTGCCCAGGTGCCTGATGTCAGTTTGTAGCAGGCCTTTGGCCCTCCTAGTGAAGCCAGGTTTCCAGCTTGTGGCAGCTTGCATCTGGAAGAAATCCTGTTCCGTTCGGGATTGTAGGTGGCTGAAGCTGTGTGCCCGGCAGAGGGAGTTGGGCACAAAGGATGGCCTGTTTCCAGAGGAAAGTAAAGTCAGCTGCCCAGGTGTCTGATGTCAGTCTGTAGGAGGCCTTTGGCCCTCCAAGGGAAGCAAGTCTTCCAGCTTGTGGCAGCTTGCATCTGGAAGAAATCCTGTTCCGTTCGGGATTGTAGGTGGCTGGAGCCGGGTGCCCGGCAGAGGGCGTTGGGCACAAAGGATGGCCTGTTTCAAGAGGAAAGTAAAGTCAGCTGCCCAGGTGCCTCAAGTCAGTTTGTAGGAGGCCTTTGGCCCTCCAAGGGAAGCTAGTCTTCCTGTTCAAGGCAACTTGCATCTGAAAGAAATCCTGTTCCATTCAAGATTGTACGTGTTTGAAGCCGAGTGCCCGGCAGAGGGAATTGGGAACAAAGGATGGCCTGTTTCCAGGGGTAAGTAAAGTCAGCTGCCCAGGTTCCTGATGTCAGTTTGTAGGAGGCCTTTGGCCCTCCAAGGGAAGCAATTCTTCCAGTTTGTGGAAGCTTGCATCTGGAAGAAATCCTGTTCCGTTCGGGATTGTAGGTGGCCGAGGCCAGGTGCCCGGCAGAGGGAGTTGGGCACAAAGGATGACCTGTTTCCAGGGGTAAGTAAAGTCAACTGCCCAGGTGTTTGGTGTCAGTTTGTAGGAGGCCTTTGGCCCTCATAGGGAAGCTAGTCTTCCAGTTTGTGGCAGCTTGCATCTGGAAGAAATCCTGTTCCGTTTGGGATTGTAGGTGGCCGAGGCCTGGTGCCCGGCAGAGGGAGTTGGGCACAAAGGATGGCCTGTTTCCAGGGGTAAGTAAAGTCAGCTGCCCAGGTGCCTGATGTCAGTTTGTAGGAGGCCTTTCGCCCTCCAAGGGAAGCTAGTCTTCCAGTTTGTGGCAGCTTGCATCTGGAAGAAATCCTGTTCCGTTCGGGATTGTAGGTGGCCGCGGCCTGGTGCCCGGCAGAGGGAGTTGGGCACAAATGATGGCCTGTCTCCAGGGGTAAGTAAAGTCAACTGCCCAGGTGCCTTGTGTCAGTTTGTAGGAGGCCTTTGGCCCTCCAAGGGAAGCAAGGTTTCCAGCTAGTGGCAGCTTGCATCTGGAAGAAATCTTGTTCCGTTCGGGATTGTAGGTGGCTGGAGCTGTGACCCCAGCAGAGGGCGTTGGGCACAAAGGATGGCCTGTTTCAAGAGGAAAGTAAAGCCAGCTGCCCAGGTTCCTGATGTCAGTTTGTAGGAGGCCTTTGGCCCTCCAAGGGAAGCAAGTCTTCCACTTTGTGGCAGCTTGCATCTGGAAGAAATCCTGTTCCGTTCGGGATTATAGGTGGCCGAGGCCAGGTGCCCGGCAGAGGGAGTTGGGAACAAAGGATGGCCTGTTTCCAGGGGCAAGTAAAGTCAGCTGCCCAGGTGCCTGATGTCAGTTTGAAGCAGGCCATTGGCCCTCCAAGGGAAGCAAGTCTTCCACTTTGTGGCAGCTTGCATCTGGAAGAAATCCTGTTCCGTTCGGGATTGTAGGTGACCGCGGCCAGGTGCCCGGCAGAGGGAGTTGGGAACAAAGATGGCCTGTTTCCAGGGGTAAGTAAAGTCAGCTGCCCAGGTGCCTGATGTCAGTTTGCAGGAGGCCTTTGGCCCTCCAAGGGAAGCTAGTCTTCCAGTTTGTGGCAGCTTGCATCTGGAAGAAATCCTGTTCCGTTCGGGATTGTAGGTGGCCGAGGCCAGGTGCCCGGCAGAGGGAGTTGGGCACAAATGATGGCCTCGTTCCTGAGGAAACTAAAGTCAGCTGCCCAGGTGCCTGATGTCAGTTTGTAGGAGGCCTTTGGCCCTCATAGGGAAGCTAGTCTTCCAGTTTGTGGCAGCTTGCATCTGGAAGAAATCCTGTTTTGTTCGGGATTGTAGGTGGCCGAGGCCAGGTGCCCGGCAGAGGGAGTTGGGCACAAAAAATGGCCTGTTTCCAGGGGTAAGTAAAGTCAGCTGCCCAGGTGCCTGATGTCAGTTTGTAGGAGGCGTTTGGCCCTCCAACGGAAGACAGGCTTCCAGCTTGTGGCAGCTTGCATCTGGAAGAAATCCTTTTCCGTTTGGGATCGTAGGTGGCCGGAGCCGGGTGCCCGGCTAAGGGAGTAGGGAACAAAGGATGGCCTGTTTCCAGGGGTAAGTAATATCATCTCCCCTGGTGCCTGATGTCAGTATGTAGGAGGCCTTTAGCTTTCCAAGGGAAGCCAGGCTTCCATCTTGTGGCAGCTTGCATCTGGAACAAATCCTGTTCTGTTTGGGATCGTAGGTGGCCGAGGCCAGGTGCCCGGCAGAGGGAGTTGGGCACAAAGGATGGCCTGTTTCCAGGGGAAAGTAAAGTCAGCTGCCCAGGTGCCTTGTGTCAGTTTGTAGGAGGCCTTTGGCCCTCCAAGAGAAGCTAGTCATCCAGTTTGTGGCAGCTTGCATCTGGAAGAAAGCCTGTCCCGTTCGGGATTGTAGGTGGCCGAAGCCTGGTGCCCGGCAGAGGGAGTTGGGCACAAATGATGGCCTGTCTCCAGGGGTAAGTAAAGTCAGCTGCCCAGGTGCCTGAAGTCAGTTTGTAGGAGGCCTTTGGCCTTCCAAGGGAAGCTAGTCTTCCTGTTCAAGGCAACTTGCATCTGGAAGAAATCCTGTTCCGTTCAAGATTGTAGGTGGCCGAGGCCAGGTGCCCAGCAGAGGGAGTTGGCACAAAGGATGGCCTGTTTCCAGGGGTAAGTAAAGTCAGCTGCCCAGGTGCCTGATGTCAGTTTGTAGAAGGCCTTTGGCCCTCCAACGGAAGCCAGGCTTCAACCTTGTGGCAGCTTGCATCTGGAAGAAATCCTTTTCCGTTTGGGATCGTAGGTGGCCGAGGCCTGGTGCCCAGCAGAGGGAGTTGGGCACAAAGGATGGCCTGTTTCCAGGGGTAAGTAAAGTCAGCTGCCCAGGTGCCTGATGTCAGTTTGTAGGAGGCCTTTGGCCCTCCAAGGGAAGCCAGGCTTCCAGCATGTGGCAGCTTGCATCTGGAAGAAATCCTGTTGTGTTTGGGATCGTAGGTTGCCGAGGCCAGGTGCCCTGCAGAGGGAGTTGGCACAAAGGATGGCCTGTTTCCAGGGGTAAGTAAAGTCAGCTGCCCAGGTGCCTGATGTCAGTTTGTAGGAGGCCTTTGGCCCTCCAAGGGAAGCAAGTCTTCCACTTTGTGGCAGCTTGCATCTGGAAGAAATCCTGTTCCGTTCGGGATTGTAGGTGGCCGAAGCCGGGTGCCCGGCAGAGGGAATTGGGAACAAAGGATGGCCTGTTTCCAGGGGTAAGTAAAGTCAGCTGCCCAGGTGCCTGATGTCAGTTTGAAGCAGGCCATTGGCCCTCCAAGGGAAGCAAGTCTTCCACTTTGTGGCAGCTTGCATCTGGAAGAAATCCTGTTCCGTTCGGGATTATAGGTGGCCGAGGCCAGGTGCCCGCAGGGGGAGTTGGGAACAAAGGATGGCCTGTTTCCAGGGGTAAGTAAAGTCAGCTGCCCAGGTGCCTGCTGTCAGATTGTAGAAGGCCTTTGGCCCTCCAACGGAAGCCAGGCTTCCAGCTTGTGGCAGCTTGCATCTGGAAGAAATCCTTTTCCGTTCGCGATCGTAGGTGGTCGAGGCCTGGTGCCCGGCAGAGGGAGTTGGGCACAAAGGATGGCCTGTTTCCAGGGGTAAGTAAAGTCAGCTGCCCAGGTGCCTGAAGTCAGTTTGTAGAAGGCCTTTCGCCCTCCAAGGCAAGGCAGGCTTCCAGCTTGTGGCAGCTTGCATCTGGAAGAAATCCTGTTTTGTTCGGGATTGTAGGTGGCCGAGGCCAGGTGCCCGGCAGAGGGAGTTGGGCACAAAGGATGGCCTCTTTCCAGGGGTAAGTAAAGTCAGCTGCCCAGGTGCCTGATGTCAGTTTGGAGGAGGCCTTTGGCCCTCCAACGGAAGCCAGGCTTCCATCTAGTGGCATCTTGCATCTGGAAGAAATCCTGTTCTGTTTGGGATCGTAGGTGGCCGAGGCCAGGTGCCCGGCAGAGGGAGTTGGGCACAAAGGATGGCCTGTTTCCAGGGGTAAGTAAAGTCAGCTGCCCAGGTGCCTGATGTCAGTTTGTAGGAGGCCTTTGGCCCTCCAAGGGAAGCAAGTCTTCCACTTTGTGGCAGCTTGCATCTGGAAGAAATCGTGTTCCGTTCGGGATTATAGGTGACCGAGGCCAGGTGCCCGGCAGAGGGAGTTGGGAACAAAGATGGCCTGTTTCCAGGGGTAAGTAAAGTCAGCTGCCCAGGTGCCTGGTGTCAGTTTGTAGGAGGCCGTTGGCCCTCCAAGGGAAGCAAGTCTTCCTGTTCAAGGCAACTTGCATCTGGAAGAAATCCTGTTCCGTTCGAGATTGTAGGTGGCCGAAGCCGGGTGCCCGGCAGAGGGAGTTGGGAACAAAGGATGGCCTGTTTCCAGGGGTAAGTAAAGTCAGCTGCCCAGGTGCCTGATGTCAGTTTGTAGGAGGCCTTTGGCCCTCCAAGGGAAGCCAGGTTTCCAGCTTATGGCAGCTTGCATCTGGAAGAATTGCTGTTCCGTTCGGGATTGTAGGTGGCCGAGGCCAGGTGCCCGGCAGAGGGAGTTGGGCACAAAGGATGGCCTGTTTCCAGAGGAAAGTAAAGTCAGCTGCCCACGTTCCTGATGTCAGTCTGTAGGAGGCCTTTAGCCCTCCAAGGGAAGCAAGTCTTCCAGCTTGTGGCAGCTTGCATCTGGAAGAAATCTTGTTCCGTTCGGGCTTGTAGGTGGCTGGAGCTGTGTGCCCGGCAGAAGGCGTTGGGCACAAAGGATGGCCTGTTTCAAGAGGAAAGTAAAGTCAGCTGCCCAGGTTCCTGATGTCAGTTTTTAGGAGGCCTTTGGCCCTCCAAGGGAAGCAAGTCTTCCACTTTGTGGCAGCTTGCATCTGGAAGAAATCCTGTTCCGTTCGGGATTATAGGTGGCCGAGGCCAGGTGCCCGGCAGAGGGAGTTGGGAACAAAGGATGGCCTGTTTCCAGGGGTAAGTAAAGTCAGCTACCCAGGTGTCTGATGTCAGTTTGTAGGAGGCCTTTGGCCCTCCAAGGGAAGCTAGTCTTCCACTTTGTGGCAGCTTGCATCTGGAAGAAATCCTGTTCCGTTCGGGATTGTAGGTGACTGAGGCCAGGTGCCCGGCAGAGGGAGTTGGGAACAAAGGATGGCCTGTTTCCAGGGGTAAGTAAAGTCAGCTGCCCAGGTGCCTGATGTCAGTTTTTAGGAGGCCTTTGGCCCTCCAAGGGAAGCTAGTCTTCCAGTTTGTGGCAGCTTGCATCTGGAAGAAATCCTGTTCCGTTCGGGATTGTAGGTGACGCGGCCAGGTGCCCGGCAGAGGGAGTTGGGAAGAAAGATGGCCTGTTTCCAGGGGTAAGTAAAGTCAGCTGACCAGGTGCCTGGTGTCAGTTTGTAGGAGGCCTTTGGCCCTCCAAGGGAAGCTAGTCTTCCTGTTCAAGGCAACTTGCATCTGGAAGAAATCCTGTTCCGTTCAAGATTGTAGGTGGCCGAAGCCGGGTGCCCGGCAGAGGGAATTGGGAACAAAGGATGGCCTGTTTCCAGGGGTAAGTAAAGTCAGCTGCCCAGGTGTTTGGTGTCAGTTTGTTGGAGGCCTTTGGCCCTCCAACGAAAGACAGGCTTCCAGCTTGTGGCAGCTTGCATCTGGAAGAAATCCTGTTCCGTTTGGGATTGTAGGTGGCTGAGGCCAGGTGCCCGGCAGAGGGAGTTGGGCACAAAGGATGGCCTGTTTCCAGGGGTAAGTAAAGTCACCTGCCCAGGTGCCTGATGTCAGTTTGTAGGAGGCCTTTGGCCCTCCATGGGAAGTCAGGCTTCCAGCTTGTGGCAGCTTGCATCTGGAAGAAATGCTGTTCCATTTGGGATCGTTGGTGGCCGAGGCCTGGTGCCCGGCAGAGGGAGTTGGGCACAAAGGATGGCCTGTTTACAGGGGTAAGTAAACTCAGCTGCCCAGGTGCCTTGTGTCAGTTTGTAGGAGGCCTTTGGCCCTCCAAGGGAAGCTAGTCATCCAGTATGTGGCAGCTTGCATCTGGAAGAAAGCCTTTCCTGTTCAAGATTGTAGGTGGCCGAGGCTAGGTGCCCGGCAGAGGGAGTTGGTCACAAAGGATGGCCTGTTTCCAGGGGTAAGTAAAGTCAGCTGCCCCGGTGCCTGATGTCAGTTTGTAGGAGGCCTTTGGCCCTCAGAGGGAAGCTAGTCTTCCAGTTTGTGGCAGCTTGCATCTGGAAGAAATCCTGTTCTGTTCGGGATTGTAGGTGGCCGAGGCCAGGTGCCCGGCAGAGGGAGTTGGGCACAAAGGATGGCCTGTTTCCAGGGGTAAGTAAAGTCAGCTGCCCAGGTGCCTGATGTCAGTTTGTAGGAGGCCTTTGGCCCTCCAAGTGAAGCCAGGCTTCCAGCTTGTGGCAGCTTGCATCTGGAAGAAATCCTGTTGTGTTTGGGATCATAGGTGGCCGAGGCCAGGTGCCCGGCAGAGGGAGTTGGGAACAAAGGATGGCCTGTTTCCAGGGGTAAGTAAAGTCAGCTGCCCAGGTGCCTGATGTCAGTTTGTAGCAGGCCTTTGGCCTTCCTAGTGAAGCCAGGTGTCCAGCTTGTGGCAGCTTGCATCTGGAAGAAATCTTGTTCCGTTCGGAATTGTAGGTGGCTGGAGCTGTGCCCCGGCAGAGGGCGTTGGGCACAAAGGATGGCCTGTTTCTAGAGAAAAGTAAAGTCAGCTGCCCAGGTTCCTGATGTCAGTTTTTAGGAGGCCTTTGGCCCTCCAAGGGAAGCTAGTCTTCCACTTTGTGGCAGCTTGCATCTGGAAGAAATCCTGTTCCGTTCGGGATTGTAGGTGACCGAGGCCAGGTGCCCGGCAGAGGGAGTTGGGAACAACGGATGGCCTGTTTCCAGGGGTAAGTAAAGTCAGCTGCCCAGGTGCCTGATGTCAGTTTGTAGGAGGCCTTTGGCCCTCCAAGGGAAGCTAGTCTTCCAGTTTGTGGCAGCTTGCATCTGGAAGAAATCCTGTTCCGTTCGGGATTGTAGGTGACCGCGGCCAGGTGCCCGGCAGAGGGAGTTGGGCACAAAGGATGGCCTGTTTCCAGGGGTAAGTAAAGTCAGCTGCCCAGGTGCCTGGTGTCAGTTTGTAGGAGGCCTTTGGCCCTCCAAGGGAAGCTAGTCTTCCTGTTCAAGACAACTTGCATCTGGAAGAAATCCTGTTCCGTTCGGGATTGTAGGTGGCCGAGGCCTGGTGCCCGGCAGAGGGAGTTGGGCACAAAGGATGGCCTGTTTCCAGGGGTAAGTAAAGTCACCTGCCCAGGTGTCTGATGTCAGTTTGTAGGAGGCCTTTGCCCCTCCATGGGAAGTCAGGCTTCCTGCTTGTGGCAGCTTGCATCTGGAAGAAATCCTGTTCCGTTCAGGATTGTAGGTGGCCGGGGCCGGGTGCCTGGCTCAGGGAGTTGGGAACAAAGGATGGCCTGTTTCCAGGGGTAAGTAAAGTCAGCTGCCCAGGTGCCTGATGTCAGTTTGTAGGAGGCCTTTGGCCCTCCAAGGGAAGCCAGGCTTCCAGCTTGTGGCAGCTTGCATCTGGAAGAAATGCTGTTCCATTTGGGATCGTTGGTGGCCGAGGCCTGGTGCCCGGCAGAGGGAGTTGGGCACAAATGATGGCCTGTTTCCAGGGGTAAGTAAACTCAGCTGCCCAGGTGCCTGAAGTCAGTTTGTAGGAGGCCTTTGGCCCTCCAAGGGAAGCTAGTCATCCAGTATGTGGCAGCTTGCACCTGGAAGAAAGCCTTTCCCGTTCAAGATTGTAGGTGGCCGAGGCTAGGTGCCCGGCAGAGGGAGTTGGTCACAAAGGATGGCCTGTTTCCAGGGGTAAGTAAAGTCAGCTGCCCAGGTGCCTGAAGTCAGTTTCTAGAAGGCCTTTGGCCCTCCAACGGAAGCCAGGCTTCCAGCTTGTGGCAGCTTGCATCTGGAAGAAATCCTTTTCCGTTTGGGATCGTAGGTGGCTGAGGCCTGGTGCCCGGCAGAGGGAGTTGGGCACAAAGGATGGCCCCTTTCCTGAGGAAACTAAAGTCAGCTGCCCAGGTGCCTGATGTCAGTTTGTAGGAGGCCTTTGGCCCTCATAGGGAAGCTAGTCTTCCAGTTTGTGGTAGCTTGCATCTGGAAGAAATCCTGTTCCGTTCGGGATTATAGGTGGCCGAGGCCAGGTGCCCGGCAGAGGGAGTTGGGAACAAAGGATGGCCTGTTTCCAGGGGTAAGTAAAGTCAGCTACCCAGGTGTCTGATGTCAGTTTGTAGGAGGCCTTTGGCCCTCCAAGGGAAGCTAGTCTTCCAGTTTGTGGCAGCTTGCATCTGGAAGAAATCCTGTTCCGTTCGGGATTGTAGGTGACCGCGGCCAGGTGCCCGGCAGAGGGAGTTGGGAACAAAGATGGCCTGTTTCCAGGGGTAAGTAAAGTCAGCTGCCCAGGTGCCTGATGTCAGTTTGCAGGAGGCCTTTGGCCCTCCAAGGGAAGCTAGTCTTCCAGTTTGTGGCGGCATGCATCTGGAAGAAATCCTGTTCCGTTCGGGATTGTAGGTGGCCGAGGCCAGGTGCCCGGCAGAGGGAGTTGGGCACAAATGATGGCCGCGTTCCTGAGGAAACTAAAGTCAGCTGCCCAGGTGCCTGATGTCAGTTTGTAGGAGGCCTTTGGCCCTCATAGGGAAGCTAGTCTTCCAGTTTGTGGCAGCTTGCATCTGGAAGAAATCCTGTTTTGTTCGGGATTGTAGGTGGCCGAGGCCAGGTGCCCGGCAGAGGGAGTTGGGCACAAAGGATGGCCTGTTTCCAGGGGTAAGTAAAGTCAGCTGCCCAGGTGCCTGATATCAGTTTGTAGGAGGCGTTTGGCCCTCCAACGGAAGACAGGCTTCCAGCTTGTGGCAGCTTGCATCTGGAAGAAATCCTTTTCCGTTTGGGATCGTAGGTGGCCGGAGCCGGGTGCCCGGCTAAGGGAGTAGGGAACAAAGGATGGCCTGTTTCCAGGGGTAAGTAATATCATCTCCCCTGGTGCCTGATGTCAGTATGTAGGAGGCCTTTAGCTTTCCAAGGGAAGCCAGGCTTCCATCTTGTGGCACCTTGGATCTGGAACAAATCCTGTTCTGTTTGGGATCTTAGGTGGCCGAGGCCAGGTGCCCGGCAGAGGGAGTTGGGCACAAAGGATGGCCTGTTTCCAGGGGTAAGTAAAGTCAGCTGCCCAGGTGCCTTGTGTCAGTTTGTAGGAGGCCTTTGGCCCTCCAAGAGAAGCTAGTCATCCAGTTTGTGGCAGCTTGCATCTGGAAGAAAGCCTGTCCCGTTCGGGATTGTAGGTGGCCGAGGCCTGGTGCCCGGCAGAGGGAGTTGGGCACAAATGATGGCCTGTCTCCAGGGGTAAGTAAAGTCAGCTGCCCAGGTGCCTGAAGTCAGTTTGTAGGAGGCCTTTGGCCTTCCAGGGGAAGCTAGTCTTCCTGTTCAAGGCAACTTGCATCTGGAAGAAATCCTGTTCCGTTCAAGATTGTAGGTGGCCGAGGCCAGGTGCCCAGCAGAGGGAGTTGGCACAAAGGATGGCCTGTTTCCAGGGGTAAGTAAAGTCAGCTGCCCAGGTGCCTGATGTCAGTTTGTAGAAGGCCTTTGGCCCTCCAACGGAAGCCAGGCTTCAACCTTGTGGCAGCTTGCATCTGGAAGAAATCCTTTTCCGTTTGGGATCGTAGGTGGCCGATGCCTGGTGCCCAGCAGAGGGAGTTGGGCACAAAGGATGGCCTGTTTCCAGGGGTAAGTAAAGTCAGCTGCCCAGGTGCCTGATGTCAGTTTGTAGGAGGCCTTTGGCCCTCCAAGGGAAGCCAGGCTTCCAGCATGTGGCAGCTTGCATCTGGAAGAAATCCTGTTGTGTTTGGGATCGTAGGTTGCCGAGGCCAGGTGCCCGGCAGAGGGAGTTGGGCACAAAGGATGGCCTGTTTCCAGAGGTAAGTAAAGTCAGCTGCCCAGGTGCCTGATGTCAGTTTGTAGCAGGCCTTTGGCCCTCCAAGGGAAGCCAGGTTTCCAGCTTGTGGCAGCTTGCATCTGGAAGAAATCTTGTTCCGTTCGGGATTGTAGGTGGCTGGAGCTGTGACCCCAGCAGAGGGCGTTGGGCACAAAGGATGGCCTGTTTCAAGAGGAAAGTAAAGCCAGCTGCCCAGGTGCCTGATGTCAGTTTTTAGGAGGCCTTTGGCCCTCCAAGGGAAGCAAGTCTTCCACTTTGTGGCAGCTTGCATCTGGAAGAAATCCTGTTCCGTTCGGGATTATAGGTGGCCGAGGCCAGGTGCCCGCAGGGGGAGTTGGGAACAAAGGATGGCCTGTTTCCAGGGGTAAGTAAAGTCAGCTGCCCAGGTGCCTGGTGTCAGTTTGTAGAAGGCTTTTGGCCCTCCAACGGAAGCCAGGCTTCCAGCTTGTGGCAGCTTGCATCTGGAAGAAATCCTTTTCCGTTCGCGATCGTAGGTGGCCGAGGCCAGGTGCCCGGCAGAGGGAGTTGGGCACAAAGGATGGCCTGTTTCCAGGGGTAAGTAAAGTCAGCTGCCCAGGTGCCTGATGTCAGTTTGTAGCAGGCCTTTGGCCCTCCAAGGGAAGCCAGGTTTCCAGCTTGTGGCAGCTTGCATCTGGAAGAAATCTTGTTCTGTTCGGGATTGTAGGTGGCTGGAGCTGTGACCCCAGCAGAGGGCGTTGGGCACAAAGGATGGCCTGTTTCAAGAGGAAAGTAAAGCCAGCTGCCCAGGTTCCTGATGTCAGTTTTTAGGAGGCCTTTGGCCCTCCAAGGGAAGCAAGTCTTCCACTTTGTGGCAGCTTGCATCTGGAAGAAATCCTGTTCCGTTCGGGATTATAGGTGGCCGAGGCCAGGTGCCCGCAGGGGGAGTTGGGAACAAAGGATGGCCTGTTTCCAGGGGTAAGTAAAGTCAGCTGCCCAGGAGCCTGGTGTCAGTTTGTAGAAGGCCTTTGGCCCTCCAACGGAAGCCAGGCTTCCAGCTTGTTGCAGCTTGCATCTGGAAGAAATCCTTTTCCGTTCGCGATCGTAGGTGGCCGAGGCCAGGTGCCCGGCAGAGGGAGTAGGGAAAAAAGATGGCCTGTTTCCAGGGGTAAGTAAAGTCAGCTGCCCAGGTGCCTGAAGTCAGTTTGTAGGAGGCCTTTGGCCCTCCAAGGGAAGCTAGTCTTCCAGTTTGTGGTAGCTTGCATCTGGAAGAAATCCTGTTCCGTTCGGGATTGTAGGTGACCGCGGCCCGGTGCCCGGCAGAGGGAGTAGGGAAAAAAGATGGCCTGTTTCCAGGGGTAAGTAAAGTCAGCTGCCCAGGTGCCTGAAGTCAGTTTATAGAAGGCCTTTGGCCCTCCAAGGCAAGCCAGGCTTCCAGCTTGTGGCAGCTTGCATCTGGAAGAAATCCTTTTCCGTTTGGGATCGTAGGTGGCCGAGGCCTGGTGCCCGGCAGAGGGAGTTGGGCACAAAGGATGGCCTGTTTCCAGGGGTAAGTAAAGTCAGCTGCCCAGGTGCCTGATGTCAGTTTGTAGGAGGCCTTTGGCCCTCCAAGGGAAGCTAGTCTTCCTGTTCAAGGCAACTTGCATCTGAAAGAAATCCTGTTCCATTCAAGATTGTACGTGTTTGAAGCCGAGTGCCCGGCAGAGGGAATTGGGAACAAAGGATGGCCTGTTTCCAGGGGTAAGTAAAGTCAGCTGCCCAGGTTCCTGATGTCAGTTTGTAGGAGGCCTTTGGCCCTCCAAGGGAAGCAATTCTTCCAGTTTGTGGAAGCTTGCATCTGGAAGAAATCCTGTTCCGTTCGGGATTGTAGGTGGCCGAGGCCAGGTGCCCGGCAGAGGGAGTTGGGCACAAAGGATGACCTGTTTCCAGGGGTAAGTAAAGTCAACTGCCCAGGTGTTTGGTGTCAGTTTGTAGGAGGCCTTTGGCCCTCATAGGGAAGCTAGTCTTCCAGTTTGTGGCAGCTTGCATCTGGAAGAAATCCTGTTCCGTTTGGGATTGTAGGTGGCCGAGGCCTGGTGCCCGGCAGAGGGAGTTGGGCACAAAGGATGGCCTGTTTCCAGGGGTAAGTAAAGTCAGCTGCCCAGGTGCCTGATGTCAGTTTGTAGGAGGCCTTTCGCCCTCCAAGGGAAGCTAGTCTTCCAGTTCGTGGCAGCTTGCATCTGGAAGAAATCCTGTTCCGTTCGGGATTGTAGGTGGCCGCGGCCTGGTGCCCGGCAGAGGGAGTTGGGCACAAATGATGGCCTGTCTCCAGGGGTAAGTAAAGTCAACTGCCCAGGTGCCTTGTGTCAGTTTGTAGGAGGCCTTTGGCCCTCCAAGGGAAGCAAGGTTTCCAGCTAGTGGCAGCTTGCATCTGGAAGAAATCTTGTTCCGTTCGGGATTGTAGGTGGCTGGAGCTGTGACCCCAGCAGAGGGCGTTGGGCACAAAGGATGGCCTGTTTCAAGAGGAAAGTAAAGCCAGCTGCCCAGGTTCCTGATGTCAGTTTGTAGGAGGCCTTTGGCCCTCCAAGGGAAGCAAGTCTTCCACTTTGTGGCAGCTTGCATCTGGAAGAAATCCTGTTCCGTTCGGGATTATAGGTGGCCGAGGCCAGGTGCCCGGCAGAGGGAGTTGGGAACAAAGGATGGCCTGTTTCCAGGGGTAAGTAAAGTCAGCTGCCCAGGTGCCTGATGTCAGTTTGAAGCAGGCCATTGGCCCTCCAAGGGAAGCAAGTCTTCCACTTTGTGGCAGCTTGCATCTGGAAGAAATCCTGTTCCGTTCGGGATTGTAGGTGACCGCGGCCAGGTGCCCGGCAGAGGGAGTTGGGAACAAAGATGGCCTGTTTCCAGGGGTAAGTAAAGTCAGCTGCCCAGGTGCCTGATGTCAGTTTGCAGGAGGCCTTTGGCCCTCCAAGGGAAGCTAGTCTTCCAGTTTGTGGCAGCTTGCATCTGGAAGAAATCCTGTTCCGTTCGGGATTGTAGGTGGCCGAGGCCAGGTGCCCGGCAGAGGGAGTTGGGCACAAATGATGGCCTCGTTCCTGAGGAGACTAAAGTCAGCTGCCCAGGTGCCTGATGTCAGTTTGTAGGAGGCCTTTGGCCCTCATAGGGAAGCTAGTCTTCCAGTTTGTGGCAGCTTGCATCTGGAAGAAATCCTGTTTTGTTCGGGATTGTAGGTGGCCGAGGCCAGGTGCCCGGCAGAGGGAGTTGGGCACAAAAAATGGCCTGTTTCCAGGGGTAAGTAAAGTCAGCTGCCCAGGTGCCTGATGTCAGTTTGTAGGAGGCGTTTGGCCCTCCAACGGAAGACAGGCTTCCAGCTTGTGGCAGCTTGCATCTGGAAGAAATCCTTTTCCGTTTGGGATCGTAGGTGGCCGGAGCCGGGTGCCCGGCTAAGGGAGTAGGGAACAAAGGATGGCCTGTTTCCAGGGGTAAGTAATATCATCTCCCCTGGTGCCTGATGTCAGTATGTAGGAGGCCTTTAGCTTTCCAAGGGAAGCCAGGCTTCCATCTTGTGGCAGCTTGCATCTGGAACAAATCCTGTTCTGTTTGGGATCGTAGGTGGCCGAGGCCAGGTGCCCGGCAGAGGGAGTTGGGCACAAAGGATGGCCTGTTTCCAGGGGAAAGTAAAGTCAGCTGCCCAGGTGCCTTGTGTCAGTTTGTAGGAGGCCTTTGGCCCTCCAAGAGAAGCTAGTCATCCAGTTTGTGGCAGCTTGCATCTGGAAGAAAGCCTGTCCCGTTCGGGATTGTAGGTGGCCGAAGCCTGGTGCCCGGCAGAGGGAGTTGGGCACAAATGATGGCCTGTCTCCAGGGGTAAGTAAAGTCAGCTGCCCAGGTGCCTGAAGTCAGTTTGTAGGAGGCCTTTGGCCTTCCAAGGGAAGCTAGTCTTCCTGTTCAAGGCAACTTGCATCTGGAAGAAATCCTGTTCCGTTCAAGATTGTAGGTGGCCGAGGCCAGGTGCCCAGCAGAGGGAGTTGCCACAAAGGATGGCCTGTTTCCAGGGGTAAGTAAAGTCAGCTGCCCAGGTGCCTGATGTCAGTTTGTAGAAGGCCTTTGGCCCTCCAACGGAAGCCAGGCTTCAACCTTGTGGCAGCTTGCATCTGGAAGAAATCCTTTTCCGTTTGGGATCGTAGGTGGCCGAGGCCTGGTGCCCAGCAGAGGGAGTTGGGCACAAAGGATGGCCTGTTTCCAGGGGTAAGTAAAGTCAGCTGCCCAGGTGCCTGATGTCAGTTTGTAGGAGGCCTTTGGCCCTCCAAGGGAAGCCAGGCTTCCAGCATGTGGCAGCTTGCATCTGGAAGAAATCCTGTTGTGTTTGGGATCGTAGGTTGCCGAGGCCAGGTGCCCGGCAGAGGGAGTTGGCACAAAGGATGGCCTGTTTCCAGGGGTAAGTAAAGTCAGCTGCCCAGGTGCCTGATGTCAGTTTGTAGGAGGCCTTTGGCCCTCCAAGGGAAGCAAGTCTTCCACTTTGTGGCAGCTTGCATCTGGAAGAAATCCTGTTCCGTTCGGGATTGTAGGTGGCCGAAGCCGGGTGCCCGGCAGAGGGAATTGGGAACAAAGGATGGCCTGTTTCCAGGGGTAAGTAAAGTCAGCTGCCCAGGTGCCTGATGTCAGTTTGAAGCAGGCCATTGGCCCTCCAAGGGAAGCAAGTCTTCCACTTTGTGGCAGCTTGCATCTGGAAGAAATCCTGTTCCGTTCGGGATTATAGGTGGCCGAGGCCAGGTGCCCGCAGGGGGAGTTGGGAACAAAGGATGGCCTGTTTCCAGGGGTAAGTAAAGTCAGCTGCCCAGGTGCCTGCTGTCAGATTGTAGAAGGCCTTTGGCCCTCCAACGGAAGCCAGGCTTCCAGCTTGTGGCAGCTTGCATCTGGAAGAAATCCTTTTCCGTTCGCGATCGTAGGTGGCCGAGGCCTGGTGCCCGGCAGAGGGAGTTGGGCACAAAGGATGGCCTGTTTCCAGGGGTAAGTAAAGTCAGCTACCCAGGTGCCTGATATCAGTTTGTAGGAGGCCTTTGGCCCTCCAAGGGAAGCTAGTCTTCTAGTTTGTGGTAGCTTGCATCTGGAAGAAATCCTGTTCCGTTCGGGATTGTAGGTGACCGCGGCCAGGTGCCCGGCAGAGGGAGTAAGGAACAAAGATGGCCTGTTTCCAGGGGTAAGTAAAGTCAGCTGCCCAGGTGCCTGAAGTCAGTTTATAGAAGGCCTTTGGCCCTCCAAGGCAAGCCAGGCTTCCAGCTTGTGGCAGCTTGCATCTGGAAGAAATCCTTTTCCGTTTGGGATCGTAGGTGGCTGAGGCCTGGTGCCCGGCAGAGGGAGTTGGGCACAAAGGATGGCCTGTTTCCAGGGGTAAGTAAAGTCAGCTGCCCAGGTGCCTGGTGTCAGTTTGTAGGAGGCTTTTGGCCCTCCAAGGGAAGCTAGTCTTCCTGTTCAAGGCAACTTGCATCTGAAAGAAATCCTGTTCCATTCTAGATTGTACGTGTTTGTAGCCGAGTGCCCGGCAGAGGGAATTGGGAACAAAGGATGGCCTGTTTCCAGGGGTAAGTAAAGTCAGCTGCCCAGGTTCCTGATGTCAGTTTGTAGGAGGCCTTTGGCCCTCCAAGGGAAGCAATTCTTCCAGTTTGTGGAAGCTTGCATCTGGAAGAAATCCTGTTCCATTCGGGATTGTAGGTGGCCGAGGCCAGGTGCCCGGCAGAGGGAGTTGGGCACAAAGGATGGCCTGTTTCCTTGGGTAAGTAAAGTCAGCTGCCCAGGTGCCTGATGTCAGTTTGTAGGAGGCGTTTGGCCCTCCAACGGAAGACAGGCTTCCAGCTTGTGGCAGCTTGCATCTGGAAGAAATCCTTTTCCGTCCGTTTGGGATCGTTGGTGGCCGGAGCCGGGTGCCCGGCTAAGGGAGTAGTGAACAAAGGATGGCCTGTTCCAGGGGTAAGTAATATCATCTCCCCAGGTGCCTGATGTCAGTTTGTAGCAGGCCTTTAGCCCTCCAAGGGAAGCCAGGCTTCCATCTTGTGGCAGCTTGCATCTGGAAGAAATCCTGTTCTGTTTGGGATCGTAGGTGGCCGAGGCCAGGTGCCCGGCAGAGGGAGTTGGGAACAAGGATGGCCTGTTTCCAGGGGTAAGTAAAGTCAGATTCCCAGGTGCCTGATGTCAGTTTGTAGGGAGGGCCTTTGCCCCTCCATGGGAAGTCAGGTTTCCTGCTTGTGGCAGATTGCATCTGGAAGAAATCCTGTTCCGTTCAGGATTGTAGGTGGCCGGAGCCGGGTGCCTGGCTCAGGGAGTTGGGAACAAATTATGGCCTGTTTCAGGGGTAAGTAAAGTCAGCTGCCCAGGTGCCTGAAGTCAGTTTGTAGGAGGCCTTTGGGCCTCCAAGGGAAGCTAGTCTTCCAGTTTCTGGCAGCTTACATCTGGAAGAAATCCTGTTCTGTTCGGGATTGTAGGTGGCCGAGGCCTGGTGCCCGGGCAGAGGGAGTTGGGCACAAATGATGGCCTGTTTCCAGGGGTAAGTAAACTCAGATGCCCAGGTGCCTTGTGTCAGTTTGTAGGAGGCCTTTGGCCCTCCAAGGGAAGCTAGTCTTCCAGTTTGTGGCAGCTTGCATCTTGAAGAAATCCTGTCCCGTTCGGGATTGTAGGTGCCCGAGGCTAGGTGCCCTGCAGAGGGAGTTGGGCACAAATGATGGCCTCTCTCTAGGGGTAAGTAAAGTGAGCTGCCCAGGTGCCTGAAGTCAGTTTGTAGGAGGCCTTTGGCCCTCCAAGGGAAGCTAGTCTTCCTGTTCAAGGCAACTTGCATCTGGAAGAAATCCTGTTCCGTTTAAGATTGTAGGTGGCCGAAGCCGGGTGCCCGGCAGAGGGAATTGGGAACAAAGGATGGCCTGTTTCCAGGGGTAAGTAAAGGTCACCTGCCCAGGTGCCTGATGTCAGTTTGTAGCAGGCCTTTGGCCCTCCAAGGGAAGCCAGGCTTCCAGCTTGTGGCAGCTTGCATCTGGAAGAAATCCTGTTCTGTTTGGGATCGTAGGTGGCCGAGGCCAGGTGCCCGGCAGAGGGAGTTGGGCACAAAGGATGGCCTGTTTTCCAGAGGAAAGTAAAGTCAGCTGCCCAGGTTCCTGATGTCAGTTTGTAGGAGGCCTTTGGCCCTCCAATTGAAGCTATTCTTCCAGTTTGTGGCAGCTTGCATCTGGAAGAAATCCTGTTCCGTTCGGGATTGTAGGTGGCCGAGGCCAGGTGCCCGGCAGAAGGAGTTGGGCACAAAGGACGGCCTGTTTCCAGGGGTAAGTAAAGTCAGCTGCCCAGGTGTTCGGGTGTGAGTTTTTAGGAGGCCTATGGCCCTCCACGGGAAACTAGTCTTCCAGTTTGTGGCAGCTTGCATCTGGAAGAAATCCTGTTTTGTTCGGGATTGTAGGTGGCCGAGGCCAGGTGCCCGGCCGAGGGAGTTAGGATCAAATGATGGCCTGTTTCCAGGGGTAAGTAATATCAGCTGCCCAGGATGCCTGATGTCAGTTTGTAGGAGGCCTTTGGGCCCTCCAAGGGAAGCAAGTCTTCCTGTTCAAGGCAACTTGCATCTGGAAGAAATCCTGTTCCGTTCGGGATTGTAGGTGGCCGAAGCCGGGGTGCCCGGCAGAGGGAGTTGGGAACAAAGGATGGCCTGTTTCAAGAGGAAAGTAAAGTCAGCTGCCCCGGTTCCTGATGTCAGTTTGTAGGAGGCCTTTGGCCCTCCAAGGGAAGCAAGTCTTCCAGTTTGTGGCAGCTTGCATCTGGAAGAAATGCTGTTCCGTTCGGGATTTTAGGTGGCCGAGGCCTGGTGCCCAACAGAAGGAGTTGGGCACAAAGGATGGCCTGTTTCCAGGGGTAAGTAAAGTCAGCTGCCCAGGTGCCTGAAGTCTGTTTGTAGAAGGCCTTTCGCCCTCAGAGGCAAGCCAGGCTTCCAGCTTGTGGCAGCTTGCATCTGGAAGAAATCCTTTCCGTTTGGGATCGTAGGTGGTCGAGGCCTGGTGCCCGGCAGAGGGAGTTGGGCACAAAGGATGGCCTGTTTCCAGGGGTAAGTAAAGTCAGCTGCCCAGGTGCCTGAAGTCAGTTTGTAGAAGGCCTTTCGCCCTCCAAGGCAAGCCAGGCTTCCAGCTTGTGGCAGCTTGCATCTGGAAGAAATCCTGTTTTGTTCGGGATTGTAGGTGGCCGAGGCCAGGTGCCCGGCAGAGGGAGTTGGGCACAAAGGATGGCCTCTTTCCAGGGGTAAGTAAAGTCAGCTGCCCAGGTGCCTGATGTCAGTTTGGAGGAGGCCTTTGGCCCTCCAAGGGAAGCCAGGCTTCCATCTTGTGGCAGCTTGCATCTGGAAGAAATCCTGTTCTGTTTGGGATCGTAGGTGGCCGAGGCCAGGTGCCCGGCAGAGGGAGTTGGGCACAAAGGATGGCCTGTTTCCAGGGGTAAGTAAAGTCAGCTGCCCAGGTGCCTGAAGTCAGTTTGTAGAAGGCCTTTGGCCCTCCAACGGAAGCCAGGCTTCAACCTTGTGGCAGCTTGCATCTGGAAGAAATCCTTTTCCGTTTGGGATCGTAGGTGGCCGAGGCCTGGTGCCCGGCAGAGGGAGTTGGGCACAAAGGATGGCCTGTTTCCCGGGGTAATTAAAGTCAGCTGCCCAGGTGTTTGGTGTCAGTTTTTAGGAGGCCTTTGGCCCTCCAAGGGGAACTAGTCTTCCTGTTTGTGGCAGCTTGCATCTGGAAGAAATCCTGTTCCGTTCGGGATTATAGGTGACCGAGGCCAGGTGCCCGGCAGAGGGAGTTGGGAACAAAGATGGCCTGTTTCCAGGGGTAAGTCAAGTCAGCTGCCCAGGTGCCTGGTGTCAGTTTGTAGGAGGCCGTTGGCCCTCCAAGGGAAGCAAGTCTTCCTGTTCAAGGCAACTTGCATCTCGAAGAAATCCTGTTCCGTTCGAGATTGTAGGTGGCCGAAGCCGGGTGCCCGGCAGAGGGAGTTGGGAACAAAGGATGGCCTGTTTCCAGGGGTAAGTAAAGTCAGCTGCCCAGTTGCCTGATGTCAGTTTGTAGGAGGCCTTTGGCCCTCCAAGGGAAGCCAGGTTTCCAGCTTGTGGCAGCTTGCATCTGGAAGAATTGCTGTTCCGTTCGGGACTGTAGGTGGCCGAGGCCAGGTGCCCGGCAGAGGGAGTTGGGCACAAAGGATGACCTGTTTCCAGGGGTAAGTAAAGTCAGCTGCCCAGGTGTTTGGTGTCAGTTTGTTGGAGGCCTTTGGCCCTCCAACGAAAGACAGGCTTCCAGCTTGTGGCAGCTTGCATCTGGAAGAAATCCTGTTCCGTTTGGGATTGTAGGTGGCTGAGGCCAGGTGCCCGGCAGAGGGAGTTGGGCACAAAGGATGGCCTGTTTCCAGGGGTAAGTAAAGTCACCTGCCCAGGTGTCTGATGTCAGTTTGTAGGAGGCCTTTGCCCCTCCATGGGAAGTCAGGCTTCCTGTTTGTGGCAGCTTGCATCTGGAAGAAATCCTGTTCCTTTCAGGATTGTTGGTGGCCGGAGCCGGGTGCCTGGCTCAGGGAGTTGGGAACAAAGGATGGCCTGTTTCCAGGGGTAAGTAAAGTCAGCTGCCCAGGTGCCTGATGTCAGTTTGTAGGAGGCCTTTGGCCCTCCAAGGGAAGCCAGGCTTCCAGCTTGTGGCAGCTTGCATCTGGAAGAAATGCTGTTCCATTTGGGATCGTTGGTGGCCGAGGCCTGGTGCCCGGCAGAGGGAGTTGGGCACAAAGGATGGCCTGTTTACAGGGGTAAGTAAACTCAGCTGCCCAGGTGCCTTGTGTCAGTTTGTAGGAGGCCTTTGGCCCTCCAAGGGAAGCTAGTCATCCAGTATGTGGCAGCTTGCATCTGGAAGAAAGCCTTTCCTGTTCAAGATTGTAGGTGGCCGAGGCTAGGTGCCCGGCAGAGGGAGTTGGTCACAAAGGATGGCCTGTTTCCAGGGGTAAGTAAAGTCAGCTGCCCCGGTGCCTGATGTCAATTTGTAGGAGGCCTTTGGCCCTCAGAGGGAAGCTAGTCTTCCAGTTTGTGGCAGCTTGCATCTGGAAGAAATCCTGTTCTGTTCGGGATTGTAGGTGGCCGAGGCCAGGTGCCCGGCAGAGGGAGTTGGGCACAAAGGATGGCCTGTTTCCAGGGGTAAGTAAAGTCAGCTGCCCAGGTGCCTGATGTCAGTTTGTAGGAGGCCTTTGGCCCTCCAAGTGAAGCCAGGCTTCCAGCTTGTGGCAGCTTGCATCTGGAAGAAATCCTGTTGTGTTTGGGATCATAGGTGGCCGAGGCCAGGTGCCCGGCAGAGGGAGTTGGGAACAAAGGATGGCCTGTTTCCAGGGGTAAGTAAAGTCAGCTGCCCAGGTGCCTGATGTCAGTTTTTAGCAGGCCTTTGGCCTTCCTAGTGAAGCCAGGTGTCCAGCTTGTGGCAGCTTGCATCTGGAAGAAATCTTGTTCCGTTCGGAATTGTAGGTGGCTGGAGCTGTGCCCCGGCAGAGGGCGTTGGGCACAAAGGATGGCCTGTTTCTAGAGGAAAGTAAAGTCAGCTGCCCAGGTTCCTGATGTCAGTTTTTAGGAGGCCTTTGGCCCTCCAAGGGAAGCTAGTCTTCCACTTTGTGGCAGCTTGCATCTGGAAGAAATCCTGTTCCGTTCGGGATTGTAGGTGACCGAGGCCAGGTGCCCGGCAGAGGGAGTTGGGAACAACGGATGGCCTGTTTCCAGGGGTAAGTAAAGTCAGCTGCCCAGGTGCCTGATGTCAGTTTGTAGGAGGCCTTTGGCCCTCCAAGGGAAGCTAGTCTTCCAGTTTGTGGCAGCTTGCATCTGGAAGAAATCCTGTTCCGTTCGGGATTGTAGGTGACCGCGGCCAGGTGCCCGGCAGAGGGAGTTGGGAAAAAAGATGGCCTGTTTCCAGGGGTAAGTAAAGTCAGCTGCCCAGGTGCCTGGTGTCAGTTTGTAGGAGGCCTTTGGCCCTCCAAGGGAAGCTAGTCTTCCTGTTCAAGGCAACTTGCATCTGGAAGAAATCCTGTTCCGTTCAAGATTGTAGGTGGCCGAAGCCGGGTGCCCAGCAGAGGGAATTGGGAACAAAGGATGGCCTGTTTCCAGGGGTAAGTAAAGTCAGCTGCCCAGGTGCCTGATGTCAGTTTGAAGCAGGCCTTTGTCCCTCCTAGTGAAGCCAGGTTTCCAGCTTGTGGCAACTTGCATCTGGAAGAAATCTTGTTCCGTTCGGGATTGTAGGTGGCTGGAGCTGTGTGCCTGGCAGAGGGAGTTGGGCACAAAGGATGGCCTGTTTCCAGAGGAAAGTAAAGTCAGCTGCCCAGGTTCCTGATGTCAGTTTGTAGGAGGCCTTTGGCCCTCCAAGGGAAGCAAGTCTTCCAGTTTGTGGAAGCTTGCATCTGGAAGAAATCCTGTTCCGTTAGGGATTGTAGGTGGCCGAGGCCAGGTGCCCGGCAGAGGGAATTGGGCACAAAGGATGGCCTGTTTCCAGGGGTAAGTAAAGTCAGCTGCCCAGGTGCCTGATGTCAGTTTGTAGGAGGCCTTTGGCCCTCCAAGGGAAGCCAGGCTTCCAGCTTGTGGCAGCTTGCATCTGGAAGAAATCCTGTTCTGTTTGGGATCGTAGCTGGCCGAGGCCTGGTGCCCGGCAGAGGGAGTTGGGAACAAAGGATGGCCTGTTTCTAGGGGTAAGTAAAGTCACCTGCCCAGGTGTCTGATGTCAGTTTGTAGGAGGCCTTTGGCCCTCCAAGGGAAGCTAGTCTTCCAGTTTGTGGTAGCTTGCATCTGGAAGAAATCCTGTTCCGTTCGGGATTGTAGGTGGCCGAGGCCAGGTGCCCGGCAGAGGGAGTTGGGCACAAAGGATGGCCTGTTTCCAGGGGTAAGTAAAGTCACCTGCCCAGGTGTCTGATGTCAGTTTGTAGGAGGCCTTTGCCCCTCCATGGGAAGTCAGGCTTCCTGCTTGTGGCAGCTTGCATCTGGAAGAAATCCTGTTCCGTTCAGGATTGTAGGTGGCCGGAGCCGGGTGCCTGGCTCAGGGAGTTGGGAACAAAGGATGGCCTGTTTCCAGGGGTAAGTAAAGTCAGCTGCCCAGGTGCCTGATGTCAGTTTGTAGGAGGCCTTTGGCCCTCCAAGGGAAGCCAGGCTTCCAGCTTGTGGCAGCTTGCATCTGGAAGAAATGCTGTTCCATTTGGGATCGTTGGTGGCCGAGGCCTGGTGCCCGGCAGAGGGAGTTGGGCACAAATGATGGCCTGTTTCCAGGGGTAAGTAAACTCAGCTGCCCAGGTGCCTTGTGTCAGTTTGTAGGAGGCCTTTGGCCCTCCAAGGGAAGCTAGTCATCCAGTATGTGGCAGCTTGCACCTGGAAGAAAGCCTTTCCCGTTCAAGATTGTAGGTGGCCGAGGCTAGGTGCCCGGCAGAGGGAGTTGGTCACAAAGGATGGCCTGTTTCCAGGGGTAAGTAAAGTCAGCTGCCCAGGTGCCTGAAGTCAGTTTCTAGAAGGCCTTTGGCCCTCCAACGGAAGCCAGGCTTCCAGCTTGTGGCAGCTTGCATCTGGAAGAAATCCTTTTCCGTTTGGGATCGTAGGTGGCTGAGGCCTGGTGCCCGGCAGAGGGAGTTGGGCACAAAGGATGGCCCCTTTCCTGAGGAAACTAAAGTCAGCTGCCCAGGTGCCTGATGTCAGTTTGTAGGAGGACTTTGGCCCTCATAGGGAAACTAGTATTCCAGTTTGTGGTAGCTTGCATCTGGAAGAAATCCTGTTCCGTTCGGGATTATAGGTGGCCGAGGCCAGGTGCCCGGCAGAGGGAGTTGGGAACAAAGGATGGCCTGTTTCCAGGGGTAAGTAAAGTCAGCTACCCAGGTGCCTGATGTCAGTTTGTAGGAGGCCTTTGGCCCTCCAAGGGAAGCTAGTCTTCCAGTTTGTGGCAGCTTGCATCTGGAAGAAATCCTGTTCCGTTCGGGATTGTAGGTGACCGCGGCCAGGTGCCCGGCAGAGGGAGTTGGGAACAAAGATGGCCTGTTTCTAGGGGTAAGTAAAGTCAGCTGCCCAGGTGCCTGATGTCAGTTTGCAGGAGGCCTTTGGCCCTCCAAGGGAAGCTAGTCTTCCAGTTTGTGGCGGCTTGCATCTGGAAGAAATCCTGTTCCGTTCGGGATTGTAGGTGGCCGAGGCCAGGTGCCCGGCAGAGGGAGTTGGGCACAAATGATGGCCTCGTTCCTGAGGAAACTAAAGTCAGCTGCCCAGGTGCCTGATGTCAGTTTGTAGGAGGCCTTTGGCCCTCATAGGGAAGCTAGTCTTCCAGTTTGTGGCAGCTTGCATCTGGAAGAATTCCTGTTTTGTTCGGGATTGTAGGTGGCCGAGGCCAGGTGCCCGGCAGAGGGAGTTGGGCACAAAGGATGGCCTGTTTCCAGGGGTAAGTAAAGTCAGCTGCCCAGGTGCCTGATATCAGTTTGTAGGAGGCGTTTGGCCCTCCAACGGAAGACAGGCTTCCAGCTTGTGGCAGCTTGCATCTGGAAGAAATCCTTTTCCGTTTGGGATCGTAGGTGGCCGGAGCCGGGTGCCCGGCTAAGGGAGTAGGGAACAAAGGATGGCCTGTTTCCAGGGGTAAGTAATATCATCTCCCCTGGTGCCTGATGTCAGTATGTAGGAGGCCTTTAGCTTTCCAAGGGAAGCCAGGCTTCCATCTTGTGGCACCTTGGATCTGGAACAAATCCTGTTCTGTTTGGGATCTTAGGTGGCCGAGGCCAGGTGCCCGGCAGAGGGAGTTGGGCACAAAGGATGGCCTGTTTCCAGGGGTAAGTAAAGTCAGCTGCCCAGGTGCCTTGTGTCAGTTTGTAGGAGGCCTTTGGCCCTCCAAGAGAAGCTAGTCATCCAGTTTGTGGCAGCTTGCATCTGGAAGAAAGCCTGTCCCGTTCGGGATTGTAGGTGGCCGAGGCCTGGTGCCCGGCAGAGGGAGTTGGGCACAAATGATGGCCTGTCTCCAGGGGTAAGTAAAGTCAGCTGCCCAGGTGCCTGAAGTCAGTTTGTAGGAGGCCTTTGGCCTTCCAGGGGAAGCTAGTCTTCCTGTTCAAGGCAACTTGCATCTGGAAGAAATCCTGTTCCGTTCAAGATTGTAGGTGGCCGAGGCCAGGTGCCCAGCAGAGGGAGTTGGCACAAAGGATGGCCTGTTTCCAGGGGTAAGTAAAGTCAGCTGCCCAGGTGCCTGATGTCAGTTTGTAGAAGGCCTTTGGCCCTCCAACGGAAGCCAGGCTTCAACCTTGTGGCAGCTTGCATCTGGAAGAAATCCTTTTCCGTTTGGGATCGTAGGTGGCCGAGGCCTGGTGCCCAGCAGAGGGAGTTGGGCACAAAGGATGGCCTGTTTCCAGGGGTAAGTAAAGTCAGCTGCCCAGGTGCCTGATGTCAGTTTGTAGGAGGCCTTTGGCCCTCCAAGGGAAGCCAGGCTTCCAGCATGTGGCAGCTTGCATCTGGAAGAAATCCTGTTGTGTTTGGGATCGTAGGTTGCCGAGGCCAGGTGCCCGGCAGAGGGAGTTGGGCACAAAGGATGGCCTGTTTCCAGAGGTAAGTAAAGTCAGCTGCCCAGGTGCCTGATGTCAGTTTGTAGCAGGCCGTTGGCCCTCCAAGGGAAGCCAGGTTTCCAGCTTGTGGCAGCTTGCATCTGGAAGAAATCTTGTTCCGTTCGGGATTGTAGGTGGCTGGAGCTGTGACCCCAGCAGAGGGCGTTGGGCACAAAGGATGGCCTGTTTCAAGAGGAAAGTAAAGCCAGCTGCCCAGGTGCCTGATGTCAGTTTTTAGGAGGCCTTTGGCCCTCCAAGGTAAGCAAGTCTTCCACTTTGTGGCAGCTTGCATCTGGAAGAAATCCTGTTCCGTTCGGGATTATAGGTGGCCGAGGCCAGGTGCCCGCAGGGGGAGTTGGGAACAAAGGATGGCCTGTTTCCAGGGGTAAGTAAAGTCAGCTGCCCAGGTGCCTGGTGTCAGTTTGTAGAAGGCCTTTGGCCCTCCAACGGAAGCCAGGCTTCCAGCTTGTGGCAGCTTGCATCTGGAAGAAATCCTTTTCCGTTCGCGATCGTAGGTGGCCGAGGCCAGGTGCCCGGCAGAGGGAGTTGGGCACAAAGGATGGCCTGTTTCCAGGGGTAAGTAAAGTCAGCTGCCCAGGTGCCTGATGTCAGTTTGTAGGAGGCCTTTGGCCCTCCAAGGGAAGCTAGTCTTCCAGTTTGTGGTAGCTTGCATCTGGAAGAAATCCTGTTCCGTTCGGGATTGTAGGTGACCGCGGCCCGGTGCCCGGCAGAGGGAGTAGGGAAAAATGATGGCCTGTTTCCAGGGGTAAGTAAAGTCAGCTGCCCAGGTGCCTGAAGTCAGTTTATAGAAGGCCTTTGGCCCTCCAAGGCAAGCCAGGCTTCCAGCTTGTGGCAGCTTGCATCTGGAAGAAATCCTTTTCCGTTCGGGATCGTAGGTGGCCGAGGCCTGGTGCCCGGCAGAGGGAGTTGGGCACAAAGGATGGCCTGTTTCCAGGGGTAAGTAAAGTCAGCTGCCCAGGTGCCTGATGTCAGTTTGTAGGAGGCCTTTGGCCCTCCAAGGGAAGCTAGTCTTCCTGTTCAAGGCAACTTGCATCTGAAAGAAATCCTGTTCCATTCAAGATTGTACGTGTTTGAAGCCGAGTGCCCGGCAGAGGGAATTGGGAACAAAGGATGGCCTGTTTCCAGGGGTAAGTAAAGTCAGCTGCCCAGGTTCCTGATGTCAGTTTGTAGGAGGCCTTTGGCCCTCCAAGGGAAGCAATTCTTCCAGTTTGTGGAAGCTTGCATCTGGAAGAAATCCTGTTCCGTTCGGGATTGTAGGTGGCCGAGGCCAGGTGCCCGGCAGAGGGAGTTGGGCACAAAGGATGACCTGTTTCCAGGGGTAAGTAAAGTCAGCTGCCCAGGTGTTTGGTGTCAGTTTGTAGGAGGCCTTTGGCCCTCATAGGGAAGCTAGTCTTCCAGTTTGTGGCAGCTTGCATCTGGAAGAAATTCTGTTCCGTTTGGGATTGTAGGTGGCCGAGGCCTGGTGCCCGGCAGAGGGAGTTGGGCACAAAGGATGGCCTGTTTCCAGGGGTAAGTAAAGTCAGCTGCCCAGGTGCCTGATGTCAGTTTGTAGGAGGCCTTTCGCCCTCCAAGGGAAGCTAGTCTTCCAGTTTGTGGCAGCTTGCATCTGGAAGAAATCCTGTTCCGTTCGGGATTGTAGGTGGCCGCGGCCTGGTGCCCGGCAGAGGGAGTTGGGCACAAATGATGGCCTGTCTCCAGGGGTAAGTAAAGTCAACTGCCCAGGTGCCTTGTGTCAGTTTGTAGGAGGCCTTTGGCCCTCCAAGGGAAGCTAGTCATCCAGCTTGTGGCAGCTTGCATCTGGAAGAAATCTTGTTCCGTTCGGGATTGTAGGTGGCTGAAGCTGTGACCCCAGCAGAGGGCGTTGGGCACAAAGGATGGCCTGTTTCAAGAGGAAAGTAAAGCCAGCTGCCCAGGTTCCTGATGTCAGTTTGTAGGAGGCCTTTGGCCCTCCAAGGGAAGCAAGTCTTCCACTTTGTGGCAGCTTGCATCTGGAAGAAATCCTGTTCCGTTCGGGATTATAGGTGGCCGAGGCCAGGTGCCCGGCAGAGGGAGTTGGGAACAAAGGATGGCCTGTTTCCAGGGGTAAGTAAAGTCAGCTGCCCAGGTGCCTGATGTCAGTTTGAAGCAGGCCATTGGCCCTCCAAGGGAAGCAAGTCTTCCACTTTGTGGCAGCTTGCATCTGGAAGAAATCCTGTTCCGTTCGGGATTGTAGGTGACCGCGGCCAGGTGCCCGGCAGAGGGAGTTGGGAACAAAGATGGCCTGTTTCCAGGGGTAAGTAAAGTCAGCTGCCCAGGTGCCTGATGTCAGTTTGCAGGAGGCCTTTGGCCCTCCAAGGGAAGCTAGTCTTCCAGTTTGTGGCAGCTTGCATCTGGAAGAAATCCTGTTCCATTCGGGATTGTAGGTGGCCGAGGCCAGGTGCCCGGCAGAGGGAGTTGGGCACAAATGATGGCCTCGTTCCTGAGGAAACTAAAGTCAGCTGCCCAGGTGCCTGATGTCAGTTTGTAGGAGGCCTTTGGCCCTCATAGGGAAGCTAGTCTTCCAGTTTGTGGCAGCTTGCATCTGGAAGAAATCCTGTTTTGTTCGGGATTGTAGGTGGCCGAGGCCAGGTGCCCGGCAGAGGGAGTTGGGCACAAAGGATGGCCTGTTTCCAGGGGTAAGTAAAGTCAGCTGCCCAGGTGCCTGATGTCAGTTTGTAGGAGGCGTTTGGCCCTCCAACGGAAGACAGGCTTCCAGCTTGTGACAGCTTGCATCTGGAAGAAATCCTTTTCCGTTTGGGATCGTAGGTGGCCGGAGCCGGGTGCCCGGCTAAGGGAGTAGGGAACAAAGGATGGCCTGTTTCCAGGGGTAAGTAATATCATCTCCCCTGGTGCCTGATGTCAGTATGTAGGAGGCCTTTAGCTTTCCAAGGGAAGCCAGGCTTCCATCTTGTGGCACCTTGGATCTGGAACAAATCCTGTTCTGTTTGGGATCGTAGGTGGCCGAGGCCAGGTGCCCGGCAGAGGGAGTTGGGCACAAAGGATGGCCTGTTTCCAGGGGTAAGTAAAGTCAGCTGCCCAGGTGCCTTGTGTCAGTTTGTAGGAGGCCTTTGGCCCTCCAAGAGAAGCTAGTCATCCAGTTTGTGGCAGCTTGCATCTGGAAGAAAGCCTGTCCCGTTCGGGATTGTAGGTGGCCGAGGCCTGGTGCCCGGCAGAGGGAGTTGGGCACAAATGATGGCCTGTCTCCAGGGGTAAGTAAAGTCAGCTGCCCAGGTGCCTGAAGTCAGTTTGTAGGAGGCCTTTGGCCTTCCAAGGGAAGCTAGTCTTCCTGTTCAAGGCAACTTGCATCTGGAAGAAATCCTGTTCCTTTCAAGATTGTAGGTGGCCGAGGCCAGGTGCCCAGCAGAGGGAGTTGGCACAAAGGATGGCCTGTTTCCAGGGGTAAGTAAAGTCAGCTGCCCAGGTGCCTGATGTCAGTTTGTAGAAGGCCTTTGGCCCTCCAACGGAAGCCAGGCTTCAACCTTGTGGCAGCTTGCATCTGGAAGAAATCCTTTTCCGTTTGGGATCGTAGGTGGCCGAGGCCTGGTGCCCAGCAGAGGGAGTTGGGCACAAAGGATGGCCTGTTTCCAGGGGTAAGTAAAGTCAGCTGCCCAGGTGCCTGATGTCAGTTTGTAGGAGGCCTTTGGCCCTCCAAGGGAAGCCAGGCTTCCAGCATGTGGCAGCTTGCATCTGGAAGAAATCCTGTTGTGTTTGGGATCGTAGGTTGCCGAGGCCAGGTGCCCGGCAGAGGGAGTTGGGCACAAAGGATGGCCTGTTTCCAGGGGTAAGTAAAGTCAGCTGCCCAGGTGCCTGATGTCAGTTTGTAGCAGGCCTTTGGCCCTCCTAGTGAAGCCAGGTTTCCAGCTTGTGGCAGCTTGCATCTGGAAGAAATCTTGTTCCGTTCGGGATTGTAGGTGGCTGGAGCTGTGACCCCAGCAGAGGGAGTTGGGCACAAATGATGGCCTGTTTCAAGAGGAAAGTAAAGCCAGCTGCCCAGGTTCCTGATGTCAGTTTGTAGGAGGCCTTTGGCCCTCCAAGGGAAGCTAGTCTTCCAGTTTGTGGTAGCTTGCATCTGGAAGAAATCCTGTTCCGTTCGGGATTGTAGGTGACCGCGGCCAGGTGCCCGGCAGAGGGAGTAGGGAACAAAGATGGCCTGTTTCCAGGGGTAAGTAAAGTCAGCTGCCCAGGTGCCTGAAGTCAGTTTATAGAAGGCCTTTGGCCCTCCAAGGCAAGCCAGGCTTCCAGCTTGTGGCAGCTTGCATCTGGAAGAAATCCTTTTCCGTTTGGGATCGTAGGTGGCTGAGGCCTGGTGCCCGGCAGAGGGAGTTGGGCACAAAGGATGGCCTGTTTCCAGGGGTAAGTAAAGTCAGCTGCCCAGGTGCCTGGTGTCAGTTTGTAGGAGGCTTTTGGCCCTCCAAGGGAAGCTAGTCTTCCTGTTCAAGGCAACTTGCATCTGAAAGAAATCCTGTTCCATTCTAGATTGTACGTGTTTGAAGCCGAGTGCCCGGCAGAGGGAATTGGGAACAAAGGATGGCCTGTTTCCAGGGGTAAGTAAAGTCAGCTGCCCAGGTTCCTGATGTCAGTTTGTAGGAGGCCTTTGGCCCTCCAAGGGAAGCAATTCTTCCAGTTTGTGGAAGCTTGCATCTGGAAGAAATCCTGTTCCATTCGGGATTGTAGGTGGCCGAGGCCAGGTGCCCGGCAGAGGGAGTTGGGCACAAAGGATGGCCTGTTTCCTTGGGTAAGTAAAGTCAGCTGCCCAGGTGCCTGATGTCAGTTTGTAGGAGGCCTTTGGCCCTCCAAGGGAAGCTAGTCTTCCTGCTTGTGGCAGCTTGCATCTGGAAGAAATCCTGTTCCGTTAGGGATTGTAGGTGGTCGAGGCGTGGTGCCCGGCAGAGGGAGTTGGGCACAAATGATGGCCTCTTTCCTGAGGAAACTAAAGTCAGCTGCCCAGGTGCCTGATGTCAGTTTGTAGGAGGCCTTTGGCCCTCATAGGGAAGCTAGTCTTCCACTTTGTGGCAGCTTGCATCTGGAAGAAATCCTGTTTTGTTCGGGATTGTAGGTGGCCGAGGCCAGGTGCCCGGCAGAGGGAGTTGGGCACAAAGGATGGCCTGTTTCCAGGGGTAAGTAAAGTCTCCTGCCCAAATGTCTGATGTCAGTTTGTAGGAGGCCTTTGCCCCTCCATGGGAAGTCAGGCTTCCTGCTTGTGGCAGCTTGCATCTGGAAGAAATCCTGTTCCGTTCAGGATTGTAGGCGGCCGGAGCCGGGTGCCTGGCTCAGGGAGTTGGGAACAAAGGATGGCCTGTTTCCAGGGGTAAGTAAAGTCAGCTGCCCAGGTGCCTGATGTCAGTTTGTAGGAGGCCTTTGGCCCTCCAAGGGAAGCTAGTCATCCAGTATATGGCAGCTTGCATCGGGAAGAAAGCCTTTCCCGTTCACGATTGTAGGTGGCCGAGGCTAGGTGCCCGGCAGAGGGAGTTGGTCACAAAGGATGGCCTGTTTCCAGGGGTAAGTAAAGTCAGCTGCCCAGGTGCCTGAAGTCAGTTTCTAGAAGGCCTTTGGCCCTCCAACGGAAGCCAGGCTTCCAGCTTGTGGCAGCTTGCATCTGGAAGAAATCCTTTTCCGTTCGGGATCGTAAGTGGCTGAGGCCTGGTGCCCGGCAGAGGGAGTTGGGCACAAAGGATGGCCTGTTTCCAGGGGTAAGTAAAGTCAGCTGCCCAGGTGCCTGATGTCAGTTTGTAGGAGGCGTTTGGCCCTCCAAGGGAAGCTAGTCTTCCAGTTTGTGGCAGCTTGCATCTGGAAGAAATCCTGTTCTGTTCGGGATTGTAGGTGGCCGAGGCCAGGTGCCCGGCAGAGGGAGTTGGGCACAAAGGATGGCCTGTTTCCAGGGGTAAGTAAAGTCAGCTGCCCAGGTGCCTGATGTCAGTTTGTAGGAGGCCTTTGGCCCTCCAAGGGAAGCAAGTCTTCCACTTTGTGGCAGCTTGCATCTGGAAGAAATCCTGTTCCGTTCGGGATTGTAGGTGGCCGAAGCCGGGTGCCCGGCAGAGGGAATTGGGAACAAAGGATGGCCTGTTTCCAGGGGTAAGTAAAGTCAGCTGCCCAGGTGCCTGATGTCAGTTTGAAGCAGGCCATTGGCCCTCCAAGGGAAGCAAGTCTTCCACTTTGTGGCAGCTTGCATCTTGAAGAAATCCTGTTCCGTTCGGGATTGTAGGTGGCCGAAGCCGGGTGCCCGGCAGAGGGAATTGGGAACAAAGGATGGCCTGTTTCCAGGGGTAAGTAAAGTCAGCTGCCCAGGTGCCTGATGTCAGTTTGTAGGAGGCCTTTGGCCCTCCAAGGGAAGCCAGGCTTCCAGTTTGTGGCAGCTTGCATCTGGAAGAAATCCTGTTCCGTTCGGGATTGTAGGTGGCTGGAGCTGTGTGCCTGGCAGAGGGAGTTGGGCACAAAGGATGGCCTGTTTCCAGAGGAAAGTAAAGTCAGATGCCCAGGTTCCTGATGTCAGTTTGTAGGAGGCCTTTGGCCCTCCAAGGGAAGCAAGTCTTCCAGTTTGTGGAAGCTTGCATCTGGAAGAAATCCTGTTCCGTTCGGGATTGTAGGTGACCGCGGCCCGGTGCCCGGCAGAGGGAGTAGGGAAAAAAGATGGCCTGTTTCCAGGGGTAAGTAAAGTCAGCTGCCCAGGTGCCTGAAGTCAGTTTATAGAAGGCCTTTGGCCCTCCAAGGCAAGCCAGGCTTCCAGCTTGTGGCAGCTTGCATCTGGAAGAAATCCTTTTCCGTTTGGGATCGTAGGTGGCCGAGGCCTGGTGCCCGGCAGAGGGAGTTGGGCACAAAGGATGGCCTGTTTCCAGGGGTAAGTAAAGTCAGCTGCCCAGGTGCCTGATGTCAGTTTGTAGGAGGCGTTTGGCCCTCCAAGGGAAGCTAGTCTTCCAGTTTGTGGCAGCTTGCATCTGGAAGAAATCCTGTTCTGTTCGGGATTGTAGGTGGCCGAGGCCAGGTGCCCGGCAGAGGGAGTTGGGCACAAAGGATGGCCTGTTTCCAGGGGTAAGTAAAGTCAGCTGCCCAGGTGCCTGATGTCAGTTTGTAGGAGGCCTTTGGCCCTCCAAGGGAAGCAAGTCTTCCACTTTGTGGCAGCTTGCATCTGGAAGAAATCCTGTTCCGTTCGGGATTGTAGGTGGCCGAAGCCGGGTGCCCGGCAGAGGGAATTGGGAACAAAGGATGGCCTGTTTCCAGGGGTAAGTAAAGTCAGCTGCCCAGGTGCCTGATGTCAGTTTGAAGCAGGCCATTGGCCCTCCAAGGGAAGCAAGTCTTCCACTTTGTGGCAGCTTGCATCTTGAAGAAATCCTGTTCCGTTCGGGATTGTAGGTGGCCGAAGCCGGGTGCCCGGCAGAGGGAATTGGGAACAAAGGATGGCCTGTTTCCAGGGGTAAGTAAAGTCAGCTGCCCAGGTGCCTGATGTCAGTTTGTAGGAGGCCTTTGGCCCTCCAAGGGAAGCCAGGCTTCCAGTTTGTGGCAGCTTGCATCTGGAAGAAATCCTGTTCCGTTCGGGATTGTAGGTGGCTGGAGCTGTGTGCCTGGCAGAGGGAGTTGGGCACAAAGGATGGCCTGTTTCCAGAGGAAAGTAAAGTCAGATGCCCAGGTTCCTGATGTCAGTTTGTAGGAGGCCTTTGGCCCTCCAAGGGAAGCAAGTCTTCCAGTTTGTGGAAGCTTGCATCTGGAAGAAATCCTGTTCCGTTCGGGATTGTAGGTGACCGCGGCCCGGTGCCCGGCAGAGGGAGTAGGGAAAAAAGATGGCCTGTTTCCAGGGGTAAGTAAAGTCAGCTGCCCAGGTGCCTGAAGTCAGTTTATAGAAGGCCTTTGGCCCTCCAAGGCAAGCCAGGCTTCCAGCTTGTGGCAGCTTGCATCTGGAAGAAATCCTTTTCCGTTTGGGATCGTAGGTGGCCGAGGCCTGGTGCCCGGCAGAGGGAGTTGGGCACAAAGGATGGCCTGTTTCCAGGGGTAAGTAAAGTCAGCTGCCCAGGTGCCTGATGTCAGTTTGTAGGAGGCCTTTGGCCCTCCAAGGGAAGCTAGTCTTCCTGTTCAAGGCAACTTGCATCTGAAAGAAATCCTGTTCCATTCAAGATTGTACGTGTTTGAAGCCGAGTGCCCGGCAGAGGGAATTGGGAACAAAGGATGGCCTGTTTCCAGGGGTAAGTAAAGTCAGCTGCCCAGGTTCCTGATGTCAGTTTGTAGGAGGCCTTTGGCCCTCCAAGGGAAGCAATTCTTCCAGTTTGTGGAAGCTTGCATCTGGAAGAAATCCTGTTCCGTTCGGGATTGTAGGTGGCCGAGGCCAGGTGCCCGGCAGAGGGAGTTGGGCACAAAGGATGACCTGTTTCCAGGGGTAAGTAAAGTCAGCTGCCCAGGTGTTTGGTGTCAGTTTGTAGGAGGCCTTTGGCCCTCATAGGGAAGCTAGTCTTCCAGTTTGTGGCAGCTTGCATCTGGAAGAAATCCTGTTCCGTTTGGGATTGTAGGTGGCCGAGGCCTGGTGCCCGGCAGAGGGAGTTGGGCACAAAGGATGGCCTGTTTCCAGGGGTAAGTAAAGTCAGCTGCCCAGGTGCCTGATGTCAGTTTGTAGGAGGCCTTTCGCCCTCCAAGGGAAGCTAGTCTTCCAGTTTGTGGCAGCTTGCATCTGGAAGAAATCCTGTTCCGTTCGGGATTGTAGGTGGCCGCGGCCTGGTGCCCGGCAGAGGGAGTTGGGCACAAATGATGGCCTGTCTCCAGGGGTAAGTAAAGTCAACTGCCCAGGTGCCTTGTGTCAGTTTGTAGGAGGCCTTTGGCCCTCCAAGGGAAGCTAGTCATCCAGCTTGTGGCAGCTTGCATCTGGAAGAAATCTTGTTCCGTTCGGGATTGTAGGTGGCTGGAGCTGTGACCCCAGCAGAGGGCGTTGGGCACAAAGGATGGCCTGTTTCAAGAGGAAAGTAAAGCCAGCTGCCCAGGTTCCTGATGTCAGTTTGTAGGAGGCCTTTGGCCCTCCAAGGGAAGCAAGTCTTCCACTTTGTGGCAGCTTGCATCTGGAAGAAATCCTGTTCCGTTCGGGATTATAGGTGGCCGAGGCCAGGTGCCCGGCAGAGGGAGTTGGGAACAAAGGATGGCCTGTTTCCAGGGGTAAGTAAAGTCAGCGGCCCAGGTGCCTGATGTCAGTTTGAAGCAGGCCATTGGCCCTCCAAGGGAAGCAAGTCTTCCACTTTGTGGCAGCTTGCATCTGGAAGAAATCCTGTTCCGTTCGGGATTGTAGGTGACCGCGGCCAGGTGCCCGGCAGAGGGAGTTGGGAACAAAGATGGCCTGTTTCCAGGGGTAAGTAAAGTCAGCTGCCCAGGTGCCTGATGTCAGTTTGCAGGAGGCCTTTGGCCCTCCAAGGGAAGCTAGTCTTCCAGTTTGTGGCAGCTTGCATCTGGAAGAAATCCTGTTCCGTTCGGGATTGTAGGTGGCCGAGGCCAGGTGCCCGGCAGAGGGAGTTGGGCACAAATGATGGCCTCGTTCCTGAGGAAACTAAAGTCAGCTGCCCAGGTGCCTGATGTCAGTTTGTAGGAGGCCTTTGGCCCTCATAGGGAAGCTAGTCTTCCAGTTTGTGGCAGCTTACATCTGGAAGAAATCCTGTTTTGTTCGGGATTGTAGGTGGCCGAGGCCAGGTGCCCGGCAGAGGGAGTTGGGCACAAAGGATGGCCTGTTTCCAGGGGTAAGTAAAGTCAGCTGCCCAGGTGCCTGATGTCAGTTTGTAGGAGGCGTTTGGCCCTCCAACGGAAGACAGGCTTCCAGCTTGTGACAGCTTGCATCTGGAAGAAATCCTTTTCCGTTTGGGATCGTAGGTGGCCGGAGCCGGGTGCCCGGCTAAGGGAGTAGGGAACAAAGGATGGCCTGTTTCCAGGGGTAAGTAATATCATCTCCCCTGGTGCCTGATGTCAGTATGTAGGAGGCCTTTAGCTTTCCAAGGGAAGCCAGGCTTCCATCTTGTGGCACCTTGGATCTGGAACAAATCCTGTTCTGTTTGGGATCGTAGGTGGCCGAGGCCAGGTGCCCGGCAGAGGGAGTTGGGCACAAAGGATGGCCTGTTTCCAGGGGTAAGTAAAGTCAGCTGCCCAGGTGCCTTGTGTCAGTTTGTAGGAGGCCTTTGGCCCTCCAAGAGAAGCTAGTCATCCAGTTTGTGGCAGCTTGCATCTGGAAGAAAGCCTGTCCCGTTCGGGATTGTAGGTGGCCGAGGCCTGGTGCCCGGCAGAGGGAGTTGGGCACAAAAGATGGCCTGTCTCCAGGGGTAAGTAAAGTCAGCTGCCCAGGTGCCTGAAGTCAGTTTGTAGGAGGCCTTTGGCCTTCCAAGGGAAGCTAGTCTTCCTGTTCAAGGCAACTTGCATCTGGAAGAAATCCTGTTCCTTTCAAGATTGTAGGTGGCCGAGGCCAGGTGCCCAGCAGAGGGAGTTGGCACAAAGGATGGCCTGTTTCCAGGGGTAAGTAAAGTCAGCTGCCCAGGTGCCTGATGTCAGTTTGTAGAAGGCCTTTGGCCCTCCAACGGAAGCCAGGCTTCAACCTTGTGGCAGCTTGCATCTGGAAGAAATCCTTTTCCGTTTGGGATCGTAGGTGGCCGAGGCCTGGTGCCCAGCAGAGGGAGTTGGGCACAAAGGATGGCCTGTTTCCAGGGGTAAGTAAAGTCAGCTGCCCAGGTGCCTGATGTCAGTTTGTAGGAGGCCTTTGGCCCTCCAAGGGAAGCCAGGCTTCCAGCATGTGGCAGCTTGCATCTGGAAGAAATCCTGTTGTGTTTGGGATCGTAGGTTGCCGAGGCCAGGTGCCCGGCAGAGGGAGTTGGGCACAAAGGATGGCCTGTTTCCAGGGGTAAGTAAAGTCAGCTGCCCAGGTGCCTGATGTCAGTTTGTAGCAGGCCTTTGGCCCTCCTAGTGAAGCCAGGTTTCCAGCTTGTGGCAGCTTGCATCTGGAAGAAATCTTGTTCCGTTCGGGATTGTAGGTGGCTGGAGCTGTGACCCCAGCAGAGGGAGTTGGGCACAAATGATGGCCTGTTTCAAGAGGAAAGTAAAGCCAGCTGCCCAGGTTCCTGATGTCAGTTTTTAGGAGGCCTTTGGCCCTCCAAGGGAAGCTAGTCTTCCAGTTTGTGGTAGCTTGCATCTGGAAGAAATCCTGTTCCGTTCGGGATTGTAGGTGACCGCGGCCAGGTGCCCGGCAGAGGGAGTAGGGAACAAAGATGGCCTGTTTCCAGGGGTAAGTAAAGTCAGATGCCCAGGTGCCTGAAGTCAGTTTATAGAAGGCCTTTGGCCCTCCAAGGCAAGCCAGGCTTCCAGCTTGTGGCAGCTTGCATCTGGAAGAAATCCTTTTCCGTTTGGGATCGTAAGTGGCCGAGGCCTGGTGCCCGGCAGAGGGAGTTGGGCACAAAGGATGGCCTGTTTCCAGGGGTAAGTAAAGTCAGCTGCCCAGGTGCATGATGTCAGTTTGTAGGAAGCCTTTGGCCCTCCAAGGGAAGCTAGTCTTCCTGTTCAAGGCAACTTGCATCTGAAAGAAATCCTGTTCCATTCAAGATTGTACGTGTTTGAAGCCGAGTGCCCGGCAGAGGGAATTGGGAACAAAGGATGGCCTGTTTCCAGGGGTAAGTAAAGTCAGCTACCCAGGTGCCTGATGTCAGTTTGTAGGAGGCCTTTGGCCCTCCAAGGGAAGCTAGTCATCCAGTATATGGCAGCTTGCATCTGGAAGAAAGCCTTTCCCGTTCACGATTGTAGGTGGCCGAGGCTAGGTGCCCGGCAGAGGGAGTTGATCACAAAGGATGGCCTGTTTCCAGGGGTAAGTAAAGTCAGCTGCCCAGGTGCCTGAAGTCAGTTTCTAGAAGGCCTTTGGCCCTCCAACGGAAGCCAGGCTTCCAGCTTGTGGCAGCTTGCATCTGGAAGAAATCCTTTTCCGTTTGGGATCGTAGGTGGCTGAGGCCTGGTGCCCGGCAGAGGGAGTTGGGCACAAAGGATGGCCTGTTTCCAGGGGTAAGTAAAGTCAGCTGCCCAGGTGCCTGATGTCAGTTTGTAGGAGGCCTTTGGCCCTCCAAGGGAAGCTAGTCTTCCAGTTTGTGGCAGCTTGCATCTGAAAGAAATCCTGTTCTGTTCGGGATTGTAGGTGGCCGAGGCCAGGTGCCCGGAAGAGGGAGTTGGGCACAAAGGATGGCCTGTTTCCAGGGGTAAGTAAAGTCAGCTGCCCAGGTGCCTGATGTCAGTTTGTAGGAGGCCTTTGGCCCTCCAAGGGAAGCAAGTCTTCCACTTTGTGGCAGCTTGCATCTGGAAGAAATCCTGTTCCGTTCGGGATTGTAGGTGGCCGAAGCCGGGTGCCCGGCAGAGGGAATTGGGAACAAAGGATGGCCTGTTTCCAGGGGTAAGTAAAGTCAGCTGCCCAGGTGCCTGATGTCAGTTTGAAGCAGGCCATTGGCCCTCCAAGGGAAGCAAGTCTTCCACTTTGTGGCAGCTTGCATCTGGAAGAAATCCTGTTCCGTTCGGGATTGTAGGTGGCCGAAGCCGGGTGCCCGGCAGAGGGAATTGGGAACAAAGGATGGCCTGTTTCCAGGGGTAAGTAAAGTCAGCTGCCCAGGTGCCTGATGTCAGTTTGAAGCAGGCCATTGGCCCTCCAAGGGAAGCAAGTCTTCCACTTTGTGGCAGCTTGCATCTGGAAGAAATCCTGTTCCGTTCGGGATTATAGGTGGCCGAGGCCAGGTGCCCGCAGGGGGAGTTGGGAACAAAGGATGGCCTGTTTCCAGGGGTAAGTAAAGTCAGCTGCCCAGGTGCCTGCTGTCAGATTGTAGAAGGCCTTTGGCCCTCCAACGGAAGCCAGGCTTCCAGCTTGTGGCAGCTTGCATCTGGAAGAAATCCTTTTCCGTTCGCGATCGTAGGTGGCCGAGGCCTGGTGCCCGGCAGAGGGAGTTGGGCACAAAGGATGGCCTGTTTCCAGGGGTAAGTAAAGTCAGCTACCCAGGTGCCTGATGTCAGTTTGTAGGAGGCCTTTGGCCCTCCAAGGGAAGCTAGTCTTCTAGTTTGTGGTAGCTTGCATCTGGAAGAAATCCTGTTCCGTTCGGGATTGTAGGTGACCGCGGCCAGGTGCCCGGCAGAGGGAGTAGGGAACAAAGATGGCCTGTTTCCAGGGGTAAGTAAAGTCAGCTGCCCAGGTGCCTGAAGTCAGTTTATAGAAGGCCTTTGGCCCTCCAAGGCAAGCCAGGCTTCCAGCTTGTGGCAGCTTGCATCTGGAAGAAATCCTTTTCCGTTTGGGATCGTAGGTGGCTGAGGCCTGGTGCCCGGCAGAGGGAGTTGGGCACAAAGGATGGCCTGTTTCCAGGGGTAAGTAAAGTCAGCTGCCCAGGTGCCTGGTGTCAGTTTGTAGGAGGCTTTTGGCCCTCCAAGGGAAGCTAGTCTTCCTGTTCAAGGCAACTTGCATCTGAAAGAAATCCTGTTCCATTCTAGATTGTACGTGTTTGAAGCCGAGTGCCCGGCAGAGGGAATTGGGAACAAAGGATGGCCTGTTTCCAGGGGTAAGTAAAGTCAGCTGCCCAGGTTCCTGATGTCAGTTTGTAGGAGGCCTTTGGCCCTCCAAGGGAAGCAATTCTTCCAGTTTGTGGAAGCTTGCATCTGGAAGAAATCCTGTTCCATTCGGGATTGTAGGTGGCCGAGGCCAGGTGCCCGGCAGAGGGAGTTGGGCACAAAGGATGGCCTGTTGCCTTGGGTAAGTAAAGTCAGCTGCCCAGGTGCCTGATGTCAGTTTGTAGGAGGCCTTAGGCCCTCCAAGGGAAGCTAGTCTTCCTGCTTGTGGCAGCTTGCATCTGGAAGAAATCCTGTTCCGTTAGGGATTGTAGGTGGTCGAGGCGTGGTGCCCGGCAGAGGGAGTTGGGCACAAATGATGGCCTCTTTCCTGAGGAAACTAAAGTCAGCTGCCCAGGTGCCTGATGTCAGTTTGTAGGAGGCCTTAGGCCCTCATAGGGAAGCTAGTCTTCCACTTTGTGGCAGCTTGCATCTGGAAGAAATCCTGTTTTGTTCGGGATTGTAGGTGGCCGAGGCCAGGTGCCCGGCAGAGGGAGTTGGGCACAAAGGATGGCCTGTTTCCAGGGGTAAGTAAAGTCTCCTGCCCAGGTGTCTGATGTCAGTTTGTAGGAGGCCTTTGCCCCTCCATGGGAAGTCAGGCTTCCTGCTTGTGGCAGCTTGCATCTGGAAGAAATCCTGTTCCGTTCAGGATTGTAGGTGGCCGGAGCCGGGTGCCTGGCTCAGGGAGTTGGGAACAAAGGATGGCCTGTTTCCAGGGGTAAGTAAAGTCAGCTGCCCAGGTGCCTGATGTCAGTTTGTAGGAGGCCTTTGGCCCTCCAAGGGAAGCTAGTCATCCAGTATATGGCAGCTTGCATCGGGAAGAAAGCCTTTCCCGTTCACGATTGTAGGTGGCCGAGGCTAGGTGCCCGGCAGAGGGAGTTGGTCACAAAGGATGGCCTGTTTCCAGGGGTAAGTAAAGTCAGCTGCCCAGGTGCCTGATGTCAGTTTGTAGGAGGCCTTTGGCCCTCCAAGGGAAGCTAGTCTTCCAGTTTGTGGCAGCTTGCATCTGGAAGAAATCCTGTTCTGTTCGGGATTGTAGGTGGCCGAGGCCAGGTGCCCGGCAGAGGGAGTTGGGCACAAAGGATGGCCTGTTTCCAGGGGTAAGTAAAGTCAGCTGCCCAGGTGCCTGATGTCAGTTTGTAGGAGGCCTTTGGCCCTCCAAGGGAAGCAAGTCTTCCACTTTGTGGCAGCTTGCATCTGGAAGAAATCCTGTTCCGTTCAGGATTGTAGGTGGCCGAAGCCGGGTGCCCGGCAGAGGGAATTGGGAACAAAGGATGGCCTGTTTCCAGGGGTAAGTAAAGTCAGCTGCCCAGGTGCCTGATGTCAGTTTGAAGCAGGCCATTGGCCCTCCAAGGGAAGCAAGTCTTCCACTTTGTGGCAGCTTGCATCTTGAAGAAATCCTGTTCCGTTCGGGATTGTAGGTGGCCGAAGCCGGGTGCCCGGCAGAGGGAATTGGGAACAAAGGATGGCCTGTTTCCAGGGGTAAGTAAAGTCAGCTGCCCAGGTGCCTGATGTCAGTTTGTAGGAGGCCTTTGGCCCTCCAAGGGAAGCCAGGCTTCCAGTTTGTGGCAGCTTGCATCTGGAAGAAATCCTGTTCCGTTCGGGATTGTAGGTGGCTGGAGCTGTGTGCCTGGCAGAGGGAGTTGGGCACAAAGGATGGCCTGTTTCCAGAGGAAAGTAAAGTCAGATGCCCAGGTGCCTGATGTCAGTTTGTAGGAGGCCTTTGGCCCTCCAAGGGAAGCAAGTCTTCCAGTTTGTGGAAGCTTGCATCTGGAAGAAATCCTGTTCCGTTAGGGATTGTAGGTGGCCGAAGCCAGGTGCCCGGCAGAGGGAATTGGGCACAAAGGATGGCCTGTTTCCAGGGGTAAGTAAAGTCAGCTGCCCAGGTGCCTGATGTCAGTTTGTAGGAGGCTTTTGGCCCTCCAAGGGAAGCCAGGCTTCCAGCTTGTGGCAGCTTGCATCTGGAAGAAATCCTTTTCTGTTTGGGATCGTAGCTGGCCGAGGCCTGGTGCCCGGCAGAGGGACTTGGGCACAAAGGATGGCCTGTTTCCAGGGGTAAGTAAAGTCAGCTGCCCAGGTGTTTGATGTCAGTTTGTAGGAGGCCTTTGGCCCTCCAAGGGAAGCTAGTCTTCCAGTTTGTGGCAGCTTGCATCTGGAAGAAATCCTGTTCCGTTCGGGATTGTAGGTGGCCGAGGCCAGGTGCCCGGCTGAAGGAGTTGGGCACAAAGGATGGCCTGTTTCCAGGGGTAAGTAAACACAGCTGCCCAGGTGTTCGGTGTGAGTTTTTAGGAGCCCTTTGGCCCTCCAAGGGAAACTAGTCTTCCAGTTTGTGGCAGCTTGCATCTGGAAGAAATCCTTTTCCGTTCGGGATTGTAGGTGGCCGAGGCCAGGTGCCCGGCAGAGGGAGTTAGGATCAAATGATGGCCTGTTTCCAGGGGTAAGTAATATCAGCTGCCCAGGTGCATGATGTCTGTGTGTAAGAGGCCTTTGGCCTTCCATGGGAAGCCAGGCTTCCAGCTTGTGGCAGCTTGCATCTGGAAGAAATCCTGTTCCGTTCAGGATTGGAGGTGGCCGAGGCCGGGAGCCCGTCACACGGAGCTGGACAAAAATGATGGCCTGTTTCCAGGAGTAAGTAAAGTCACTTACCCAGGTGCCTGATGTCAGTTTGTAGGAGGCCTTTGGCCATCCAAGACAAGCCAGGATTCCAGTTTGTGGCAGCTTGCATCTGGAAGAAATCCTGTTCCGTTCGGGATTGGAGGTGGCCGAGGCCGGGTGCCCTGCAGAGGGAGTTGGGCACAAAGGATGGCCTGCTTCCAGGGGTAAGTAAAGTCAGCTGCCCAGGTGCCTGATGTCAGTTTGTAGGAGGCCTTTGGCCATCCAAGAGAAGCCAAACTTCCAGCTTGTGGCAGCTTGCATCTGGAAGAAATCCTGTTCCGTTCGGGATTGTAGGTGGCCGAAACCGGGTACCTGGCAGAGGGAGTTGGGAACAAAGGATAGCCTGCTTCCAGGGGTAAGTAAAGTCAGCTGCCCAGGTGCCTGATGTCAGTTTGTAGGAGGCCTTTGGCCATCCAAGAGAAGCCAAACCTCCAGCTCGTGCCAGTTTGCATCTGGAAGAAATCCTGTTCCGTTCGGGATTGTAGGTGGCCGAGGCCGGGTGCCCGGCAGAGGGAGTTGGGGAGAAAGGATGGCCTGTTTCCAGAGGTAAGTAAAGTCAGCTGCCCAGGTGCCTGATGTCAGTTTGTAGGAGGCCTTTGGACCTCCAAGGGAAGTTAGTTTTCCAGTTTGTGGCAGCTTGCATCTCGAAGAAATCCTGATTCGTTCGGGATTGTAGGTGGGAGAGTCCAGGTGCCCGGCAGAGGGAGTTGGGCACAAAGGATGGCCTGTTTCCAGGGGTAAGTAAAGTCAGCTGCCCAGGTGCCTGATGTCAGTTTGTAGGAGAGCTTTGGCCCTCAAAAGGAAGTCAGACATCCAGCTGGTGGCATCTTGCATCCAGAAAAAATCCAGATTCGAGCAGGAATTGTAGGTGGCAGAAGCACGATGCCAGGCAGAGGGTTTTGGCCATGAATGATGGTCGTTTTAAAAGGGAAACTGAACTCACCTGCCCTGGTGCCTGATGTCAGTCTGAAGGAGGCCTTTGACCCTCAAAGAGGAGCTAGCTTTCCAGCTTGTGGCAGCTTGCATCTGGAAGAAATCCTGTTCCATTCAGCACTGTAGATGGCAGAGGCCAGGTCGTCGGCAATGGGAGTGTAGTACAAGGTTGGCCTGTTTCCGTGGGTAAGTAAAGTCACCTGCCCAGGTGCCTGATGTCAGTTTGTAGGAGGCCTTTGGCCCTCGAAGGGACACCAGAATTCCAGCTTGTGGCGGCTTCCATCTGGAAGAAATCCTGTTCCATTCGGGATTATAGGTAGGAGAGGCCACGTGCCATGCACAGGGAGTTGGGCACAAAGGATGGCCTGTTTCCAGGGGTAAGTACAGTCACTTGCCCTGTTACCAGGAGTCAGTATGTAGGAGGCCTGTGGCCCTGAAATGGAAGCCAGGCTTCCAGCTTGTGGCAGCTGATATCTGGAAGAAATCCTGATTCGTTCGGGGTTGTTGGTGGCAGAAGCACTATGCCAGGCAGAGAAACTTGGGCACGAATGATGGTCGTTCTCAAAGGGAAGCTGAACTCACGTGCCCAGGTGCCTGATGTCAGTTTGTAGGAGGCCTTTGGCCCTCAAAGGGAAGCCATCCTTCCAGCTTGTAACTGCTTACATCTGAATGAAATCCTGATTCGTTCGGGATTTTAGGTGGGAGAGGCCAGGTGCCATGCACAGGGAGTTCAGCACAAAGGATAGCCTGTTAGCAGGTGTAAGTAAAGTCACCTGCTCAGGTGCCTGATGTCAGTTTGTAGGAGGCCTTTGGCCATCAAAGGGAAGGCAGCCTTCCAGCTTGTGGCAGCTTGCATCTGGAAGAAATCCTGATTCGTTCCGCATAGTAGAGTGCAGAACCACCATGCCAGGCAGAGGGATTTCGGAACGAATGACGATCATTTTAAAAGGGAAACTGAACTCACCTGCCCTGGTGCCTGATGTCAGTCAGAAGGAGGCCTTTGGCCCTAAAAGTGGAGCCAGCTTTCCAGCTTCTGGCAGCTTGCATCTGCAAGAAATCCTGTTCTGTTCAGCATTGTAGATGGCAGAGGCGAGGTCGTCGGCAATGGGAGTGTGGCACAAAGGATGGCCTGTTTCCCTGGGTAAGTAAAGTCACCTGCCCAGGTGCCTGATGTCAGTTTGTTAGAGGCCTTTGGCCCTCCAAGGGAAGGCAGAATTCCAGCTTGTAGCGGCTTGCATCTGGAAAAATCCTGTTCCGCTCGGGATTGGAGATGAGAGAGGCCTGCTGCCAGACACAGGGAGTTGGGCACAAAGGATGGCCTGTTTCCAGGGGTAAGTACAGTCACTTGCCCTGGTACCGGAGGTCAGTATGTAGGAGGCCTTTAGCTCTCAAAGGGAAGCCAGCCTTCCAGCTTCTGGCAGCTGGCATCTGGAAGAAATCTTGATTCGTTCCGGATAGTAGAGTGCAGAAGCACGATGCCAGGCAGAGGGATTTAAGCACGAATGACGGTTGTTTTCAAAGGGAAACTGAACGCACCTGCCCTGGTGCCTGATGTCAGTTTGTAGGAGGCCTTTGACCCTAAGAGCAGAGTTAGGTTTCCAGCTTGTGGCAGCTTGCATCTGGAAGAAATCCCGTTCCGTTCGGGATTGTAGGTGGGAGAGGCCAGGTGCCAGGCACGGGGAGTTGGGCACAAAGGATGGCCTGTTTCCAGGGGTAAGTAAAGTCACCTGCCCAGGTGCCTGATGTCGGTTTGTAGGAGGCCTTTGGCCCTCCAAGGGAATCCAGCCTTCCAGCTTGTGCCAGCTTGCATCCGGATAAAATCCTGTTCTGTGCAGGATTGTAGATGGCAGAGACCAGGTCCTCGGCAATGGGAGTCGGGCACAACGGACGGCCTGTTTCGTGGGTAAGTAAAGTCACCTGCCCTGGTGCCTGATGTCAGTTTGTAGCATGCCTTTGGCCCTCAAAGGGAAGCCAGGCTTTCAGCTTGTGGCGGCTTGCATCTGGAAAAATCCTGTTCTGTTCGGGATTGTAGGTGGAAGAGGACAGGTGCCGGCACAAGGAGTTCGGCAGCAATGATGGCCTGTTTCCCAGGTAAGTAAAGTCAGCTGCCCAGGTGCCTGATGTCAGTTTGTAGGAGGCCTTTGGCCCTCCATGGGAAGCCAGGCTACAAGCTTGTGGCAGCTGGCATCTGGAAGAAATCCTGATTCGTTCCGGATAGTAGGGGGCAGAAGCAGGATGCCCGGCAGAGGGACTTGGGCGTGAATGACGGTCGTTTTCAATGGGAAACTGAACTCAGCTGCCAGCTTCCTGATGTCAGTTTGTAGCAGGCCTTTGTCTCTCAAAGGGAAGCCAGCCTTCCAGCTTCTGGCAGCTGGCATCTGGAAGAAATCCTGATTCGTTCCGGATAGTAGGGGGCAGAAGCACGATGCCAGGCAAAGGGTCTTGGGCACGAATTATGGTCTTTTAAAATGGAAACTGAACTCACCTGCCCAGGTGCCTGATGTCAGTTTGTAGGAGGCCTTTGGCCCTCCAAGGGAAGCCAGGCTTAGAGCTTGTGGCCGCTGGCATCTGGAAGAATTCCTGATTTGGTCGGCATTGTAGGTGGCAGAAGCAGGATGCTTTACACCCATTAGGGAGATTTAATAGTGATTTTAGGCTATTTTTGTGGGGTTTTTTTAAACCAATTTTTTCAATTTTATGCCTCTTGGTTGGATTTTAGAGCGCTTTGGATTCTTTTAACCCCATTTGGCTGATTTGAGGCCAAACCATGGAGATTTAGGGTGTATTTTAGTGCCCTTTGAGTAATTTTAGGCCACTTTGTGGGGATTTTAATCCCATTTGGATAATTTGAGGCCAAACCTGATCGGGTTTAGTGTGGATTTGAGACCCCTTTGGAGAGTTTTAGGCGCATTTTGGGTGATTTCAGGACCCTTTTAGGACCGCGCGTCCCCTTGGCCGCGCCCCTTTCCCCTCCCAGTTCCCGCCCTTTCTCTGACCCCGCCTCATTCCGTTCGTTCTCCGCCCTTTCATTGGCCACGCCTCTTTTCCCTTCGGCCCCGCCCATCTGCTGGCGCGTTCCGTCCCGCGCATGCGCAGATGACCCGGACGTGGCTCCCCCGGTCGCTGCCATCTTTGTTCCCTGTCCCCCGCGCCGGCTCTGGCGTGTCCGAGACCTACGGTGGGGCAATGGGGGATCTCTAGGGGATCTCTAGGGGATCTCTAGAGGTCTGGGGGGACCTGGGGGTGTCTTTAGGGGTTTTAGTGGGTGGTCTGTAAGGGGTTTAAGGGGGTCCATAGGGGATTTAGGGCGGTCTGGGCGTCCCTAAAGGGAGTTTGGGCAGGCTATGGGGCTCCATAGGGGTCTGAGGGATCTACAGAGGGTCCGTAGAGGTCCGTAAAGGGGCTCGGGGCGTCCCTAAGTCCGGGGGTCTGGGGGTCTCTTTTGGGGATTATTGGGGGTCTGGGTGGCCTTTCTGGGGGTTGGGGGGGTCTATAGGGGATCTGGGGGAGCCTGTAGTGGCTCCGGGGAGGTGTGGGGGTGTCTGTGGGTCCCTGTGTGGGGTTTCGGGGCGGTCTGAGGGTCCCCAAAAGGGGTCTGAGGGGGCTCTAGGGGATATATAGGGGATCTCGAGAGGGTTCAGGGTGGCCTGGGGGTCTCTCTAGGGGATCTGGGGGTCTCCCTAGGGGATTTTGGGAGGGCCTGGGGGTCCCTAGAAGGGGTGTGACGGTACATTTAGGGGATCTCAGGGTCTCTGCAGGGGATTTGGGGAGGGCTTGGGGCTTCCTAAAAGGGGCTGGGGGGGGGAGGGTCCTATAGGGGATTTGGAAGGGGGCTGGGGGTCTCTATAGGGGATTTAGGGGGGGTCTGGGGGGTCTATAGGGGTGCCGTGGCAGAGGAATTCCCTCGGTCGCTGCTGTACATTGTCCCTGCTGAGGCTCAGACACTGTCAGGACACATTCCCTGGTTGTAGGATTCGTGCCCGACCAAGCACTATGCTTATGTCTCCAGCGTTACTTTGCAACAAAAACAGGGGAAGGCAAACTCTATGTACGGCCCATGGTATTTTCGAGGGTCTAAAACTCACTAAGTCATCGATCTGAGAGGTGAGATCCATTTGGAATTAATGGCACGGAGAAGTAGTGCAACACGGAAAAGGGAAGCATAGAAATAAATAGAGGAAAACCTCTTGGTTTATTTCTTGCGTTTTCATTTCACTTATGGAAAGCTGTTGCAGTTTCCCAGCAGCCTTCATCACAGTCCCAGCTGCTCTTTTCAAGAACCTTTGGTGGAGAACGAGGTCGAGCTTCTGGCACAAGATGTGCCACCAACTGCAGCTTCTCCTGGATTTCCATACTGAGTGCAGCACGACTTTTGCAGCAAAGCAGGACAAATGTTTGGAAAACTTTACAATTTCTCCTTTATTTTTTCCTTGTGGGCTGGGGAGTTGTGCCATTGGTAAGGTTTTCCGTGTTACTGTTTTAATCCAAGAAAACAGGAGGTGGCACCAGCACTTGTTGGGGAATGCAACCCTGACTGAATCCAGAGACAGAATCTCCCTGACACTGTGTGAGCTCCCCGGGCTGGGCTCAGGTTCCTGCTGGGACTCTGCAGAGAGCTCCAGCTGGGATCAGCAGCAGCTGGAAATACCTCTGGGCATCTCCCTTTTCTGCTGCTCGGAGGAAGCAGTGAAGTGAGTCAAGAAGTTCTGGGTTTTCTTTCTCCGGGTGCATTTTTGCATTGTGTTTGACACCCCAGCGGCAATTTTTGTGATGGCCTCTCTAAGTTGATTCTATTTCAGCAGCACCAGCAGCAGGGCTGTGTTGGAGCACTGCAAATGTGGCCTGTGTGGCTTTAATTCCCCTCGACTTAGTGCCCGGGGACTTGGGAGCATTTCAATCTCTTCTTTGCACGGTGCCTGCACCAGAAAGACTGAGTTCACTGTCACAAAAGCACAGCGGGTAGCAAGGATGGAAAAAGGCAATTGCAGTTGTCCTGATAAAATCCAGTCGGCAGCCAGAGGGGTGCAGCAGCAGCCGCGATCTCCAATTACCAAGGCAAAGGCAGCAGCAGCCTCCTGCCGTCACCTCAGGCTGAGTGAAACAGTGCTGAAAACAGCGCTGGAAGCCGACCATTCCTTTCTCTGGAGGCTGGGTCAGGGCAGCACAGGCGGCCCTGAGCAGTCTGGGCTGTTGGCGGGTGTCCTCGGTTGAAGTATATTCTATCACCATCTTCATGAACTGTTGAAACCAGGTGAGGCAGTGCTCCCTGCCTCCTCCACTCTGGCTTATCTTCTGTTAATGGGCCCATCAACACCTTTGCTACACAGCTCACAGATAACCCCCTCCTGGACTACCTCCTGTTATAGGGCCCATCAGGCCTTATCACATGACTCACCATCCCATTGTGAGATGCTCCGCCCAGAGGGAGAAACCAAGCATTCCAGCCTGGATATAAGCTGAGACTCTGAACACCAGAGGGACGCTTACCCACTGGATTCCCAGAGGACCCGAGCTACCAGACCTTTCTACAGGATCACTGCTTCAGGAAGACCACCTCATCTGGACTGCTTCCATCACTACGCTCAGGTTGTATTCTGACTCTGTCAGTGTTCTTTTGTATTATTGCATCTATTTTATTTTACTTTCTTTCTTTTTTTCCTATTAAATTGTATCTCTGACTTGGAGCCTCTCATTTGTTTTGCCTTCAAACTACTACAGCGGGTGAGCGTTGCTCCAGTCTGCAATTGAGCCGGACAAAGGCCTTGGAAGGCGAGGCAGGAGCAGGTGGGAAGGGGCTGGCGCTGCTGCTGCTCCTGCCCGGGAGCCCCGGCGGGGCCGGGCCGGCGCCCGCTGCGCTGCGGCTCCTGCTGCTGCCAGAGCCGGGCGGGCCTCGGGGACAGGGAATGGACACGGGGGGACAGCAAAGGCCGGCGGGGCTGCAGGGATGCTGGTGCTCGGGCCAGCGCCAGCACGGAGCTTTGGCTGCAATTAACCCAGAGGGAACCGCTGGGCAAAGGCTCCATTTCAGCCTTTCTTTCCTCATGGCTGCGAAACGACCGAAATAAAAGGAGAACCAGCAGGGCCCGGCCCCTTCTCCTTCGGGAGGAGCTCCACGCCTGGGGCCAGGAGGGGCCCTGAGGGGCCGTGAGGGGCAATGAAGGGCCATGAAGGGCTGTCAGGGGCCAGGAGAGGTTCTGTGTAGCCAGGAGGGGTTTTGAGGGGCCGTGAGGAGCCTCAGCCCCGGCACAGCGGGGTCCCACCGTGTCCCCAGGGCAGGGCAGCCGTGAGGGGCCGCGAGTGCAGACGTGGCAGCAGAGCGGGCTTGGGGCACCTCCGGAAGGGGATGAGAGCCTTCCCCAGCTCCAAACCACACCAAACCCACCACTAACAGGATTTCCCATCTTTAAAATCCACTGGCAACTTGGAGTCGACTGAACAGTTTAATCCCAGTGGAAAATGCAAGGGAATTTTCCTAATGACTTACATCCAGCCTTGGTTAATCATGTCTAAGATTTAAAAATCTGACCAGTGAAAAGTAACACTAATAAATAATAAGAACAATAGCAAGAAATAAACTCCCAAATCCCAACACTCAGCACCACACCAAAATGACAAACCTCATTTTTCTTTACTAGCACAAGGTTCATGAAAACAAATCCTGATAACTTTCTCCACCTCACATCTTCCCCACCAGACAAAGGAGGCCATTTGCAGTGTTTAATACAAGTCACAATTGAGGGCTGGAGGAAAGAACGACGAGACACTACCAATTTACATGTCAAACCCAGCGGTCCAGCTTCAAAGTGGAGAGAATAAAATGGAATGGGGGCAGGGGCTGGTCAGATGTTCCTCTAAAGGATTGCAAAATCACCTCCAAGTGAACAGGAGGGGAAAATCAATCCCTATAAACCACCCAGGGTGTTCAGGGACTCAGCTGTGAGGAGCTGGACATGGACAGAGGCATCTGGAACAGTTCTTTCCTCAGGCTGAGCTCTCCAGCCTGGCCCTGAAGTCAATCAAGTGCTTTCCCAGAGCATTCCATGGTTGCCAAGCACCCTTCAAGATGTGGCTCACAGGAGCAGAGAACCTTTCTCAAGGTTCTGAGCAGAAAAAGTGGCAAGAGATGCCCAATTCAGAGCTCTGTTTAAAAACCTGGAAAATAAAAATCAGTTGAACTCTGAAGCCCAGCGGTGGCTCCCAGAATCTCAGAGCCAAGGGAAAACGGGAAAGGCTTTTTACAAGAACCAACACTGAAGAGCTCCCAGATGAATGTGTGTGACATTTTGAGAGGCTTCCAGTTTTCTACAGTTTTCCTTGAATTGTTGAAATTGATTTTGCCTTTGCCTCCTCTTGCACTAAAGGAGCCTCATTTCGGCACCAGGAAGGCAAAGCTCATTCCTGGCCCTGGCTGCTGCTGTCCATGCAGCATTTCCATCCCTCCCGTTGCCTCTTCCCTCAGGATCCCCAGCAGCAGCAGCTGCCGGAGCAGCACATGGAAGCTGCAGATGGAAGTGCTGCCCACCCCAGCCTGAAGCTGCACAAGGATCCTGCTGCCAGGAACCCCAATATTCCCTCCCAGGGGCCCTGCAAACAGTCACCAATTTTCAGAAGAGCAGTGTGGACAGCAGCTGCACCTGGCCGTTATCCTCTATGAAAGGAAGAAAAAAAGACCTCAGCATCGGCTGCTCGGGGCTCAGCTGGGCGTGAGCCTGCAAACCCACAGGGCACCAAGTGTTTGGTGGGCACACAGTGGCCGTGGCTGGGGGCACAGAGCCTTGCATGGTCAGAGAGTGGCAGGAGCACCGCAACCAGCAGCAGGGCGACAGGGCTGGGTCTCAGCATGTCCTTGTCCAAAACTGCAAAGCTGAGTATCACGGCCGTCATCCTGACTGACTGTTCATCTGTGTCCCGCAGGAGCTCCACAAAATGTTCAGGCAGGGGCCACACTTTTTTGGCCTGTGAGGAACACAAGTCGTGAAACGCCGCCCTGGTGCCAACAGGGCCCAGAGGCCAAAGGCCTGTCCCGAGGTACTCGGGCAGCCGAACCAGGAGGCAGGAGAGCTGGGAGCAGCTGCCTGAGCTCTCGAAGCCCAGCCAAGCCCAAGCGACTGCATTCCCCAGCTCAGCTCCAGCCACTGCCCCCTTGTCACCATTGAGGGAGGGATCCTCAGTGAGCTCGAGAAGGGCCCTGAGCGCAAGGTTCCACCTTTCCCTGCACTCACTCCGCAGGTGCTTTGGGGGAGCGCCAGAGCAGCCGGCTGGCAGGAACATGGCAGCTCCCCAGGGGCTGCTTGTGGCCTCTGACACTCAATTCCTCAGGGCTTCCCACCAGCCCAGCCCCTCAGAGTCTCCCCCAGCCCGGCCAGCCTGCCCGGCAGCAGAGGCGCAGCCCCACAGCAGCTCCAGAGGAGCCCGATCAAGAGGCACCGCGGAGCCCTCAGCAATCCGGCCAGCAGCACACGGGCAGGAGGACACAGACGGCGGTTCCTGGCTGGCACAGGGCTTGTGGCCATCTCCAGGCTCCGGCCTCGCAGGGATGCCCACAGCCCAGGCCCCCGCCCACGCGCTCTCTTGGCAGTGCAAAGGCTTCCGCAGGACCACCGAGGGCCGAGGGGCTTCTGGCCATTTTCTCTGCAAGGCTGCACGCCTGGGCAGCTTGCTGAGCACAAAGCACCCTTTTCCCCCTCTTCCCCTGTGCACCCAGGGCAGCAAAAGAAAAATCCTGGGAGTCCGTGTATTGTAACACATATCCTATATTTATATACTGAAGAAAAAAAAGAAGAAAAGAAGAATCCTTTAGAAGAAGAAAATCCCCGCTGGCTCAGTTGGCCCCAGCAGACAGAGTGTCCCAGATCAGCTCTCCGTAGAGCTCCAGCAGCGCAGCCAGCCCAGGCCCGACAGTCGAGGCCGTGTCTTCCGTGCCCTGCGCAGCTGATCTCGCAGCTTCCGCGGGATGGAGTACGGAGCTCTCTGGACTGCCCGGAGGACCAAGGCTGTTTCAATGGCCAGGTTTCTGATGGCAGGGCTGCTGTCATCTGCCGTGTCTTCAAGGGCTGCAAGACAGAGGAACACGGGGCCATAGCCCTGATCAGCAGGGACCCGAGGAGAGCCCCCTGCCAGGGCCAGCCCAGCCCGCTCTTGCCATGGCCACGAGGGAGCAGGGACCAAGGGGATTGAAACATTAATTTTGAAGAATTACAGACTTTAACTGGATATTGCTGAAGTAAGACAGATAGACTTCCCTTTTGATAAGCAGAAGCCGGATTCAAGGAACTGATAAATCATGGGGCCTGTCAACTTATGTTTGTGTATTCTGACTAATCAATAGGCTTCAAGAAGGACAATGAACTCAGAAATCAAATACTCCTGGGAAAATGGGATTCAGTTGTCACGCAACACTAAAAGGTTAAAAAGTCAAAGCGAAGAAGACTCACTTACTTCATCATTTTGAGACCCCGCCCCATAAAAAAGACCACCGACCCATTTCAAAGAACAAACCACGCATGCTTAATAGCTTTTGGCTAATTACCATAGGAAGCGGGGAATGGGAGGTACTGAAGTCATGAATATACATTTGTGTTTTGGGTATTCAATCCTTCTGTACATAAAAAGACCCTGTGATCTTCTGTGAGCGCGCGTGTGTTCGGGAGCTATCCCGCACGCTGTCTGGCGTCGTAATTAAACATACACTTTCTAACTCTAAACTGCTGGAGAGTCTTTTGTCCGTCATTGTTGGATATCGGCATTAGGGCGCTATTCCTATTTTTTTAATAATTCAATAGAACACCCCAAATTGCCCAATTTGGACCCCAAATTTCCAAGAATTAGCTGTATAGAGCCAAAAATTCACAAAAATTTCCTTTATGGGCCCCAAAACTCCACTATAGAGATGCCAAGACTCCCCCAGACCCCCTTACATCCCAAGTAGAGAACCCTAGATCCCCTATAGGGTCCCCCAGGCACCCAAGGACCCTCTATCGAGCCCCTACACATCCCCTCAGACCCCCCTGGGGACCTCCAGACCCCCCCAGACCCCCCAAATCCCCCACAGGGACCCACAGACACCCCCAGACCTCTCCGGACCCGCTACAGGCTCCCGCTGACCCCTAGAGATCCCCTACAGACCCCCCAAACCACCAAAACGCCACAGAAACCCCCCAAATCCCTCACAGACCCCCAGACCCCATTTAGGGACGCCCCGACCCCCTTTACGGACCCCGCTGGACCCTCTACAGAGCCCCAGACCCCGATAGAGCCCCGAGACCCGCCCAGCCCCCTTTAGGGATCCCCAGACCGCCCCAAAGCCCCTACAGACCGCCCCAAATCTCCTGCAGATCCCCCACCAAATCCTCTAAGGAGACTTCCAGGTCCTCTCAGACCCCTATAGATCCCCTATGGATCCCCTATAGATCCCCTATAGATCCCCCATGCCCCCACCGCAGGTCTCGGACACGCCGGAGCCGGCTCGGGGGACCGGGAACAAAGATGGCGGCGCCCGGGAGAGCCACCTCTGGGTCGTCTGCGCATGCGCCGGACGGAACGCGCCAGCAGATGGGCGGGGCCCACGGGGAAAAGAGGCGTGGCCAATGAAAGGGCGGGGAACGAATGGAACGAGGCGGGGTCAGAGAAAGGGCGGGAACTGGGAGGGGAAAGGGGCGGGGTCCGGGAAACGGCGGGAATTTTGAGGGGGAATGGGCGGGGTCAAGGGAACGCGCGGTCCTAAAAGGGCCCGGTTTGGCTTAAAATCACCCAAAAGACCCTAAAATCTCCGGCACCGAGACCGAGACCGACACCGGAACCGAGACCGGCACCGCTCCGGGACCCGCACTGTGGGACCGACACCGAAACCGGCACCAGAACTGGTACCGGAACCAAGACTGACACCGACACTGGGACCGGCGCCGGGAGCGCTTCGGAACCAGCACCGGCACCAGGACTGCTCCAGGACTGCGGCCAGAACCCAGACCGGGAGCGCTCCGGGATGGAGACCGAGACCGGCACCGGAACCAGCACCGAGACTGGCACCGCTCCGGGACCAGGACTGCGATTGGCACTGGGAGCACTCCGGGACCAAAAACGGCACCGGCACCGCTCCGACACCGAGACTGAGACCAGGACTGAAACTGGAACCGGCACTGGCACCGAGACTGGCACCGCTCCGGGATCGAGATCGGCACCGCGACCGGAATCAGCACCGGGAGCGCTCCGGGACCGAGACTGAGACCGAGGCCGAAACAGGGACCGGGATCGGACCCGGAATCGCTCCGGGATCGGCTCCAGGATCGCTCCGGGACCGCCGCGTTCGCTGCGGGGAGTTTTGGCCGCGCCCCCGGGCGGGACTGGGAGGGACGGGGAGGTTGCCCTGGGCCGGGCGGGACCGCCTCGGTTCGCATCGTTCCGAGGCCGCCACCCCGGTCCAGATGATCCCAGTTTCTATGGTTCTGATCCAGATGGTCCAGCCTGTGAAATCGCAGTCCATGTGATCCCAGTCCATGTGATCAAGAACTCTCCAAGTTTGATTTACTATCAAACCACATCCCACCCACCCAGCCCCACACAATCCCGATCCCAACATCCGCCCACAAAAATATCCCCAAACCAACTGTACCATTTAGAGTTGTAACCCGTTCATTCTTATCCCATCCCCACTCACGTGGACCCCCATGATACCCTGAGGTTGCCAGGTTCAGGTGACGACTTCTGGGATGTGATTCTTGAGTACTGGTATATCTAACAGTGTCTTCAGACCACGGCCACTCAGCTGGCTCCTGGCCATGGGAGTGTGGCAGGATACAGAGAAGTATTAATAATGTTAACATGGTTATTTTGTTTTCATGTCACTTGAAGTGTCCCCTCGGAGTTCTCCTGCAATAGCAAAACACAGAAAAATCTGCCACCTAAGGGCAGAACATTAAAATGATGGAATTATCCAGCGGGTATTTATCCGATGTTCTTTTCCTAAGGCATCAGATGCTATCCACGCAACTTTATTCAGAGAAGTTTTCAACACAAGTGGTACTTCTCCCACCGTAGGGAGGTCTACCAAAACAGGGTGTCCCGGGTCATGAACTGGATTTTCGGGATCATTTGGTCCTCTTTGTGAGGAGATTAAGCTCAGAGGATTTGGGCAAAAAGCAGTAATTTTGGCGCACCCATTCACCCCCCATCTTTCATTTTCACTTTGCACAGCTTTATGCAACCGGCCATCCCAGCCTCCCTCTTGTGGTTTCAGAAGTCGTCTTAAAAGACCATTAGTCCTTTCTACAATTCCGTTAGCTTGAGGGTAATAGGGAGTGTGAAAAGTCCATTTTATCCCTTCACCTTTTGCCCATTCCTGTACTACTTTAGCAGTAAAGTGTGACCCATTATCAGATTGAATTTCCTGTGGTTTTGGGAAAGTCCCGAACCATATCTGCAATGCTTTAACAGTGTTTTCCCCTGTAGCCCTTTTAAATGCCTCGGCCTGAACTGATCCAGATGTAATCTCAACCCCCACTAACACAAAATGTTTACCTCCTGATTGCTTAAAGGGACCCATGTAATCTACCTGCCATGCATCCCATAAGCCTTTACCTGTCCTCAAGTGTAGTGGGTCATCCTCTAAAGGATGTCTTTCTAGCCGTTTGCGACGCTGCTCACGGGCTGAAATATGCAGGTGTTACACATTTCTCTGGTAACGGGCCAAGCCCGGGCATGAGCTTCCTTGTATAAATCTTTTGTACCTGTGTGTTGTCGTTTTACATGCAGCCATTCTAATAAGTGCTCCCAATCTTCAGTGATTTCATCCTTTTTCAGAGGACTTAATTTTGCTAATTCATCAGCTCTGTTATTCCGTTCTCCTGCTGGATTATCATCTGTCTGGTGAGAGGCTACCCACCCTACAGCAAAATTCCCTTGACTTGCAATTTGTAAAATTTCTTGCCACTTTTCTTTCTGCCACACTGGAATTCTGTTAACTTCCCAATCATTCTGTTGCCAGAAAGACAGCCATTCAGTGCAGCCCTTATATACAGCATAGGAGTCAGTGTAAATACAGACAAGAGAGGTGTTTTGTGCCTCCCTCTGGAAAACACTCCAAACAGCTCTAAGTTCCCCAATTTGGGCACTGCCTTCCCCTTCTGTAATGATCCGCTCTCCAGAAGAAGTGTGCAAAGCTACAGCTCTGTATTTCCACACTTTTCCTTCACGCTTAGCTGAGGCATCAGTAAACCATGAATGTGCTGTTTGCTCAGGGGAGAAGGGAGGGGCTATTTTAAGAACTGAGGCAGGTTTGTCTTGGCTGCTGTTCAGATTCTCTGTGTCTTGTATTGGTAAATTTTTCACAGCGCCTTCAGTAATTGAAAAGATGTTATTAGAATGCTCTATTTGTGCATACCATTTCCTTACTGAGGCTCGTTGTGCTACCCCTTCAGGAGGTGGAGTCCCTGTGATCACTGTTTTAATGACTCTAAAGGGACCTCTCAACACAATTGGTTGTTTTCTTGTGATCTTTTCTACTTCTATGAGAGCTTGGGTAACAACAAATAAGCCTTTCTCCCAAGTTGTAAATCTTTTTTCAGCATCTTTCAAGCCACGGGAGTAGAAGCTAACAGGTCTGATTGGGCCTTCAGGACCCCTTTGCCATATATGTACTGACAATCCTGAGGTAGCAAATCCCCATTCTACCTGAAAAGGATCTGCTGGGTGGATAGGGCCTAGGGCCTGATGAGCTGTGGCTTCAAAAATCAACAATTGTAATGCTTCTTCCTGAGAAGGGCTCCAGTCCCATTTTACTCCCTTTCTCAACAAATCATCAAGAGGTCTGGCAATAATTGAAAAATCTGGAATGTGTTTTCTCCAAAATACCAATAGTCCTAGAGCTTGTTGGAGTTCTTTTCTAGATTCAGGCATCTTGATTTGATCTAAAGAAGTTAGGGTGTCTGGTGGGATGCATGTCATACCTCCTTTCCACCAGATGCCTCAAAATTTCACTTCTTGAGAAGGTTTTTGTATTTTTCTGAGGGGATCTGCAAACCAAGGCTTTCTAAGTGGGAAATTATTTTCTGTTGAACATCCTCCACTACTTCTTTTTCTTCCCCTCCCACTAAAATATCATCTATGGACTGGTAAACAGCTACAGTGTCAGGTTTAGATAGTTCTTCTAATTCTTGGGCTAAAGCATGGTGGGCTAAAGTGGGGGAGTGTCGCTACCCTTGGGGTAGACGTGTGAAGGTATATTGCTGTCCCTCCCATGTAAAGGCAAAACGGTCCATATCTTCTTGTTGTATGGGTATCATGAAAAACATGTCTTTAACATCTATTGTTGCCGTAATAGAGTGAGCTTTCTCCTGAATTGATATTATTAATTCAGCTGTATTTGGGACCGCTGCTGTAAGAGGGTCTGTGTTGGCATTAAGCCGTCTGTAATCAACTGTCAGTCTCCACTTTCCATTGGGTTTTTTAACTGGCCAGATTGGTGAGTTAAAAGGGCTGTGAGTGTTAACAATTAGTCCTTGATCTTTCAATTCCTGAATGACTGGCTTGATGCCATCTTTAGCACCAGAGGGTAAAGGATATTGTTTCACAGAAGGGATTTTGCTGAACGGTAGGGAAGGAGCTGTTTGTAGCAGCCTGATGTTAAGGCTGGGAGCTCCGAAAGACCAGAGAAAGCCTTCTGAGTCTTCCCATTGTCTCCCAGCAAGTATATCCATCCCTAACAAACTGTCAGGAATGTTTCCGATGACCATTTGGACAGCTATTGGGTTGTCTTCTCCGGGCAGTGTGAGTTTTACTAGAGCGATACTCATAGACTCTGTAGTTCCTAGGGCATTTAAAACACAACATGGTTTTTTGCTGGGAACAAGCCCACACTTTTGGGCGTGTGTGATTTTCAATGCACTGATTTGGGCCCCTGTGTCCACAACAAAAGTTATTAATATTTGTTTGGGGCCAACTATTGCTATAATCAATATGTCCCCTGTTCTCGGGTCCTTTGTGAGCTTCCTCAAAAACATCCAGTCTCCGTTTCTTCGCTCACTATCGAGAAACGGAGTTTCTAGTTTAAAGGAGGTTGGTGTGTTTCACTTCCCTGAAGCGGGGAGAGAGCATGCTGTGTCTCATTGCTTAAAACCTGTGTTGGGGAATGTTGTGGCTGGTTGCCCAAGGCTTGTGGAAGAGGAGGTGCACTGGGTTGTTGGTTGGATGATTCCCACACAATAGGTTTGGGACAGGGCCAATTGGAAATTATTTTAGCCAATTTATCATACGGCAATTTATCCATTACTTCTCGTGGAACTCCCCTTTTCAGCCCTAGCAACCACAGCTGCTGCCGTCTGGAAATTTGTTTTCCCTTTTCTGGTTTTTCATTAGGAGAAGCAATGTGCCTGACTCCTCTGGGTTTTTCTGGTTTGTCCTCTGAGTACTTCACTGGTCCATATTTTCTACTGTAATTTACTAACTCCTCTGCTACCTCACTCCATGTCCAAAGTTTATAACTGCTGTTAGATTGTGTGCTAGGAGTTGTAAAAGGTGAGGAGTCAGTGGAGTCAGTGGAACCAGTTTGATCTCTTGTGTGTCCGAGAAATCTTTCAAGTCTATCTACCGAGGAGATAGATGCTATTGTTTTTTGAAGAAAAATTGCTGTTGGTTTAAGAGACTCTGGCAAACCTCGAATGAAGGGGGTCATAATCTCAGGTTTGACAGGCTGTTGCATTGGCGACTCATAGCCAGAGATTAATTTTCTTTCCTGTATCATTTGCAAGCATGCAGCTTTGTGTATGTTTTCTAGGAGTTGGTCTGAGGTGCCGACTCTTGCCAGAGGGTCGCCCGTCTCTAGGGGGTTTAACCCCCCTGCCCAGTGAGCTGCACACTGTGTCAGGGAGCATGGAGCATGTGTGTTTCCTGTTGTTAAGAAAACTCCATGTCCCCAGTAGCCACTTGCTTCCTGTTCACTTAATTTAATTTGGTCGCCCCCTGTGAGGGAAACTCTGAAAACATACTCCATCTCCGATTCACTAGAGAGGCGGGAGTATTCTTTCTTTAATTTAGCTAATTCAGTGGCTGTGTATGGTATTTCTTTGGTGGTTATGTGGGGATCATGATCCTCTTCATTTATATAATTATATTCGGTTTTAATGAGAGGTCTCAAGTTGGAATAACAGTGCTCCCCACAATTTTGCATGTGTACTAATTCTTTCTGAGGGTATATTTGTTTCATTTTGTATGTCTCCTTTCCTTCTATTTCTGTGGGTAAATCTGCAGATTTTAAATTTTTGCTTCGCTCTTCTGCAAGAGAAATCTGCAGCAAATAATTCTGATTTCTTTCCTGTTCTAATTGTTTTTGCAAAGCTTCTACCAAATTCTGCAGGGATTCTATGACTGCTTTTTCTTCACTTACCCGTTCAAAACGGGTTTCTATGGCTGCCGAAAGACAGGCCCCCAAAACTGAGCAAAGAATGGTTTTATTTCTGCCCAGTTTGTATCTAGCATCATGTTGCAAAGAATATATTCTATCTACAATCTTTTCAAAGTTAAACCAATTATTCTGTGCCCACCTTTCTCCGTCTGGAGAAGGTCTAGCACCATGTTTGGCTAGCAAAGCATAAAATGCATTCTTATCTTTTTCACTCATTTTGTGCAGGGACCAAAACCACTCTCAGGGAGGTACACTTAAAGTTACACCGAAGGCACAGCTAAAACTGTGTTTCCCTTTGCTTCCCTGGAATGGGCGAGGAGACCAAAACTGCCTGGGAGGTTCACCTTAGTTCCAAAGAGTTGTCTCCTCAACTACACCAAGCAGCCCAAAACACACAAAAACTAACTACAGTCCCGTCTTTTGCACAATGAGATCCTTTTGTGAAATCCTGATGACAGGGAGTGCTATACACCTGGGTGTGTACAGTGTGCGGGAATTTTCCCTGGCCCCCCTTGCTTTCTAACAGCGCTCACCCAAGTGGCGTGCTAGGTGCGGCTGAGACGAGGGTCCTTCCCCTGTTACAAGCTATACAAAACCCGCAACCCCTCTGTCCATCAAGATCCTGACCGTGACGCCCATTTCATGTCAGGGTCCACAAATATATGCAGGGAACCTGATGGTTTGTTTTAGGGATCTCAGAGCGCAAAAGACACAGCAGGGAACAACTCAGTTTACTCCATCAAAAATGCACCTTTATTTAGTGCCAACAAATGCCATAGTGGGGAGAGAAATAAAAAATAGTAGGAAAGAGAGAGAAAGAGGGGAAGGGGATTATAGCTATGAACGTGGAGGGTCGAGTCTTCGACGCCTAACGATGCCTATAGACGCGATCTTCTCCAGTGGGGTGATCACAAAAGTGAGCGGGGGTCTCCGGAGGTTTTATAGGTTGGTCAAAGCGGGAAGCAAAGCAAGGGGCACAGAGCCAAAGCGGGAACCAGCTGTGTAAAGGCTGAGTGCTCAGGAACAAGCTGCAAACCGTACCTCCAGTACGGACAGACCAGTTTGGACAGGCAGCCTTGGCTCAGTCCACTGTGACCAGTTCCATTGTTCTTGCACTCCGCTCTCATGGAGATGCATACCAGTCCTCCGAGACTTGGCAAGCGTTCCACCTCAGCCAGGCCAGGGGCTGCTTTCAGAGCCTGGGGTCTCAGTCCTCAATCATTGGAGACAGTCGTGAGGCATATCACATCCTTGGACAGACTCTGACAGCTTCCTGTCATGGGCAGAGTGGGAGCTTCAGGCAAAAGCTTCATTTCTTCACTGGAGAAACTCCTGCTGAGTCATGAGGTGGAGAAATGACACCCAACAGACACCATGGATCCTCAAACCCCTCCAGGATGCCTGACTTTTCAAATTCCATCTAAGAGAGGAGACTGGGAGTGGCTGGATCCAATCCTAGTCCCAGACTTTGTCAAAGGTTTACGTATAAAAGACTGGACAGGTGGAATTGAACTGCAATGCAATTTGTCCCCCAGGATTACCGATTCAATACCAGATATATTTCCATAAATGCAGCTATGATTGATTCTGATCAGGATTAGACAGAAAGATTTATTTACACAACAGAGCAAATAGAAAAAAGAGAGTTATTTACTCCACAGTATAGGAGCTGTAACAATTATATAGAATATAGTGCTCTAGGAAGCAATTTTGAAGTAAACAGGGCCTTGTTGGACTTGTTTGAGCCCATTCCAGGCAGAGCCTCCTGCTCCATGAGGAACTGCCTTTCCTGTGCCATGACCAGGGCAGGTCCCGCTGCAGGAAAAGCCCCAGGCCAAGCCAACACAACGAAGGGCTCGGGCACAAGTGCAGAGTGCCGTGCTGGGAGCTGTGCCAGGGAGAGCCTGAGGCACCAAAGGCACCTTGGCAGCAGCAGCTGCTTCCAGGCCATGGCCAGAAGCCTCCCTTGGCAGCCCGGCCTGCTGGCCCCCACTGCACAGCTGCTGCTTCAGGGCTCATTTCTGCCTGGGCTCTGCCCCAGCCCGCAGAGTGACACCTCAGCCCTGACTCTGGCACAGCCGCTGTGCCTGAGCCCTGCAAAGCCTCAAGGTCACCTGTGCCTCCCTGGCTCTGGCAGCCCCTGGGGCAGGGGGGGAAAGGCCAGAGAAGGGGCTGGCTTTGGCTGCTGGATGTGGGCTCCAGCAGAGACAAGGAGGAGTCAAGGGAGTGGATGGAGTCCAGCCAGCAGCCCCTTCTCCCCATGCAATCCTGGAATGGTTGGGATGGGAAGAGCTCTGCAGTGCTCATCTCATCCAAACGCCTGCGATGAGCAGGGACATCTTTCACCGGATCAGGTTTTTCAGAGCCCTGTCCCAGCTGGACCTGAATGTTTCCAGGGAGGGGGCATTGACCAGCTCTCTGGGAAAGCCTGTCCTGGTGGATCACCAGCCTCATCCTCAGAAATTTCTTCCTTATCTCTCCGCATCTGAACCTCCCTTCCTTCAGTTTAAAACCAGCACCCTTTGTCCTATTGGGACAGGCCCTCCTAAAACCTTTGTCCACCATTGCATTCCCAATGAGCCAGGTTTCCGTGGCAATTGCCGGGACAGGTGACCCAGGTGTGCTGTCCCAGTGAGGGCTGCCATGGAACCAGTGCCCAGCACTGCCCCTTTCTGCCTGGCTGAGCTGCCTTTGGCCCTGGCAGCGGCGTTTGCTGCTGGTTCCGCGGCGCCTGAGCAGCCGGCGCGGCACAGGGCAGGTGGCCGTGGCACAGCCCCCAGCAAGGGATCCCCTCTGGCTCTGGCCACTGACACCAGCCCTGGGCAAGGGGCCCAGGCACTGGGCTCAGGCCAGTGTCCGTGGCCACAGCCCCTTGCCATGGCCCCGGGCAGCTTGGGATGATGATCCAGCCTCCCTCCTGGCCCAGGCCTGGGCTGCAGCGCCCTTCCCCACAGCCTGTGTGCACAGAAGCACTTCCAGGGCTCTCTGCATTTCCCTTGCCCTCACTCTTGCCTCACTCACACACCTCCCAACAACCCACCTGGAGCTTTGACTTGCAAGGAGTTCAAAGCTTGTCTGTCCTTGAGGAGTTGGTCTAATTCTGCCTCCAGCCGACTCTAAATTTTTGTTTATCGTACATCTTCGTTGGTGTCTAAAACATTCCTTGCATGGTTCTGCCTTGGGGAAGGGGAACCTCCTTGGTGACACCTTGGGCTTGCCACAAATTGAGGAGATTGTTTGGAACTTAGGAGGTTTTGATTGCTAAGAAAGGAAGAAAACCTCTCTTTGTCTGAGTGAACCCAGTTCTCTGAGCAAAGCAGGTCCCAGGTGAGTGAGGAGAGGCAGGATGGGGTTAGGGAATGTGGAGCATGGTTGTCCAAAGTGGATCAGACCTCAAGGCACAGCTCCTCTGACCAGGCCAGACTTCCTTAGGAGAGACCCTGGATCAGTATCAGTCACTTGAATGCTGCAATGACCTCTGCTCTCAAGAGAAAAATACCCCCTTTGAAAAGAAGAGTGTTGATTCCTCTTTGAACTATTTCTCCATAACTCTAGGAGAAAAGACTTCCTAAGGAACTGCACCAGGCCAGAAGGAAATAAAGGCACAGCCGTGGTTTGTCAGGACTTGCTTTCTCCTAATGAGCCCAGTGATGCATTTGGTGCTGAGCCCTGGAACCTCAGGGCCTGAGAAGAGATTCCACAAACCTTTCCAGGAGTCAGAGTCAGAGGAAAAACCCAAAGTGTCTGGAAGCATTAAAGGGTCACCCTGAGGTCCATCCCCAACACAGGTTCCTCATGGAGTCCTTGGAGGAGAGAATTGGAGGCCAGGATTGCACCAAAACCTCTCAGAGACTCAGTGTGGGAAGGAAAAACCCAAAGTACCTTAAACACCCTGAGTATCTCAAAGCATGAATGAGCCCCACTGAGTGTCAATTCACAGCTCTCAAGGGACTCCTTAAAGCAGATAATTGGGGCCATGATTGCACAAACCTCTCAGAGACTCAGTGGCAAAAAGAAGTGCTTAAATGACCCCGATTACCTTGAAGCATGAATGAACTCCACCGAGTGTTGTTACTGAGTAAAAATCTCAAGGGACTGATTAGAGCAAATAATTGGAGGCCGCGAGTGCACAAACCTCTCAGACTCAGTGTCAAAAAAAAGTCCTTGAATAAACCTTGAGTAGCCGGAATTACTGATGAGCCCCACTGAGTGCTTTTACTGATTGAGAATCTCAAAGGACTTGTTAAAGTAGATAATTTGGGCAACAATGGCACAAACCTTTCACAAAGTCAGTTTTAAAAGGGAAGCATCAAGTACCTTTAAAAACCTGAAGTGCTTTGAAGCATTAATGAGTGCACTGAGTGTCATTACTGACAAAGCCTCTCAAGGGACTAATTAAAGCAGATAACTGGAGGCCGTGATTGCACAAACCTCTCTGAGACTCCAAGGCAAAAGCAAAGCCCTAAGTCCTTTGAAAAGCCTGCAGTCCCTGGGAGCATTAAGGAGCCCCCAGGGCCATTCCTGACCAAGGCTCCCCAGGGACTCCTTCCAGCACATCCTTGAGGCCACTGGGATGGGAGGGGGATGCTGAGGGCAGGACAAGGGGCTGACAGTGCCCAGCCTTGCCGGGGCTGTGCCAGGAGGCCCCAGGGCCTCAGGACAAGGTGACTCCTCACGGCCCTTGGTGGCACAGAGGCTGCTGTGGCCCAGGGCACCAAGACTTGGCTTCTCTTTGTCCCCACGTGTCATCACTGCCTGCAGTTCTCTGCTCTGGCTGGGGCCTGGGGACACTTTCTCTGTCGTGTCCCTCAGCGGGACCCAGTAAAACTTCAAGAAACTTTGGAGCTGGATTCTGACTTTGAATTCTTGAGAGGTTTCTCCAGCTCCCTCTCAGGGACTGATGTTCAGGGCCTCAGCACAAGCCTGGAGAGGGTCACTCAAGCCCTTGTGCCGTGTCTGCGCTGCTGAGCTGGGCCGGGCTCCTGGCACAGAGGCAGCTCCTGGCAAGGGCAGCGCTGCAGAGAGACAGCTCTGCCCAGGAGCAGCTCCTGTGCCCAGCCCAGCAGGGCTGGGGCACTGCCTGCAGCCACCCCGGGCACAGCACACAGGCACAGAGGGCTTCAACTCAGCCTGGGCTGGCAGCACAGAGCAGAGCTCACTGAGGGCTCACTGGGGGACAAATCCTCGCAGCGTTAGGAAGAGTCACTCCCAGGCTGGGGGAAGAGAAGCTGCAGCTCCTGCAGGGATCTCCTGAAGCTGGCACATCCCACAGCTTTAAGGCCCTTCCAGGAGGACTCTCAGCGTGGCTGCAGAGCAGGCATGTGGCCCCAGGGCAGGGCTGGGTGTCCCTGCTGCAGCCCCCGAGGCACAGCACAGGGCAGCTCCCTGTTGCCGGGCTCTGCTGCAGGGCTGAGCAGCCGGGGCTGCAGCCAGGGGTGCCCAGGGCTGTCGAGCAGAGCAGGGTCCTGCAGCCCAGGGCGCTGCGCTGGGCCAGGGACCCTGCTGCCTGCCAGGGACAGCTCTCAGCTGGCCCGGGGAGCTGCTGCCAGCGCTGGGGAGAAGCTGTGGGGGGAAGGAGCCACCCTGAGCAGGGCAGGTGCTGCTGCTGAGAGGGGCTGTGTGGGGCAGGGCTGCTCCCAGCTCCAGACCAGCCTGGGCACAGCTCCGGAGGACACTTGCCAAAGGAAGCTAAGCCTGGTATTGCTGCAAAGACCAGGAGCTTTCCTGAGAGTGTTTTCAATTTCCTGCTTGGAGAAGGATGGGAAAGTTGGGGTGATGACAAAAACATTTTTGCTTTTGATGCATTTTTCATTTATTCGTAGCTCTGTTAACTACTGTTAACTACTATTATGTAGTTATAAAACTATTATCTTTAATCAACTCTATTCAACTACTATGACTCTATTCAACTACTTTTATATACTTGTATTACTATAATCTTTAATTAACTCTACAACATTTCCTACCCTTTATCTTAGATTTTAGAACAATAAGCTTCAAAATATATTCCTGAAATACTGCCCAGTCTTATTGTCAGGAAGTGGACCTACAAGACGAACATTTTGTTTTTAAACCAGAGTGTGAGCAGTCAGAAAAAAAAGTGGCACAAAGAAGTCCTTGGACCTACTCCAATGGGTTGACCCAGGGGTTTGTAGCTGTGGATACTGAATTTCCTATTCGATGTTTCTGTTAAATATCCTAATTAATCAACCTCTAATCAATTGTTGAAATCAGGGGCTGGGTGTTCCTCATTCCCACTGAGACACCTGGAAGTTTCCAAGAAAGGTCTGGTTTTTACTTCACTGTTGTAACGCTGTTGCAAGGGGTTTTTTTCTCTTCTGATTATAGGCAAAAGAGGATGAGTGAAGCAGAACAGGAATTGTAATCACAGAACCACAGAACATTATGAGTTGAAAGGGACACCTAGGATCATCAGAGTCATGTTTAATCATTTACAGAGACTCCTGGTTTGTAACTTTGGGTGGTCAGTCTCTCTGCTGGGAGCCTCCTAAAGGGCCTTCAGCCACTCCTCAGCCCTCAGCAGCAGCAGCAGCATCCCCTTTGCAGGGCCCAGCAGGGCTCTCCTGAGCTGCCCTTGCCCAGCTGCAGACAGACCCTGCCCCAGGCCGGGCCCTGCAGACAGGCAGGTTTCTGTAGGGCTGGGCCCAGGGCGCAGAGGGTGGGATGGGCTCTGTGAGCACTGGCAGGGACAAGGCTCCTCTCAGGAGGGAAATGTCCAGGCCCAGGGAGAGGCTCAGGGAAGGAGAGGGGGCTGAACAGAGCAGTGCTGGGGGCAGGAGGGCACTGTGGGTGTGTGGGAGGTGCTGTGCACAGCTGGGCACGGGAACACTGTCCTGAGTGCCTGGCTGTGTCTGCCCTGCCCTCCCAGGCACAGCCCCACAACATCTTCTCTTGGTTCTGCCCTCCCCTGGTTCTGTCACTGTCATCTGGTGCTCTCAGGGAGGCTCTGGCATTTGCAGCAGCTGAGCCAGGCACTGCCCTTGGGATTCTTGCCAGGCAGCTGTGTCCATGGGAATGGGCTGTCCGAGCTTCCCTGTGAGCTGTGTGGCTGTGGGCAAAGCAGTCCATGGGAAAGGGGAATGAGCTGAGCCCCCTCCCTGAGACCCCATCATGGGCACACCCGGGGATCTCCTTGCTGCGTCCTTCCAAGCTCTGAGCTGCCCTCCTGCCTGCAGATCTGTGCCAGAGCCTCTGGCAGTTCCCTGAATGTGCCACGGGGAAGTGCAGAGATGCCACAGCTGAGGAAATGCTGTTGGGTTTGCCAAGGGAGCTGTGAGTGTCCTTGGCAGAAGGGGGTGCTGAGGACCTTGCCCAGAGACCTTTGGAGAGGGCGAGACATTCAGGGATCCCTCTGCTCTGGGCAAGGTCTGGTGCAGCAGAAATGCTGGGGATTTCTGACCTCAGTATACCAGGAATGATGTGTGGGCAGGAAAATAATGCCTATAATTCCTTCCTGTTCTCCATGCCCTTTAGAAGTGGGAGTGAAGATGGCAACAAGCCTTTCTGCATTAGGAGTGATTCCACTGACAAATCCTGAATATCCAGGCTTGTCCCTCTGCCACATGGCCAAAAACCCAGGGCAGCGGGGCAGGGACGGCTCCTGGAGAGCCCCCATGCACAGGCCTGGCTGCTCCTGGCACACTCAGACAGCACAACTGGAGCTCAGGCAGGGACCTGGGTGAAGGTTTTCCCAGAGCAGGAACAAGGGTGGGTGAATCACAGTGGGACAGTCTACAGGGAATGACCCATGTTTGGCTCAAAGCAGCCTGTCCTGACTTGTCACTGTCCTTTATCCATGAACATGTCCCCATGTGCAGCCACAGCAAATGTCCAACAGCAGCTCCATCAGCCGCTTCCCTCCTGCTGGCATTGGCAGACACGCGGCAGCTGCAGCTCCTGCACTTCTGCCTCTTCCTGGGCATCTCCCTGGCTGCCCTCCTGGGCCACGGCCTCATCATCAGTGCCATAGCTTGCGGCCACCACCTGCACAGCCCCATGTTCTTCTTCCTGCTCAACCTGGCCCTCAGCGACCTGGGCTCCATCTGCACCACTGTCCGCAAAGCCATGCACAATTCCCTCTGGGACACCAGGACCATCTCCTACACGGGAGGTGCTGCACGGCTCTTTTTCTTTCTGTTCTTCATCTCAGCAGAGTATTTGCTCCTGACCATCATGTGCTATGACCGCTATGTGTCCATCTGCAGACCCCTGCACTACGGGACCCTCCTGGGCAGCAGAGCTTGTGCCCACATGGCAGCAGCTGCCGGGGCCAGTGCCTTTCTCAATGCTCTCATGCACACGGCCAATGCATTTTCCCTGCCCCTGTGCCATGGCAATGCCCTGGGCCAGTTCTTCCACGAGGTTCACCAGATCCTCAAGCTCTCCTAGTCCAACTACTGCTTCAGGGAGTTTGGGTTCATTGGTTTTTCCATCTCTTTAGGATTACGTTGTTTTGTGTTCATTGTTTTCTCCTCTGTGCAGATCTTCAGGGCCGTGCTGAGGATCCCCTCTGAGCAGGGATGACGTCACAAAGCCTTCTCCACCTGCCTCCATCACCTGGCCGTGGTCTCCCTGTTCCTCAGCACCGTCATGTTTGCTCACCTGAAGCCCCCCTCCATCTCCTCCCCATCCCCGGATCTGGCCCTGTCAGTTCTGTTCTCGCTGGTGCCTCCAGCCCTGAACCCCCTCATCTACAGCCTGAGGAAGCAGGAGCTCGAGGCTACAGAGTGGAAGACTGATGGCTGGATGGTTTCCCAAACGTTAAACTGCTGGCCAGTTTCTCAAAATCACTTGTCATAAAAGTCATTTTTGATACCTCTTGTTGCTTTACTTTGGAGGTTCTTTTCCTTTGTTTTACTTTTGTAATATTGTCCACAAAGCAGTGTCACTGTTTGTGCCATTTCTCATTTTGTTTCTCTCCACCTTCCCTGTGGCCACAGACTGTGTCAATGAGGGGCTGCACTCCTGGTGGCTTTAAAGGAACCCAAGGATCTGGCAGGCAAGTTTTCTGCAGAGATCCCCCTTTGGTTCTCTTCTCTGGATGAGAGCTGGGGGCAGATCAGTGCTGGCACAGCAGCTGTGCCCAGGAGCAGCAGCCCTTGGTGTTGGCAGCGCTGCTCCCGTGGCCCTGCCCCGCTGCCCTCCTGGCCCTGGTGTTGCTGTAGGGCCTGAGTGCTCTCGGCGCCGGGCACAGGGCTGGGGCTGGCAGTGCCGGGGCTGCAGCAGGGACAGGCCATGGGCTCCGCTGGGGCAGCGCTGACGCCTCAGGGCAGGGCCTCGCTGCTCCAGGCTCCTTGCCCAGGCTCTCTCCAGAACACGCCCAGGCCCAATGCTGTGCACGGAAAAGCCCCGTGAGCAGCCCCAGGGTGGCCGTGGGCAGGCTGGGGGCAAACAGCCCGGCTGGGGCTCTGCAGGGTCCCTGGGGGAGACGGGAAGGAGCAGCAGAGCAGGGGCTGATCCATCCCCACTGTGCTGGACACCCCCGGGCAGCGTCCCAGAGCGTCCTCATGCCCCTGCCAACAACATCCCCCCTCTGCAGCCCTGGCCTCTCTCCCAGCTCACACGGGGGCCGCATCCTTGCAGGCACAGACACGGCAGCTCTGGCTCAGGAGCCCCTGTTTGCAGTGCCCAGAGCAGGCCTGAGCACCCCCATGGTGTTGGTGTGGGGAGATGAACCTGAGGGAGCACAAATGCCATCAGCCCCTGGGGCCAGGAAGGGCTGGGGGACAGGAGGGAAACCACTCAGTTCTGTCGTGGCCTCTGAAGTCAGCCAGAAAGTTTGTTCCCATCAGCTGGGAGTTTCCTGTGCCACTGCAGATGTTGTTGCTCAGAGCCAAGCGCTGCCTGGCAGCCACCCCCAAATTGCCCTGAGCATTTCCTTTGCTTCACCCTGGCTTTCTTTTCCTGGTACAAATTTCTCCCTATTGCCCATCCCTGCTCTCTCCCCAGCAAACAGCCCATCCCTGGTTGCCCTTTCCTCTCTGGGCCCACTCCCCATTTCACTTCCTGAGATGGCATCATGGGAACATCCCTTGGGGTGCAGGATCATCCTCCAAGTGCTTCAGGAATTGTCTGCAGGCTCCTGCAGTGCCTTGTGCTGTTCCCTTGCCAGAGGCACCACAGGCCAGGGGGGCACGTGTGGGCTGCCGGGGCTGACAGCAAGGCCAGGCACACGCGAGGAATTGCTGGGCATCGCCTGCGCTGGGCAGGGCTGACTGTGCCAAAGGCCAGCTGCCCTTGGTGGCTGCAGGAAAAGTCCAGAGCCCAAAGAGCCTCCATGGCTGTGCTGGAGACCAGGGCTTGGGGAGGGAAAGGCAGGGCTGCTGCGGGATGGGCAGGGGATTGAATTCCAGCACTCATCCTGTTCTCTGATGATCCTGGCACCATGCTGGTCCCTGTTTCAGCCTGGAGCAGAGCAGATGTTTATGGGACAGGAGCCCTCTGGGGCTCTCCGGGACATGCACCTTGCAAGGTGCGCTGCTCCCCCTACAGCTGTTCTCTGAGAGATGCCAATCCCAGCTCGGCACCTCAGGGCACAAGTGGCACCGCCTGTTCATGCACACACAGCTGATGTCTGCCTGGAAAGGGGCACAGGTTTTCTTACTTGTGCATTTCATAATATACAAGCATATTTTTATTATCTGGGTCGTTTGAGTAGTTGAGGAAATGGCAAAGTTTTCCCACCAGAAATTTCCTGGATCTACTATATTCTTCTACTGATGGCATAACAAGAAATACTGCTCTTCTCTAGTTGTGTCAAAAAGATTCCGTTTATTATTTTCTTCACCTATTCCTTCTGGTGTTTCTAGCTCTCCTGTTTAAATGTCCATGACTAAGGACATTTCTTTACTAGACCAGCTGGATCTATGTCCTTCCCGAGTCTCCCTGATTTCCTCCTCCAGACACTCTCTGGTCATTCAAGTGCCTCTCAACTGACTGGTTTCATGCTTTGATCTTCAGGGAGTTACCCAATCTCTCTGAAGTTCACAGAAGTATCGTATCAGTCAACATCTTAAGTGTGTTTGTATCTATCACAGAATTTCCTTTTCGTATGCCTTTGTCGAAAACTCTTCCTGCATGGAAAGCCCTTGGGGATGGTGGACATGTCAGATGCTGCTGGGACATCACAGAGAGCTGAGGGAAGAGCTGGGATGCTTATTAAACTGTATGGTGTTCAACTTCTGTTTGTTGGCAAGAAACCTTTCTGTGCCTCTGAGTCTCACCAGGCCCGGAGCCCCAAAGGACACAAACCTGGTGAGTTGTGGTTCCCACTCCGGTGGCACTTGCACCTTGGCTCTGCACAGGAGAGCTCTTCATCCACTTGTTCTCTTTTCCTTCCTCTAGGCATGGAGGGAGCTCCTGTCTTCAGTGTGTGCAAAAAACAAATCTGGCCAGAATCGGGGCAGGGAGGCTTTGGGGAGACCTTGGGATCTGTGCTGGGCACAGGAGGTCTTTTCCATTGGTCTGAGAGTGTCTGCTGTGGAAAGTGGATGTTAATACCCAGCAGAGAAATGACTTTTGCATTTTATGGAGCTGTGCCTTCCCCTGGGTTTGTGTGCTGACAAGAAATGAACATCCCTCTGTGTCTCAGGCAGCTCCTCCAAGGAAAGCAGGTGGGAATTGGAGCCAAGGAGCTGAAAGCTGCAGGTGCAGCCTGGGGTGGAAGGAGCTCAGATTTGCACAAGGCTGCTCTGAGTCCCAGGGCTTGGATGGGGGAAATGGTGGGGTGGGGGTAGGGACAGAGTCTGATTGATTGTCAGTCAGGAAGGGCCTTGATTTTCATAGCTATTCAACGTGAATTAGAAGGTACTTGTGATTTATTAAAAAAATATGAATATCGAGCTAATACTGATATCCAACTGAGGGGGACAAAAACTTTCTAACAGTTTAAAGTTAGAAAGTGTATGTCTGTTGCAGCACCGGGCGGCATGCGGGGTGGCTCCCAAATACACACCGCAATTTACAGACAATCACAGAGTCCTTTTATTTACAAAGATGTTGAATACCCAAAACACAAATGCGTATTCAGAGCCCCCCCCCCCCCCCATCCCATTCTCCGCTTAGTATGGTAACTAGCCAAAAAACAATTAAGCATGCTTGTTTGGCCTTGGAAATGGGTCGGTGCTCCTTTTCAAGGGGAGGGGGGCTTAAAATAAGAAAGTAAGATGAGTCATCCTTGCTCTGAACTTTCTACCTTTTCAATGCAAATGTGACAAATGAGCTCTGGTAGGACTCCCATTTCTCCAGGTGCATGACTTTCAATGGGTTTCTGAATAGGGAGTTTCTGTAATCGTCTTGTGCTCCTAAATCTATTTATCAGGTTCCCTGTTCTTCATTACAAACCCAGCTAAGCAAAACATAAAGTTGACAAGCAATCAGTTATTGAGGCCTGGGAAAGTTAATTCAAATCTGGTTTCCCTTAACTAACCACAAACTTTTAATTTTTAGCAAACTTTAATTAATTCCTACAAAGCTTATCTCTAACTAAAATCTTAACCTCTCTAAAATCCTTAATTCTTTAAAGTCTATGTCTCACTTGGATTCAATGCCAATTGGAGATTGCACATATCAGTGTATTAATAGGGAATAAAACCTCTAAACAGGGCCATAAAAATCTTTTCTCAGTGTCCTTTAAAATATTATACATTCACTTGGAGGACAGTTCTAAAATCTGTCCAATTAACCAGAAAAATTTGAAAACTTAAATCAAATTATTCCCCGAGGCTTGGCCTGTTAACGTGTTCTGAATGTTGATGGAGCCCTGGGCCACTGAATTCCTGAACTGAAGAGCTGAAGGCTGAACAAGCCTCTGGAGAAGTCCAACCCAGCAGCAGCCTCCAAGTGTCTGAGGGAGGGTGTCACAGCTCCCACTGAGGCCACCCCTGCCCAGAGACCGTGGGGGAATGGGCAGACAAGGAGAGCGTCCCTGGGGCTGGGCAAGCAGAACTCAGAGGCACCAGCGGGTCCAGGTGGGAAACGGAGTGTGGGATGTGGCTGTGAAAGCCCTGCCTGGGCTGTGCCAAGCAGGACAGAGAAGCCCTGAGCCCCAACCCCCAAACAACTCTCTCCGTGAGACATTGCAAAGGAATTACAATTGTTTGTGTACTCTGAGTTGGAAACAATGGAGAAGTACCGACAAGAGATTCTCAGAAGCTTAAAACAACAAAACAGCCTTTACTGGCAACTTTAGAAAATCAGAGAAACTTGAGCAAAAGCTTTACTATGACATTCAGTCAACAAAAAAACACTGCTCAAAGCGTTAACTTGGCCCATTCAACTTCACAAACTGGAAGCCTGCTCAATTTTAAGTTAAGCAAAATTTGCAAGAAGAGGGAATTAGAAGAGGAAGACAGAGAAAGAGAGAAAGACAAATAAAATATAGAGAGATAGAGAGAGAGAGAGAGAGAAGAACACACACTGCTACCAGCTCCTGGATTCCAGCAGCGCTCAGACAGAAATTCCAAGAGGAGCTAGGGTCAACGTGTGTGCTTGCCTTGTGGTCAGCCTAAAATACCCCTTGGTCTTCCTGGGCCCCTCCCCCAGATGGGACTTTGGGTCATCTGGTCACTCAGGAGCTGGGCTGGGGGCTGCAGAGGTGGGTGTGGAGCATTGCCTTTGGTGTGCCAGGGATTGGCAGACACTGCTGGGCTGGGATAGAGGCTCTGGGGGATTTGGGTTACAGGGTCAAGTCAATGCTTTGAGAAGTGCTGGGGTTCAGGGCAGGGTAAGGCTGGCTCTGCCCCTTCCTCCCCCTCACACGAAATGTTTCCAGCCAACAATCTCCTCCAGTCTCTCACAAGAGGCAATGTTGGAGGTGGAATCCCAATTCTGGCCGTGGGCACCTGGACAAGAAGGACAGTTCTTTTCCGTAGGAAGGAAAGTACAGAGCCCCAGGGTTTGGAAGGCAGGTGAGAGACTCACTAGGCCAAGGTCACCCAGACTTGTCATTAATGGCAGATTTTGTCTAGGAGCAGGCTTTGGATAGAGGGAATTTTTGGAGGTGGAATCCCAATCTCAGCCATGGGCACCTGGAGAAGCAGGACAGGGTTTTTTTCCCATTGGAAGGAAAGCACAAAGCCTTCCCTAGAGTTTTGGGGACAGATGGGAAGTGACCCTTGTGAAACCACTGCCAGCCAGACTTGTCCTGACAATATTCCCATGGGAACTATCCCTGGATATAAGGAAGTTTAGCAGTGAAATCTGAATTCTGGCCGTGGCTGGTGCATTTGCCAGCATTGCCATGGGTTAGCACAGGAGGGGGAGATTTCCCCTTCGAGAGAAGCTCGTATTTCAGTTTTTGCATTCAGGCCGCTCCAGATCCCTCAGCTTTGGTTGCACAGCAGCTGGAAATGCAAGCGCAGGAGCTCTCTTTGGGCCCAGCCACAGCAGGTGACAGCAAGGACAGGGCCCTGGCAGTGTGACATGTGCAGAGAGCGCCTTCAGCAAACGCTGGGGGCTGGAACTCTGTGCAGAAAAGGCCCCGGGGGGTCTCTGCACCCAGGCTAAAGGAACAAAGTTCCATTTCTGGCCTGGCTGGGGAGCACCACAATGGTGCCTTTTCAGGGCAAGCTTCCATTGCCGGCTGTTCTCTGAGCCCCAGAGGGGATTCCGGGGGGCCAAGGGACTGAGAGAGGGACTGTGCAGGAGCCGGGAACAGTGAGAGAGCCCAGGCTCTGGATTTGTGTTTATTTTAGAACTTCCCGTGTGTCTAAAACATTCCTTGCATGGTTCTGCCTTGGGAAAGGGGAACTTCCTTGGTGGCACCTTGGGCTTGGCACACACCTGAGGATGTTATAAATGATCAGAGCCAATTTCCAAAATCAAAGATTTATTTAACAAATTTGAAAAGCAATTTCGGGAAACGCCACGATAAATCAGGACAACATCATTCGAATGTTGGGTGGACAACCCGGGAGCAGCAAAGGGTGCTTCTCCGGAGTACTGCCCACAAATTCGGGGTCTCAGGGGAGGTGTTTTAGACCATTTTTCTACCCTGAGGCGAAAACAAGACGGTAACAAAGAACCCGAAGAACATGACATCATGTACATAACATAATCATTGAAATGTCTGGTGTCCGCAAGGGATATCTGAAAGAGTTTCCTGAGAAATTGAGAAGACGTCTGAATGAAAAGTCTCCGAATCTTCTGTCAGAAGGTTTCTGCCCAGATTGGTATCGGATCTCCTGATGAGCTGTGAAGATGTGGTCAGCCCATGCTTAATGGGCCGTTTCCCGGTTACCTCTCTGGCAGATGTCGAGGTAACACCTTTGGACTGTGAAAAGACTGTGGTATGCGAAGAGATGCCCTGAAACTCTTTCCAGGAATTCAGGGGTTTTTTTACATTCCACTGCAAAGTTTTAATACACACAATTTTAATCCACGAATTTAATACTATGTATCTATTACAAGGAGATTGTCTGTTTTCCATGGGGAAGCTCAGGGGTTTTAGATTGCTAAAATAAAAGAAAGGAAACCCCTCGTTGCCTGAGTGCACCCAGTTCTCCGAGCAAAGCAGGTCCCACGTGAGCGAGGAGAGGCAGGCTGGAGTTGGGGAATGTGGAGCAAGGTTGTCCACTGGGTCAGAGCTCAAGGCACAGCTTCTCTGAGCAGGCCAGACCTGCCTGCTTAGGAGAGTCCCTGGGTCAATATGAGTCACTGAATGCTGCAATCACCTCTGCTCTCAAGAGAAAAATACACCCTTGAAAACAGGAATGTGCGTTTATTAGAAGCCCTTTGAAATATTTCTCCGTAACTCTAGGAAAAAAGATCTCCCAATGAATTGCAACAGACCACGGGGAAATCAAGGGAGAGCTGAGAGATGAATTTCAAAGGAGGTAAGGATTTGAGAAAAGTTAATGTTTTAGCTAAAGATAAGCTTTGCCAGAATTAGTTAAAGTAGGTAGCTAGATAAGCTGTGCTGGAAAGAATTAGAAGTTAATGGTTAGATGAAAGGATTCCGATCAAGGATAACGGTCCTGGATCTAAATAACTAATTGCTTGTCATTTTTGTGTTTGTTTAGCTGTGTTTATAATGAGAAACAGAAGAAACTGATAAATAGATTTAGGAACACAGACAATTGTAAATCCTCGAGCATCGTAAAACCCATTCAACAGTCACGGAGAAAGGAAACAGGAGTGTGACCAGTTATCATTTATCTTGATATCCATTGTAAAGGTTGAAAGTTTACAATGAGGAAGACTCCACTTACTTCCTTTTTTTACGCCCCCTCCCCATATAAAGGACCACTGACCCAATTCAAAGAACAAACTACACATGCTTAATAGCTTTTTAGCTAATTATAATATGAAGCAGAGAATGGGAGGTTTTAGTGCTATAAATATGTATTAGTATTTTGGATACTAAATAAATATATATTAGTATTAGTATAATATGTATTAGTATTAGTGCTATAAATATGTATTAGTACTTGAATTTGTAACTTGGCAGTGCATTTTAGGGAGTGATCGCACACAACTGCCTGGCGTTGCATTGAGCATACACTTTCTAACTCTAAACTGTTAGAGAGTCTTCTGTCTGTCACAGTTGGGTATCGATAGTAGATCAATATCCATATTTTAGTAAGTCAGCAGTGGCACAGGAAACTCCCAGCTGATGGGAACAAACTTTCTGGCTGACTTCAGAGGCCACGACAGAACTGAGTGGTTTCCCTCCTGTCCCCCAGCCCTTCCTGGCCCCAGGGGCTGATGGCATTTGTGCTCCCTCAGGTTCATCTCCCCACACCAACACCATGGGGGTGCTCAGGCCTGCTCTGGGCACTGCAAACAGGGGCTCCTGAGCCAGAGCTGCCGTGTCTGTGCCTGCAAGGATGCGGCCCCCGTGTGAGCTGGGAGAGAGGCCAGGGCTGCAGAGGGGGGATGTTGTTGGCAGGGGCATGAGGACGCTCTGGGACGCTGCCCGGGGGTGTCCAGCACAGTGGGGATGGATCAGCCCCTGCTCTGCTGCTCCTTCCCGTCTCCCCCAGGGACCCTGCAGAGCCCCAGCCGGGCTGTTTGCCCCCAGCCTGCCCACGGCCACCCTGGGGCTGCTCACGGGGCTTTTCCGTGCACAGCATTGGGCCTGGGCGTGTTCTGGAGAGAGCCTGGGCAAGGAGCCTGGAGCAGCGAGGCCCTGCCCTGAGGCGTCAGCGCTGCCCCAGCGGAGCCCATGGCCTGTCCCTGCTGCAGCCCCGGCACTGCCAGCCCCAGCCCTGTGCCCGGCGCCGAGAGCACTCCGGCCCTACAGCAACACCAGGGCCAGGAGGGCAGCGGGGCAGGGCCACGGGAGCAGCGCTGCCAACACCAAGGGCTGCTGCTCCTGGGCACAGCTGCTGTGCCAGCACTGATCTGCCCCCAGCTCTCATCCAGAGAAGAGAACCAAAGGGGGATCTCTGCAGAAAACTTGCCTGCCAGATCCTTGGGTTCCTTTAAAGCCACCAGGAGTGCAGCCCCTCATTGACACAGTCTGTGGCCACAGGGAAGGTGGAGAGAAACAAAATGAGAAATGGCACAAACAGTGACACTGCTTTGTGGACAATATTACAAAAGTAAAACAAAGGAAAAGAACCTCCAAAGTAAAGCAACAAGAGGTATCAAAAATGACTTTTATGACAAGTGATTTTGAGAAACTGGCCAGCAGTTTAATGTTTGTGAAACCATCCAGCCATCAGTCTTCCACACTGCAGCCTCGAGCTCCTGCTTCCTCAGGCTGTAGATGAGGGGGTTCATGGCTGGAGGCACCAGCGAGAACAGAACTGACAGGGCCAGATACGGGGATGGGGAGGAGACTGGGGGGGGCTTCAGGTGAGCAAACATGACAGTGCTGAGGAACAGGGAGAGCACGGCCAGGTGAGGGAGGCAGGTGGAGAAGGCTTTGTGACGTCCCTGCTCAGACGGGATCCTCAGCACGGCCCTGATGATCTGCACATAGGAGAAAACAATGGACACAAAACAACGCAATCCTAAAGAGATGGAAAAACCAATGAACCCAAACTCCCTGAAGCAGTAGTTGGACTAGGAGAGCTTGAGGATCTGGTGAACCTCGTGGAAGAACTGGCCCAGGGCATTGCCATGGCACAGGGGCAGGGAAAATGCATTGGCCGTGTGCATGAGAGCATTGAGAAAGGCACTGGCCCCGGCAGCTGCTGCCATGTGGGCACAAGCTCTGCTGCCCAGGAGGGTCCCGTAGTGCAGGGGTTTGCAGATGGACACAGAGCGGTCATAGCACATGATGGTCAGGAGCAAATACTCTGCTGACATGAAGAACAGAAAGAAAAAGAGCCGTGCAGCACCTCCCTTGTAGGAGATGGTCCTGGTGTCCCAGAGGGAATTGTGCATGGCTTTGGGGACAGTGGTGCAGGCCGCTGAGGGCCAGGTTGAGCAGGAAGAAGAACATGGGGCTGTGCAGGTGGTGGCCGCAAGCTATGGCACTGATGATGAGGCCGTGGCCCAGGAGGGCAGCCAGGGAGATGCCCAGGAAGAGGCAGAAGTGCAGGAGCTGCAGCTGCCGCGTGTCTGCCAATGCCAGCAGGAGGGAAGCGGCTGATGGAGCTGCTGTTGGACATTTGCTGTGGCTGCACATGGGGACATGTTCATGGATAAAGGACAGTGACAAGTCAGGACAGGCTGCTTTGAGCCAAACATGGGTCATTCCCTGTAGACTGTCCCACTGTGATTCACCCACCCTTGTTCCTGCTCTGGGAAAACCTTCACCCAGGTCCCTGCCTGAGCTCCAGTTGTGCTGTCTGAGTGTGCCAGGAGCAGCCAGGCCTGTGCATGGGGGCTCTCCAGGAGCCGTCCCTGCCCCGCTGCCCTGGGTTTTTGGCCATGTGGCAGAGGGACAAGCCTGGATATTCAGGATTTGTCAGTGGAATCACTCCTAATGCAGAAAGGCTTGTTGCCATCTTCACTCCCACTTCTAAAGGGCATGGAGAACAGGAAGGAATTATAGGCATTATTTTCCTGCCCACACATCATTCCTGGTATACTGAGGTCAGAAATCCCCAGCATTTCTGCTGCACCAGACCTTGCCCAGAGCAGAGGGATCCCTGAATGTCTCGCCCTCTCCAAAGGTCTCTGGGCAAGGTCCTCAGCACCCCCTTCTGCCAAGGACACTCACAGCTCCCTTGGCAAACCCAACAGCATTTCCTCAGCTGTGGCATCCCTGCACTTCCCCGTGGCACATTCAGGGAACTGCCAGAGGCTCTGGCACAGATCTGCAGGCAGGAGGGCAGCTCAGAGCTTGGAAGGACGCAGCAAGGAGATCCCCGGGTGTGCCCACGATGGGATCTCAGGGAGGGGGCTCAGCTCATTCCCCTTTCCCATGGACTGCTTTGCCCACAGCCACACAGCTCACAGGGAAGCTCGGACAGCCCATTCCCATGGACACAGCTGCCTGGCAAGAATCCCAAGGGCAGTGCCTGGCTCAGCTGCTGCAAATGCCAGAGCCTCCCTGAGAGCACCAGATGACAGTGACAGTATCAGGGGAGGGCAGAACCAAGAGAGGATGTTGTGGGGCTGTGCCTGGGAGGGCAGGGCAGACACAGCCAGGCACTCAGGACAGTGTTCCCGTGCCCAGCTGTGCACAGCACCTCCCACACACCCACAGTGCCCTCCTGCCCCCAGCACTGCTCTGTTCAGCCCCCTCTCCTTCCCTGAGCCTCTCCCTGGGCCTGGACATTTCCCTCCTGAGAGGAGCCTTGTCCCTGCCAGTGCTCACAGAGCCCATCCCACCCTCTGCGCCCTGGGCCCAGCCCTACAGAAACCTGCCTGTCTGCAGGGCCCGGCCTGGGGCAGGGTCTGTCTGCAGCTGGGCAAGGGCAGCTCAGGAGAGCCCTGCTGGGCCCTGCAAAGGGGATGCTGCTGCTGCTGCTGAGGGCTGAGGAGTGGCTGAAGGCCCTTTAGGAGGCTCCCAGCAGAGAGACTGACCACCCAAAGTTAAAAATCAGGAGTCTCTGTACATGATTAAACATGACTCTGATGATCCTAGGTGTCCCTTTCAACTCAGAATGTTCTGTGGTTCTGTGATTACAATTCCTGTTCTGCTTCACTCATCCTCTTTTGCCTATAATCAGAAGAGAAAAAAACCCCTTGCAACAGCGTTACAACAGTGAAGTAAAAACCAGACCTTTCTTGGAAACTTCCAGGTGTCTCAGTGGGAATGAGGAACACCCAGCCCCTGATTTCAACAATTTATTAGAGGTTGATTAATTAGGATATTTAACAGAAACATCGAATAGGAAATTCAGTATCCACAGCTACAAACCCCTGGGTCAACCCATTGGAGTAGGTCCAAGGGCTTCTTTGTGCCACTTTTTTTTCTGACTGCTCACACTCTGGTTTAAAAACAAAATGTTCATCTTGTAGGTCCACTTCCTGACAATAAGACTGGGCAGTATTTCAGGAATATATTTTGAAGCTTATTGTTCTAAAATCTAAGATAAAGGGTAGGAAATGTTGTAGAGTTAATTAATGATTATAGTAATACAAGTATATAAAAGTAGTTGAATAGAGTCATAGTAGTTGAATAGAGTTGATTAAAGATAATAGTTTTATAACTACATAATAGTAGTTAACAGAGCTACGAATAAATGAAAAATGCATCAAAAGCAAAAATGTTTTTGTCATCACCCCAACTTTCCCATCCTTCTCCAAGCAGGAAATTGAAAACACTCTCAGGAAAGCTCCTGGTCTTTGCAGCAATACCAGGCTTAGCTTCCTTTGGCAAGTGTCCTCCGGAGCTGTGCCCAGGCTGGTCTGGAGCTGGGCGCAGCCCTGCCCCACACAGCCCCTCTCAGCAGCAGCACCTGCCCTGCTCAGGGTGGCTCCTTCCCCCCACAGCTTCTCCCCAGCGCTGGCAGCAGCTCCCCGGGCCAGCTGAGAGCTGTCCCTGGCAGGCAGCAGGGTCCCTGGCCCAGCGCAGCGCCCTGGGCTGCAGGACCCTGCTCTGCACGACAGCCCTGGGCACCCCTGGCTGCAGCCCCGGCTGCTCAGCCCTGCAGCAGAGCCCGGCAACAGGGAGCTGCCCTGTGCTGTGCCTCGGGGGCTGCAGCAGGGACACCCAGCCCTGCCCTGGGGCCACATGCCTGCTCTGCAGCCACGCTGAGAGTCCTCCTGGAAGGGCCTTAAAGCTGTGGGATGTGCCAGCTTCAGGAGATCCCTGCAGGAGCTGCAGCTTCTCTTCCCCCAGCCTGGGAGTGACTCTTCCTAACGCTGCGAGGATTTGTCCCCCAGTGAGCCCTCAGTGAGCTCTGCTCTGTGCTGCCAGCCCAGGCTGAGTTGAAGCCCTCTGTGCCTGTGTGCTGTGCCCGGGGTGGCTGCAGGCAGTGCCCCAGCCCTGCTGGGCTGGGCACAGGAGCTGCTCCTGGGCAGAGCTGTCTCTCTGCAGCGCTGCCCTTGCCAGGAGCTGCCTCTGTGCCAGGAGCCCGGCCCAGCTCAGCAGCACAGACACGGCACAAGGGCTTGAGTGACCCTCTCCAGGCTTGTGCTGAGGCCCTGAACATCAGTCCCTGAGAGGGAGCTGGAGAAACCTCTCAAGAATTCAAAGTCAGAATCCAGCTCCAAAGTTTCTTGAAGTTTTACTGGGTCCCGCTGAGGGACACGACAGAGAAAGTGTCCCCAGGCCCCAGCCAGAGCAGAGAACTGCAGGCAGTGATGACACGTGGGGACAAAGAGAAGCCAAGTCTTGGTGCCCTGGGCCACAGCAGCCTCTGTGCCACCAAGGGCCGTGAGGAGTCACCTTGTCCTGAGGCCCTGGGGCCTCCTGGCACAGCCCCGGCAAGGCTGGGCACTGTCAGCCCCTTGTCCTGCCCTCAGCATCCCCCTCCCATCCCAGTGGCCTCAAGGATGTGCTGGAAGGAGTCCCTGGGGAGCCTTGGTCAGGAATGGCCCTGGGGGCTCCTTAATGCTCCCAGGGACTGCAGGCTTTTCAAAGGACTTAGGGCTTTGCTTTTGCCTTGGAGTCTCAGAGAGGTTTGTGCAATCACGGCCTCCAGTTATCTGCTTTAATTAGTCCCTTGAGAGGCTTTGTCAGTAATGACACTCAGTGCACTCATTAATGCTTCAAAGCACTTCAGGTTTTTAAAGGTACTTGATGCTTCCCTTTTAAAACTGACTTTGTGAAAGGTTTGTGCCATTGTTGCCCAAATTATCTACTTTAACAAGTCCTTTGAGATTCTCAATCAGTAAAAGCACTCAGTGGGGCTCGTCAGTAATTCCGGCTACTCAAGGTTTATTCAAGGACGTTTTTTTGGCACTGAGTCTGAGAGGTTTGTGCACTCGTGGCCTCCAATTATTTGCTCTAATCAGTCCCTTGAGATTTTTACTCAGTAACAACACTCGGTGGAGTTCATTCATGCTTCAAGGTAATCGGGGTCATTTAAGCACTTCTTTTTGCCACTGAGTCTCTGAGAGGTTTGTGCAATCATGGCCCCAATTATCTGCTTTAAGGAGTCCCTTGAGAGCTGTGAATTGACACTCAGTGGGGCTCATTCATGCTTTGAGATACTCAGGGTGTTTAAGGTACTTTGGGTTTTTCCTTCCCACACTGAGTCTCTGAGAGGTTTTGGTGCAATCCTGGCCTCCAATTCTCTCCTCCAAGGACTCCATGAGGAACCTGTGTTGGGGATGGACCTCAGGGTGACCCTTTAATGCTTCCAGACACTTTGGGTTTTTCCTCTGACTCTGACTCCTGGAAAGGTTTGTGGAATCTCTTCTCAGGCCCTGAGGTTCCAGGGCTCAGCACCAAATGCATCACTGGGCTCATTAGGAGAAAGCAAGTCCTGACAAACCACGGCTGTGCCTTTATTTCCTTCTGGCCTGGTGCAGTTCCTTAGGAAGTCTTTTCTCCTAGAGTTATGGAGAAATAGTTCAAAGAGGAATCAACACTCTTCTTTTCAAAGGGGGTATTTTTCTCTTGAGAGCAGAGGTCATTGCAGCATTCAAGTGACTGATACTGATCCAGGGTCTCTCCTAAGGAAGTCTGGCCTGGTCAGAGGAGCTGTGCCTTGAGGTCTGATCCACTTTGGACAACCATGCTCCACATTCCCTAACCCCATCCTGCCTCTCCTCACTCACCTGGGACCTGCTTTGCTCAGAGAACTGGGTTCACTCAGACAAAGAGAGGTTTTCTTCCTTTCTTAGCAATCAAAACCTCCTAAGTTCCAAACAATCTCCTCAATTTGTGGCAAGCCCAAGGTGTCACCAAGGAGGTTCCCCTTCCCCAAGGCAGAACCATGCAAGGAATGTTTTAGACACCAACGAAGATGTACGATAAACAAAAATTTAGAGTCGGCTGGAGGCAGAATTAGACCAACTCCTCAAGGACAGACAAGCTTTGAACTCCTTGCAAGTCAAAGCTCCAGGTGGGTTGTTGGGAGGTGTGTGAGTGAGGCAAGAGTGAGGGCAAGGGAAATGCAGAGAGCCCTGGAAGTGCTTCTGTGCACACAGGCTGTGGGGAAGGGCGCTGCAGCCCAGGCCTGGGCCAGGAGGGAGGCTGGATCATCATCCCAAGCTGCCCGGGGCCATGGCAAGGGGCTGTGGCCACGGACACTGGCCTGAGCCCAGTGCCTGGGCCCCTTGCCCAGGGCTGGTGTCAGTGGCCAGAGCCAGAGGGGATCCCTTGCTGGGGGCTGTGCCACGGCCACCTGCCCTGTGCCGCGCCGGCTGCTCAGGCGCCGCGGAACCAGCAGCAAACGCCGCTGCCAGGGCCAAAGGCAGCTCAGCCAGGCAGAAAGGGGCAGTGCTGGGCACTGGTTCCATGGCAGCCCTCACTGGGACAGCACACCTGGGTCACCTGTCCCGGCAATTGCCACGGAAACCTGGCTCATTGGGAATGCAATGGTGGACAAAGGTTTTAGGAGGGCCTGTCCCAATAGGACAAAGGGTGCTGGTTTTAAACTGAAGGAAGGGAGGTTCAGATGCGGAGAGATAAGGAAGAAATTTCTGAGGATGAGGCTGGTGATCCACCAGGACAGGCTTTCCCAGAGAGCTGGTCAATGCCCCCTCCCTGGAAACATTCAGGTCCAGCTGGGACAGGGCTCTGAAAAACCTGATCCGGTGAAAGATGTCCCTGCTCATCGCAGGCGTTTGGATGAGATGAGCACTGCAGAGCTCTTCCCATCCCAACCATTCCAGGATTGCATGGGGAGAAGGGGCTGCTGGCTGGACTCCATCCACTCCCTTGACTCCTCCTTGTCTCTGCTGGAGCCCACATCCAGCAGCCAAAGCCAGCCCCTTCTCTGGCCTTTCCCCCCCTGCCCCAGGGGCTGCCAGAGCCAGGGAGGCACAGGTGACCTTGAGGCTTTGCAGGGCTCAGGCACAGCGGCTGTGCCAGAGTCAGGGCTGAGGTGTCACTCTGCGGGCTGGGGCAGAGCCCAGGCAGAAATGAGCCCTGAAGCAGCAGCTGTGCAGTGGGGGCCAGCAGGCCGGGCTGCCAAGGGAGGCTTCTGGCCATGGCCTGGAAGCAGCTGCTGCTGCCAAGGTGCCTTTGGTGCCTCAGGCTCTCCCTGGCACAGCTCCCAGCACGGCACTCTGCACTTGTGCCCGAGCCCTTCGTTGTGTTGGCTTGGCCTGGGGCTTTTCCTGCAGCGGGACCTGCCCTGGTCATGGCACAGGAAAGGCAGTTCCTCATGGAGCAGGAGGCTCTGCCTGGAATGGGCTCAAACAAGTCCAACAAGGCCCTGTTTACTTCAAAATTGCTTCCTAGAGCACTATATTCTATATAATTGTTACAGCTCCTATACTGTGGAGTAAATAACTCTCTTTTTTCTATTTGCTCTGTTGTGTAAATAAATCTTTCTGTCTAATCCTGATCAGAATCAATCATAGCTGCATTTATGGAAATATATCTGGTATTGAATCGGTAATCCTGGGGGACAAATTGCATTGCAGTTCAATTCCACCTGTCCAGTCTTTTATACGTAAACCTTTGACAAAGTCTGGGACTAGGATTGGATCCAGCCACTCCCAGTCTCCTCTCTTAGATGGAATTTGAAAAGTCAGGCATCCTGGAGGGGTTTGAGGATCCATGGTGTCTGTTGGGTGTCATTTCTCCACCTCATGACTCAGCAGGAGTTTCTCCAGTGAAGAAATGAAGCTTTTGCCTGAAGCTCCCACTCTGCCCATGACAGGAAGCTGTCAGAGTCTGTCCAAGGATGTGATATGCCTCACGACTGTCTCCAATGATTGAGGACTGAGACCCCAGGCTCTGAAAGCAGCCCCTGGCCTGGCTGAGGTGGAACGCTTGCCAAGTCTCGGAGGACTGGTATGCATCTCCATGAGAGCGGAGTGCAAGAACAATGGAACTGGTCACAGTGGACTGAGCCAAGGCTGCCTGTCCAAACTGGTCTGTCCGTACTGGAGGTACGGTTTGCAGCTTGTTCCTGAGCACTCAGCCTTTACACAGCTGGTTCCCGCTTTGGCTCTGTGCCCCTTGCTTTGCTTCCCGCTTTGACCAACCTATAAAACCTCCGGAGACCCCCGCTCACTTTTGTGATCACCCCACTGGAGAAGATCGCGTCTATAGGCATCGTTAGGCGTCGAAGACTCGACCCTCCACGTTCATAGCTATAATCCCCTTCCCCTCTTTCTCTCTCTTTCCTACTATTTTTTATTTCTCTCCCCACTATGGCATTTGTTGGCACTAAATAAAGGTGCATTTTTGATGGAGTAAACTGAGTTGTTCCCTGCTGTGTCTTTTGCGCTCTGAGATCCCTAAAACAAACCATCAGGTTCCCTGCATATATTTGTGGACCCTGACATGAAATGGGCGTCACGGTCAGGATCTTGATGGACAGAGGGGTTGCGGGTTTTGTATAGCTTGTAACAGGGGAAGGACCCTCGTCTCAGCCGCACCTAGCACGCCACTTGGGTGAGCGCTGTTAGAAAGCAAGGGGGGCCAGGGAAAATTCCCGCACACTGTACACACCCAGGTGTATAGCACTCCCTGTCATCAGGATTTCACAAAAGGATCTCATTGTGCAAAAGACGGGACTGTAGTTAGTTTTTGTGTGTTTTGGGCTGCTTGGTGTAGTTGAGGAGACAACTCTTTGGAACTAAGGTGAACCTCCCAGGCAGTTTTGGTCTCCTCGCCCATTCCAGGGAAGCAAAGGGAAACACAGTTTTAGCTGTGCCTTCGGTGTAACTTTAAGTGTACCTCCCTGAGAGTGGTTTTGGTCCCTGCACAAAATGAGTGAAAAAGATAAGAATGCATTTTATGCTTTGCTAGCCAAACATGGTGCTAGACCTTCTCCAGACGGAGAAAGGTGGGCACAGAATAATTGGTTTAACTTTGAAAAGATTGTAGATAGAATATATTCTTTGCAACATGATGCTAGATACAAACTGGGCAGAAATAAAACCATTCTTTGCTCAGTTTTGGGGGCCTGTCTTTCGGCAGCCATAGAAACCCGTTTTGAACGGGTAAGTGAAGAAAAAGCAGTCATAGAATCCCTGCAGAATTTGGTAGAAGCTTTGCAAAAACAATTAGAACAGGAAAGAAATCAGAATTATTTGCTGCAGATTTCTCTTGCAGAAGAGCGAAGCAAAAATTTAAAATCTGCAGATTTACCCACAGAAATAGAAGGAAAGGAGACATACAAAATGAAACAAATATACCCTCAGAAAGAATTAGTACACATGCAAAATTGTGGGGAGCACTGTTATTCCAACTTGAGACCTCTCATTAAAACCGAATATAATTATATAAATGAAGAGGATCATGATCCCCACATAACCACCAAAGAAATACCATACACAGCCACTGAATTAGCTAAATTAAAGAAAGAATACTCCCGCCTCTCTAGTGAATCGGAGATGGAGTATGTTTTCAGAGTTTCCCTCACAGGGGGCGACCAAATTAAATTAAGTGAACAGGAAGCAAGTGGCTACTGGGGACATGGAGTTTTCTTAACAACAGGAAACACACATGCTCCATGCTCCCTGACACAGTGTGCAGCTCACTGGGCAGGGGGGTTAAACCCCCTAGAGACGGGCGACCCTCTGGCAAGAGTCGGCACCTCAGACCAACTCCTAGAAAACATACACAAAGCTGCATGCTTGCAAATGATACAGGAAAGAAAATTAATCTCTGGCTATGAGTCGCCAATGCAACAGCCTGTCAAACCTGAGATTATGACCCCCTTCATTCGAGGTTTGCCAGAGTCTCTTAAACCAACAGCAATTTTTCTTCAAAAAACAATAGCATCTATCTCCTCGGTAGATAGACTTGAAAGATTTCTCGGACACACAAGAGATCAAACTGGTTCCACTGACTCCACTGACTCCTCACCTTTTACAACTCCTAGCACACAATCTAACAGCAGTTATAAACTTTGGACATGGAGTGAGGTAGCAGAGGAGTTAGTAAATTACAGTAGAAAATATGGACCAGTGAAGTACTCAGAGGACAAACCAGAAAAACCCAGAGGAGTCAGGCACATTGCTTCTCCTAATGAAAAACCAGAAAAGGGAAAACAAATTTCCAGACGGCAGCAGCTGTGGTTGCTAGGGCTGAAAAGGGGAGTTCCACGAGAAGTAATGGATAAATTGCCGTATGATAAATTGGCTAAAATAATTTCCAATTGGCCCTGTCCCAAACCTATTGTGTGGGAATCATCCAACCAACAACCCAGTGCACCTCCTCTTCCACAAGCCTTGGGCAACCAGCCACAACATTCCCCAACACAGGTTTTAAGCAATGAGACACAGCATGCTCTCTCCCCGCTTCAGGGAAGTGAAACACACCAACCTCCTTTAAACTAGAAACTCCGTTTCTCGATAGTGAGCGAAGAAACGGAGACTGGATGTTTTTGAGGAAGCTCACAAAGGACCCGAGAACAGGGGACATATTGATTACAGCAATAGTTGGCCCCAAACAAATATTAATAACTTTTGTTGTGGACACAGGGGCCCAAATCAGTGCATTGAAAATCACACACGCCCAAAAGTGTGGGCTTGTTCCCAGCAAAAAACCATGTTGTGTTTTAAATGCCCTAGGAACTACAGAGTCTATGAGTATCGCTCTAGTAAAACTCACACTGCCCGGAGAAGACAACCCAATAGCTGTCCAAATGGTCATCGGAAACATTCCTGACAGTTTGTTAGGGATGGATATACTTGCTGGGAGACAATGGGAAGACTCAGAAGGCTTTCTCTGGTCTTTCGGAGCTCCCAGCCTTAACATCAGGCTGCTACAAACAGCTCCTTCCCTACCGTTCAGCAAAATCCCTTCTGTGAAACAATATCCTTTACCCTCTGGTGCTAAAGATGGCATCAAGCCAGTCATTCAGGAATTGAAAGATCAAGGACTAATTGTTAACACTCACAGCCCTTTTAACTCACCAATCTGGCCAGTTAAAAAACCCAATGGAAAGTGGAGACTGACAGTTGATTACAGACGGCTTAATGCCAACACAGACCCTCTTACAGCAGCGGTCCCAAATACAGCTGAATTAATAATATCAATTCAGGAGAAAGCTCACTCTATTACGGCAACAATAGATGTTAAAGACATGTTTTTCATGATACCCATACAACAAGAAGATATGGACCGTTTTGCCTTTACATGGGAGGGACAGCAATATACCTTCACACGTCTACCCCAAGGGTAGCGACACTCCCCCACTTTAGCCCACCATGCTTTAGCCCAAGAATTAGAAGAACTATCTAAACCTGACACTGTAGCTGTTTACCAGTCCATAGATGATATTTTAGTGGGAGGGGAAGAAAAAGAAGTAGTGGAGGATGTTCAACAGAAAATAATTTCCCACTTAGAAAGCCTTGGTTTGCAGATCCCCTCAGAAAAATACAAAAACCTTCTCAAGAAGTGAAATTTTGAGGCATCTGGTGGAAAGGAGGTATGACATGCATCCCACCAGACACCCTAACTTCTTTAGATCAAATCAAGATGCCTGAATCTAGAAAAGAACTCCAACAAGCTCTAGGACTATTGGTATTTTGGAGAAAACACATTCCAGATTTTTCAATTATTGCCAGACCTCTTGATGATTTGTTGAGAAAGGGAGTAAAATGGGACTGGAGCCCTTCTCAGGAAGAAGCATTACAATTGTTGATTTTTGAAGCCACAGCTCATCAGGCCCTAGGCCCTATCCACCCAGCAGATCCTTTTCAGGTAGAATGGGGATTTGCTACCTCAGGATTGTCAGTACATATATGGCAAAGGGGTCCTGAAGGCCCAATCAGACCTGTTAGCTTCTACTCCCGTGGCTTGAAAGATGCTGAAAAAAGATTTACAACTTGGGAGAAAGGCTTATTTGTTGTTACCCAAGCTCTCATAGAAGTAGAAAAGATCACAAGAAAACAACCAATTGTGTTGAGAGGTCCCTTTAGAGTCATTAAAACAGTGATCACAGGGACTCCACCTCCTGAAGGGGTAGCACAACGAGCCTCAGTAAGGAAATGGTATGCACAAATAGAGCATTCTAATAACATCTTTTCAATTACTGAAGGCGCTGTGAAAAATTTACCAATACAAGACACAGAGAATCTGAACAGCAGCCAAGACAAACCTGCCTCAGTTCTTAAAATAGCCCCTCCCTTCTCCCCTGAGCAAACAGCACATTCATGGTTTACTGATGCCTCAGCTAAGCGTGAAGGAAAAGTGTGGAAATACAGAGCTGTAGCTTTGCACACTTCTTCTGGAGAGCGGATCATTACAGAAGGGGAAGGCAGTGCCCAAATTGGGGAACTTAGAGCTGTTTGGAGTGTTTTCCAGAGGGAGGCACAAAACACCTCTCTTGTCTGTATTTACACTGACTCCTATGCTGTATATAAGGGCTGCACTGAATGGCTGTCTTTCTGGCAACAGAATGATTGGGAAGTTAACAGAATTCCAGTGTGGCAGAAAGAAAAGTGGCAAGAAATTTTACAAATTGCAAGTCAAGGGAATTTTGCTGTAGGGTGGGTAGCCTCTCACCAGACAGATGATAATCCAGCAGGAGAACGGAATAACAGAGCTGATGAATTAGCAAAATTAAGTCCTCTGAAAAAGGATGAAATCACTGAAGATTGGGAGCACTTATTAGAATGGCTGCATGTAAAACGACAACACACAGGTACAAAAGATTTATACAAGGAAGCTCATGCCCGGGCTTGGCCCGTTACCAGAGAAATGTGTAACACCTGCATATTTCAGCCCGTGAGCAGCGTCGCAAACGGCTAGAAAGACATCCTTTAGAGGATGACCCACTACACTTGAGGACAGGTAAAGGCTTATGGGATGCATGGCAGGTAGATTACATGGGTCCCTTTAAGCAATCAGGAGGTAAACATTTTGTGTTAGTGGGGGTTGAGATTACATCTGGATCAGTTCAGGCCGAGGCATTTAAAAGGGCTACAGGGGAAAACACTGTTAAAGCATTGCAGATATGGTTCGGGACTTTCCCAAAACCACAGGAAATTCAATCTGATAATGGGTCACACTTTACTGCTAAAGTAGTACAGGAATGGGCAAAAGGTGAAGGGATAAAATGGACTTTTCACACTCCCTATTACCCTCAAGCTAACGGAATTGTAGAAAGGACTAATGGTCTTTTAAGACGACTTCTGAAACCACAAGAGGGAGGCTGGGATGGCCGGTTGCATAAAGCTGTGCAAAGTGAAAATGAAAGATGGGGGGTGAATGGGTGCGCCAAAATTACTGCTTTTTGCCCAAATCCTCTGAGCTTAATCTCCTCACAAAGAGGACCAAATGATCCCGAAAATCCAGTTCATGACCCGGGACACCCTGTTTTGGTAGACCTCCCTACGGTGGGAGAAGTACCACTTGTGTTGAAAACTTCTCTGAATAAAGTTGCGTGGATAGCATCTGATGCCTTAGGAAAAGAACATCGGATAAATACCCGCTGGATAATTCCATCATTTTAATGTTCTGCCCTTAGGTGGCAGATTTTTCTGTGTTTTGCTATTGCAGGAGAACTCCGAGGGGACACTTCAAGTGACATGAAAACAAAATAACCATGTTAACATTATTAATACTTCTCTGTATCCTGCCACACTCCCATGGCCAGGAGCCAGCTGAGTGGCCGTGGTCTGAAGACACTGTTAGATATACCAGTACTCAAGAATCACATCCCAGAAGTCGTCACCTGAACCTGGCAACCTCAGGGTATCATGGGGGTCCACGTGAGTGGGGATGGGATAAGAATGAACGGGTTACAACTCTAAATGGTACAGTTGGTTTGGGGATATTTTTGTGGGCGGATGTTGGGATCGGGATTGTGTGGGGCTGGGTGGGTGGGATGTGGTTTGATAGTAAATCAAACTTGGAGAGTTCTTGATCACATGGACTGGGATCACATGGACTGCGATTTCACAGGCTGGACCATCTGGATCAGAACCATAGAAACTGGGATCATCTGGACCGGGGTGGCGGCCTCGGAACGATGCGAACCGAGGCGGTCCCGCCCGGCCCAGGGCAACCTCCCCGTCCCTCCCAGTCCCGCCCGGGGGCGCGGCCAAAACTCCCCGCAGCGAACGCGGCGGTCCCGGAGCGATCCTGGAGCCGATCCCGGAGCGATTCCGGGTCCGATCCCGGTCCCTGTTTCGGCCTCGGTCTCAGTCTCGGTCCCGGAGCGCTCCCGGTGCTGATTCCGGTCGCGGTGCCGATCTCGATCCCGGAGCGGTGCCAGTCTCGGTGCCAGTGCCGGTTCCACTTTCAGTCCTGGTCTCAGTCTCGGTGTCGGAGCGGTGCCGGTGCCGTTTTTGGTCCCGGAGTGCTCCCAGTGCCAATCGCAGTCCTGGTCCCGGAGCGGTGCCAGTCTCGGTGCTGGTTCCGGTGCCGGTCTCGGTCTCCATCCCGGAGCGCTCCCGGTCTGGGTTCTGGCCGCAGTCCTGGAGCAGTCCTGGTGCCGGTGCCGGTTCCGAAGCGCTCCCGGCGCCGGTCCCAGTGTCGGTGTCAGTCTTGGTTCCGGTACCCGTTCTGGTGCCGGTTTCGGTGTCGGTCCCACAGTGCGGGTCCCGGAGCGGTGCCGGTCTCGGTTCCGGTGTCGGTCTCGGTCTCGGTGCCGGAGATTTTAGGGTCTTTTGGGTGATTTTAAGCCAAACCGGGCCCTTTTAGGACCGCGCGTTCCCTTGACCCCGCCCATTCCCCCTCAAAATTCCCGCCGTTTCCTGGACCCCGCCCCTTTCCCCTCCCAGTTCCCGCCCTTTCTCTGACCCCGCCTCGTTCCATTCGTTCCCCGCCCTTTCATTGGCCACGCCCCTTTTCCCCGTGGGCCCCGCCCATCTGCTGGCGCGTTCCGTCCGGCGCATGCGCAGACGACCCAGAGGTGGCTCTCCCGGGCGCCGCCATCTTTGTTCCCGGTCCCCCGAGCCGGCTCCGGCGTGTCCGAGACCTGCGGTGGAGGAATGGGGGTCTATAAGGGATCTATAGGGGATCTGTAGGGGATCTATAGGGGTCTGAGAGGACCTGGAAGTCTCCTTAGAGGATTTGGTGGGGGATCTGCAGGAGATTTGGGGCGGTCTGTAGGGGCTTTAGGGCGGTCTGGGGATCCCTAAAGGGGGCTGGGCGGGTCTCGGGGCTCTATCGGGGTCTGGGGCTCTGTAGAGGGTCCAGCGGGGTCCGTAAAGGGGGTCGGGGCGTCCCTAAATGGGGTCTGGGTGTCTGTGGGGGATTTGGGGGGTCTCTGTGGCGTTTTGGGGGATTTGGGGGGTCTGTAGGGGATCTCTAGGGGTCAGCGGGAGCCTGTAGCGGGTCCGGAGAGGTCTGGGGGTGTCTGTGGGTCCCTGTGGGGGATTTGGGGGGTCTGGGGGGGTCTGGAGGTCCCCAGGGGGGTCTGAGGGGATATGTAGGGGCTCGATAGAGGGTCCGGGGGCGCCTGGGGGACCCTATAGGGGATCTGGGGTTCTCTGCATGGGATGTGAGGGGGTCTGGGGGAGTCTTGGCATCTCCATAGTGGAGTTTTGGGGCCCATAAAGGAAATTTTTGTGAATTTTTGGCTCTGTACAGCTAATTCTTGGAAATTTGGGGTCCAAATTGGGCAATTTTGGGCGCTCTACTGGGATTTTTTTTTTTGAATTTTGGGGCCTCTGTTAGGAATTTTGGAGGAATTTTGGAGGAATTTTGGGTCCAAACGCAGGAACTTGTGGAATTTCGGGTCAAAGGGTGGGAATTTTGGGTAATTTTGGGTCCTAACTTGGGAATTTGGGGAATTCTTTTTCCTAGATATCCTCTTCAAGTTCTCGGTGAGTGGCAGCACGGCACGGGCAAGTCCTGCCTGCTGCACAACTTCATTGAGAGCAAGTGTAGGAATTTCTGGGAATTTTCAAGGATTTTGGCAGTTCTAGGGGGTCGTGGGATTTTTGGGAATTTTGGAGGGATTTTTTTTCATTTTGGGGGACGTCTTGTGTATTTTGAGGGGATTTTTGAGGTATTTTTAGGACTTTTGGGGTGGTGTTTTTGCATTTTTAGAGTGTTTTCTGTTGCTGTTTGCGGGCTTTTGGGAATATGTTGGGAATTTTGAGAAATCTGAGGAGTTGGGGGATTTTTAGATAATTTTGGAGAATTTTTGGGGAGTTTGGGGGGTTTTTAAAATATTTCTGGACATTTTTAGGATTTGGATTTTTTGGTTTTTTTCTTTTATTTTCTGGGTGATTTTTGTTGGTGTTTAGGGAAATTTTTGGACTTTTTTGGGGATTTGGGAAATTCTGGGTAGTCTGGGAAATTTTGGGAATATTACTGGAATTTTTGCAGGCATTTTCTGGGTTTTTTTCTTTTTTGAGCTATTTTGAGGCTTTTTTCAGTTTGTTTTTTTCTATAGTTTTCCTTTTGTATGCAGTTTTGGGGGGATTTTTTTTTTAAATTTTTTGGGAATTCTGTGTCTCCGGGCGCTCCCCCATCCTGCGGCATTTTGGGCAATTTTCTGTCACTCTTGGGTCATTTTTGGTCACGCTTTGGGTCATTTTCAGCCGTATTTTGTAATTTCAGTGGCATTTCTAGTCAGTTTGGGGTCATTTGGGGGCCATTTTGTGGCCATGTTCTGTCACTTTTCGGGCATTTTTGGTCTCTTTAGGGGCGTTTTTGGTGCGGTTCGAGCCATTTTTTGCCGGTCTCAGTCCCGGTCTCCGGGCGGTGCCGGTCCCGGTGCCGGTCCCGGTGCCGGTCTTGGTCCCGGAGCGCTCCCGGCGCCAATCTCGTTCTCAGTCCCCGTCCCTGGGCGGTGCCAGTCTCGGGGCTGGTTCCGCTGCCGCTCTCGGTCCCAGTCTCGGTCCCAGTCCCGGAGATTTTAGGCGGGTTAAGGGTAATTTTGGGCCAAACTGGGCAGGTTTAGGGTGGATTTTCGGCCCCTTTGGATGATTTTAGGCCAAATCTGGTGGGTTTTAGGGTGGGCTTTAGGTACATTTCATTGATTTTAAGCCAAACCAGGTCTTTTCAGGGTTGATTTTACGCCCTTTTTAGGAGTTTTAAGGGGATTTTTTGCCATTTTGTGTGGATTTAAACCAGTCGGGGCAATTTTAGACGATATTGGTTGGTTTTAGACCCCTTTAGATGATTTTATCCCCAACGGGCTGATTTTAGACCGAACCCTGTGGCTATAGGGTGGCTTTTAGTGCCCTTTGGGTGATTTTAGGCCACTTTGTGGGGATTGCAGGCCTCTTAGGGTGATTTGAGGCCAAACCTGATCCGTGTTAGGGTGGATTTTAGGCTCTTTTGGAGAAATTTAGGCGCATTTTGGTGATTTTAAGCGAACCCGGGCGGTTTTAGGACCGCGGGTCGCCTTCGCCCCGACTCTTTCCCCTCACGATTCCCGCCCTGTCCTTGACCCCGCCCCTTTCCCGCCCCAGTTCCCGCCCTTTCCTTGGCCCCGCCCTCCCAGTCCGGAGTCAGGCACGGGGGAGGAGGAGGAGGAGGGAGGGAGGAAGAGGCGCAGCGGCGGCAGGAGCGGGAGGAGAAGACGAGGGGAGGGAGCGGCGGCTCCAGCGCTCCCTGAACTGGCGGCACCGCCGGGATCATCGCCCCCATCCCGCAGGTGGCCGGGGAGGGGGAGCTCGCCCCAAATATCCCGGGAGGTCCCTGGGTTTGGGGTTTGTTGGGGGGATGTTTGGAGCTCGCGGGGATCCAAAGCCGAGCAGCAGATGCCCCTCGGGGGGACATCGGGCGCTCCCCGGGAGGTGTTTCTGGGGTGTCCCGGTGTCGGCAGAGCCCCGGCGGTGGCGGGGGGACACGGGTTTGGGGAGCCCGGGAGAGCCGCCGCTTCCCTGAGCGGGAGCCCAGAGAGAGGAGAGCCCAGAACCGCAAAGCGGGGACCCTGAGAGGGGGGGGACCCCTGGGATTGCCGGGACCCCGTTAGGGGCTGGAGGGGCGGGATGGCCGGGAAGGGGGTTCGGGAGTCGCGGTGCTGGAAGTGGCTGCTCCCGGTGTAAGCCCAGTCACTCCCAGTATCCGTAGGTGGGGAGACAGAAGAGGGGGGAGCTTTAAGGGTTCCTGGGACTCCCAGCAGCCCGGGGAGGGTGGGGACTGAATAGATGAGGGACCCCAATAAAAGTGTGACCCCCCAACAGCGTGGACAGGGGGGAACTAGTTTGGGCCTTGGAGCTGCAGGTGGACACAGGCAGCTGCTTCTGCTCCCTCTGTGTGTCCCCGTGTTCAGCAGTGCTGCTCCATCAGTCTGTGCCCAGCAACGGGGAAAAGCCTCAGCCCTGCAGGGCCAGCGGGAAGGGAGCTGCTCCATACAGGAACAGGGAACAAAGGAAACACATTCTTTAGGATGTGTTTTCTGTTAAAAAAAAAAAAAAGGATGAAAAAAAAAGAGAAAAGAGAAAACCGGAAAAAATACAAAAGATAAAAACTGCCCCAAAACCGTGTAGTTAAAAGTCTTCCATAAGTGTGGATTAAAAAGATGTAAGTGATGTTTTGAAATGAGAACTCAGTTGCTTTGTAAATGTGCTCATGGCAAGGATTCATCAGCTGCATTCTTTTGCAGATGTTGGAATTATTTCCTAATATGAAGTAAATTTAAACTTAAAGCAATAGGAAATTGAAAGATGGATTGTGCACAACTGCATCTTGAGTGTAAAAATTTGGCAGTTTGAAACTTGGAGCAAAAGTGTTGCAAATGAAAGTTTTAAATCCCAATGGATTGTGTGACAGCAGTTTTTCCTATACTATGTGTTGCAGCCCAAGGATTTCATCAGTGGGGTGGTGGGTGCTTTTAGCTTTGTCCTGTGCCACTCTGGGATGTCATGAAACAGGACTTCACCTGCCACCAGCCCGCGTTTCCCTCTGCCACCCCAGCTCCGTGGACCTTGTGTCCCCCAAAGCAGACACAAAGTTTTCCTGCTGCTCTCCCTTTGCACAAATCCACAGAGAGCTGGGATTGTTCCAAGTCTTGTCTCTCCATTGTGCCACATTCCTAAAGAACCAGCAGCCCATCCCGATGAATACAGCGAGTTACACTGATGGTTGTCAGCTCCATTTCCTGCCTAGAAATCCTGAAACTGCTTCTAAATGCTGCTCTCCTCAGCTCTTAGACACCTACTCACACAAAGCTGGGAAAAAATCCCCTGGCTTCCAGCTTGCAAGTGAGCCAAAGTTAGAGCTCTGTGGAAAATCTCTATCCATCCCTATCCTTTTAATACATCTGTATGTGGGGTGTGCATGGATGTGTCTTGTATAGAAAGGAAGGAGTGCACAAGCACCATGCCTGACACTTTCCCTCTCTGTGTTCATTCCATACCCATAGGTACAAAGACATAATGGAAACCCTGGCGCAGACAGAGCCTTCTGTGCATGGATACAGAGACATCCAAGAGCCCCTTGGTCATCCTGCTGGAAGGACGACAAAAAGGGAGTGGGAACTCAGCAGTGAGGAGAGCTGAGGGCTGGAGAGCAGCTCTGAATGACACTAAAATGTCTCTGGGCCACTGAGACATTGCTACTCTTCAGCCAGTGCCAGTCCCTAAGCCTGGGACTCAGTCTTCCTCATGCTGAGGGGCACCAAGAAAGGCAACAGTGTGATGGAGACTGGCATGGGCTGGGAACTCACTGGGGAAAAATAGAGAGCACTGTGAAGGAAAAGGCAGGTGGAGGACAGAACTGTTCAGAGAAGAGCTGAGCTACAGCTTGAGCAAGCTTAAAAATGTCATTTGGGGCCATCCCAGATTGATTTCATTTCAGAAGGTATTGAAGAAGTTTATTTTTTGGGCGGTATCATGTTTTCTCTTGGAGATGTACACTCTGCAAACTTGAGCCGCATTGCCAAAATGCTCAAGGCAAGTCTCTGCTGCAGGGCACACCGTTTCTTCTTTGGCTGATCCCGGCCCGGTGCTGAGCCCAGCAGAGCCCTGGCAGAGCCCAGAGCAGCCTCAGCACCCGCAGAGCCCGGCTGCAAGGACAGAAACCAGAAACCGCCCGTCAGCTGAAGGCTCCTGTGCCCTTGTCCCAGCCGCCCGCGGTGCCCAGGCCACGCTGGCCGTGCTCAGGGCTGGGCCCAAAGCTGCCCATCATTGCTGGCAGGACGTGTGCCCAGCCTGCAGCCAGCCACGGTGCATCCAGCCCTCAGCAGCTGCCCAGAGCAAGATGCTCCTGTGCTGGCTGCCATCTCCCAAAAGCTCTTACCCCACCCGTGCCAAGAAGACGGGGACCCACCTCACGCCATCCGCCGCTGGAAGAAAAGCTGCTCCCAAACCACGTCCTCAGCCTTCTCCAAGGGCGCGGCCCATCCACGCCACAGATGGTCCCAAGCACTTCCCAATCCAGACTGGACACCACCTAGAACACTTCCTTTAGAAAAACAAACAACAAATTAACAGACAAAAAGGGGAAACAAGGGAAAAGTTAAAAGATGTGATCTCTGTCAGGGGCTTGAGGAAGGGCCAATTCCGACATGCTTGGGAAAAACCCACCTACCAGTGAGGGAAGCCCGTGCTTTCACTCTTCCCCCCTGCACTGCCCCCCAAAATAATGGTGATCCTAAAGCAAACAAGGGCAGTGGAGCAGCCCAAGCCCTTCCTTGCCTGCCAAGCAAAGCAGCCCATGGACAGGCTCTGGAGTCCCACCTCTGCTCCCACCTTGGGGGTTTGTTTGTGTCGGGCTGGCTGCCCCAGCCCCAGCCCAGGGCACGGTGGGTGGTGGGGGCTGTTGGCAGGGCCAGGAGCCAACTCCCATTTTGTAACCACCCCAGCCTGTGCCCCCAGCCCTGCCAAAAAGCAGCTTGGCAGCCCACTGAACAATCAGTTGGACCTGCCCCAGCAAAGGGAGGAACCTGTGGTTCCTGGACAGGCCGTGCAATGCCCAAATCTGGGAGCATCCCCCTGTGCGTGGACTCATCTGCAAATTGGCTGTGGAGCCTGGCTTTGAAGAAGATGCCAGAATCGAAGTCAATCATCTTCACCTTTGTGGTGGCCAGGTCCCAGAAGAGGTTTTCATCCTTGATGCTGTCCTCGCTGTCTCCAGCAGCAGCAGCCCCACATTGTCCAGCTTCTCCAGGGGCTCCTTCTCGTTCCCTGGGGGTGAGACCAGGCTCTCAGGGCTCTGCCCAGGGCCCCAGCTGTCAGTGAACCAGGACAAGCAAAACCAGCCTGGATGGCAGCCACCAGTGCTGGGCAGAGCAGCTCGGCTCCAGCACGAGGGCTGCCTGTGCCCATCCCATGAGCCCTGCGCAGTGACACAGGCAGGACAAAAAGTCTGGGTTGCTCTGCTTCTGATCGCCAAGGCATGTGTGCAGCTGGAACTTACCAGGGCCCTGCATCAAAGTGTGCCTGTGGCTCTCTCCCTTCTTCTAGGGCAGATGAGTATCCTGCATCCAAGGATCACAGAACAGGTCTTCTAATGAGGGCCTGTCCAAGGAGTGCACTGATAAACACCACCTGATCAGATCTTGGCAATCTGGGGAGAGAAACCAGAAGCCGCCAGTCAGTTGGAGAAAGCTCCTGTCCCACTATTCCCATGCCCAGGCCATGCTGCATGTGCTCAGAGCTGGGCCTAAACTTTCCCACCCATTCCCTGTTTTGGAGGAGATCAGGAGAGCAGGACATGTGCCACCTCCTCAGCAGCTGCCAGAGCAGGATGCTCACAAGCCAACTGCTGTTTCCCAGCACCGGTATTCCCCCCGTGCCCAGAGATGAGCATCCACCTTGAGAGAGCCGTTGTGGCAGGGAGAGCTGATGGCCCCAGCTGATCTTCTGACCCCTCCTGAAAGGGTGTCTTCCACAGACCATCTGGTGCAGCAGGATGCCCAGGGACCAGATGGTAGCTGGCTCGCCATAGTACCAGCCACAGTGGGTCCATTCCGGGGGGCTGTAGGATGGTGTTCCTATGGAATACAGATGGAGTTCATCAGGGGGATGCTGCTGCTCCCAGAGCCTGGCCCCAGCATCCCTGGGCATGCGGGGGCTGCACCAGTGGCACGTGGGGTGACCTGCTGCTCTCTCACCAGCACCAGTGACTTGTTTACAAACTCAGGGTTGGAAAAAAAGCTACTAGTGTCGGAAGGGGGCAGCGGAAGCCGTGGCAAGGCCTGGCCATGACATCCAAAGGAAAAACCCACTCGGCGCCGGGGAAAAACCATGCCCTCATCCTCCCTGCCTGCACTGCCCCAAAAAACATTATGAAGCCAGGGCAAATAAGGCAGGCAGAGCAGCCCAAGCCCATTCTTGCCTGCACACCAAACTGGCTGCTGCACTGCTTCTAGCCCCCGCTTCTCTGCTACTCTCACCCACAGGTGTTTTTGTCGAGCTGCCTGCCCCAACCCCAGCGCCAGTCCTGGGCAGAGTGGCTGGCAAAGGCTGCCAGCAGGGCTGGAAGCTGGCCCCTCACACACCCCTGCTCAAAAGCCACCTGGCTGAAGACTCAGTGCCGTGTCTGGCAGCAAAAGGGAGAGTCCCTGCTGCCACACCCAGGCTGGGCCATGAGATGCTGGGACCGGGAGCACAGTCCTGCGTGGGCTCACCTGCAAATTGAGTGTATGCTGTCTTTTGCAGGTAGGTGCCACAGCCAAAGTCAATCAATTTGGCCTGCCCGGTAGCCAGGTCAACCAAGATGTTCTGGGGTTTGATGTCCCTGTGCAGGACCCCGCAGCTGGTGCAGTGCCGCACAGCTTCCAGGACCTGGCGGAACAGCTCCCGCGCCACCTCCTCGGACAGGAACCTCCGTGCCCGAATGAAATGCTGGAGGTCCTGACACCGCTCCGGGCGCTCCAGCACCATCACGATGTCGTTGGAGAGCTCCACCCACTCCAGCAGCTGGACCACACCAGGGAAGCCAGTGGAGACCCTGTCCAGCAGCACGATCTCCAGCGGTGCGCTGGTGCCGTTGGGCTGTGGGAGGACCACGATGCCGTCAGTGGGGCTGAGGCCCTGCCAGGGGTGGGGAAGCGCTCACCCTGCCCGGGATGTTCTGCACCCTCCAGTGGCCGCACGCCCGCTCTCCCTCGAGGCGTCCTGGCGGATTCCACCCTGCCGGGCCTCGGCTCGTCCCCGCCCGGCACGCCCCGGCTTCTCCCGCTGGCCCCCGCTCACTCACCAGCTCTCCCCAGTGCTGGACACGGTTCCGTGGCACCCTTTTGATGGCCACCTGCAAGGCAAGGGGAGCAGCGGGCTGAGCTCACCGCCCGCCCTGCCCAGCCCCATCCTCTTCCTCCTCCTCCGCCCTTCTCCTCCTCCTCCTGCACCCCCTCCTCCTGCGCCCGCCGCTCACCGGGGCGCCATCCGAAAGCCGCGTCGCCGCGAAGACAGTTCCGAAGCCGCCGCGCCCCAGCAGCGAACCCAGCCGGTACAGCTCCTGGAGGCCCTGCTGCGCCTTCCCTGCCGGAGAGACGCGGCTGTCAGCGCTCGGCCTGGGGCCAGGAACGGCCCCTGAGCGCCCCTCAACCACCCCAGGCCGGGCATCCCCAGGCGTTCGCTCCTGGGAAGGCGACACTGGCGGCTCGGGGCCGGCGGCCGCGCCGGCCAGCGGCGGAGCTCGGGCCGGGGAAGGCGCAGCGCAGGCGGCGGGAGCGGCCGCGCCGCGTGTGTCCGCGGGGCCCGGGAGGGGCCGGGGCCGGGCTCGGAACAGGCGGAGGCAAAGCGCGGCGATACTGTCCCTGGCCCAGGCACCGATCCCCGCCCAGCACCGCCATCGCCAGGACAGCCAGAGGCGGGCGGAGGCGAGAGCGCGGTGGGAGGCCCGGGGGCGGGGACGGGGCAGCCCCGCCCGGGGCCGGGGGCGGGCCGGGGGCATGGCCCGGCCCTGCAGGGGAGAGGGACACTGGGAGAGGAGGGGGACACCGGGACAGGGAGACTGGGCGCGGGTGTGGGACTGCAGGAGAGGGAGAGGAGAAGCAGGAGGGAGTCGCAAGAGGAGCTTTTTTTTTTTTTTTTGCTGCTGCTGCTGCTGCTGCCGCTGCTGCCGCTGCTGCCGCTGCTGCCGCTGCTGCCGCTGCTGCCGCTGCTGCCGCTGCAACTGAAGCCCCGGGGCCGTTTTTCCCCGGGTCCGTTTGTCCGTTGCCCGCTCAGCCCCACGCCGAGCCCCGCGCGGCCCGGGGGCAGCCCCTGAGCCTTCCAAACACGGGAACTTTGCCCCGTTGAGCCAAGACCCAGAGCCTTGACTCCTGCACTGTGGCAGAGCAATCCCCTTGGCTGCTGCTGTGCATTGTCCCTGCTGAGGGTCACACACTGTCAGAGAACATTCCTTGAATGCAGAATTCGTACCTGGCCCAAGCACTGCACTTGCGTCTCCAGCATTGCTTTCCAAGAAAAACGGGGGTAGGCAAATTGTGTGTAGCTCATGGTATTTTACAGCGTCTAAAACTTGCCAAGTCATGGATCTTAGAGGTGAGATCCATTTGTAGTTAATGGAATGGAGAAGTAGTGCAAAATGGAAAAAGGGAGCATAGAAATAAATAGAGAAAACCATCTTGGATTGGTTCTTTCCATTTTTGTTTCATTTTTTAAAAGCTGTTTCAGCTTTCCCAGAATCTTCTCCACAGTCCTGTCTGCTCTTTCCAAGAACCCTTCCTGGAGAACGAGCTGCAGCTTCTGTCACTAAATGTCCTACCAACGGCAGCAAGTTTGTGAAGGAAAATAAAAAATGGTTTTACAAATATATTAACGGCAAAAGGAAGGCTAAAAACCGACCTTTGTTCTCTGCTGGATGTGGGAGGGAACTTAGGAACTGCAGATGAGGCGATGGCAGAAGTGCTTAACGCCTTCTTTGCCTCAGTCTTTAGTGGGAATATGGCTTGTCCTCAGGACAGCTGCCCTCCTGGGCTGGTAGATGGTGTCAGGGAATAGAATGGTGCCCCTGTTATCCAGGAGGAGGCAGCCAGAGAACTGCTGAGCCAAATCGATGTTCACAGATCTGTGGGCCCAAGTGGGATCCACCACAGGGTGATGAGGGAGCTGGCAGATGAGCTTGTGAAGCCGCTCTCCATCATTTACCAACAGTCCTGGCTCACTGGTGAGGATCCGGAGGACCGGAAACTGGCCAGTGTGACAGCCATTCACAAAAAGGGTGGGAAGGAGGAACTGGTAAATAGAGGCCAGTTAGCCTGACCTCAGTACCCGGTAAGGTCACGGAGCAGTTTATATTGAGTGTCATCATGCAGCACCTACAGGACGGCCCGGGTATCAGAGCCAGCCAGCACGGGTTTAGGAGGGGCAGGTGTTGTTTGACCAACCTGCCTCTTCTATGAACAGGTGACCTGCGTGGTGGATGTGGGACAGGCTTTGGATGTTGTCTGTTTGGACTTCAGCAAGGCCTTTGACACTGTCTCCCACAGCACACTCCTGGGAAAGCTGGCGGCCCACGGCTTGGACAGGAGCACTCTTTGCTGGGGAGGCAAAGGCAGAGGGTGGTGGGGAATGGCGCCGCATCCAGCTGGCAGCCGGTCACCAGTGGTGTTCCTCAGGGGTCTGTTCCTCGGGGCTCCTGGACTCAGCCCCAAATCCACCGGATAAAAAACCACCGAAATCCCTGCGGAGCTCTTGGTCTTCCTTCAGTTGTCTTCAAGTCTCCATGGCTTGTGCAGCTGCGTGGAATCAGTTCGGAATTCTCTTAAGGAGGAAGATATCAAAGCGCACCTCGTGATTTTTGGTTTTTTAATTGCAGGAGTATTTTTTTTATTTTTCATTTCATTGAAGAGTTGACTGAAGCATTCTTTAGGTGATCTTGGTTCTGAATGTCTCCTTAGGAGTTCTGAGCACAGCGAAGAATGAGCCCCTTGCAGGCTGACCCTGTTTGGACAACCTGCTTCTCACCCAACCTCACCACGTGTGACATCACCCACCTTGGACTGCGCTCCCAAAACATAAAAGAAAATTCAGCATTTTTTAATAAAAACAAACTTATGTAAATAATAAAATTAGAAATTTATTTTTCAGTTTTATAATAACATTTTTCTATATTTTATTACCTAATTTTTATATTGACATTAAAAAATCAATATATTTTTAGGAACAAAAAAAGCTATTGGTCATTGGTTCTAAGTAACACACTTCCCTTCATGAATTGCTTGACCACTACTGGCAATTGATTTCTTCTTCTTCATGCTGATTTGCTCTGTTTTTAGTCCTTTTGTCATCTTCTTTAGCATTTTCTCAGACAGGGTAAAAGGGGCCACTTTGGGGTTCATGGAGACATTTCTGGGGCACATTTGGGGCAGGGAATTTGGAGAGAACTTGAGGGTCTGGAGGACACATTTGGGAAGCGGGTGGACACTTGGAGGGGCACTTAGGGATTCTGTCGGACAATTCGGGGTCCAGGGGGGCACTTGGAGGTCAGGGAGGGGAATCCGGGGCCCTTCGGGGTCCGGGCGGGCACCTGGGGGGCTCTGAGGGGACTCTCTGTGGCGCAGGGGATGATGGGAGTTGTAGGCGCGGGTAGAACAGGGTTGAACGGCGCCGCGGAGCATCACGGGAGGTGGAGGCGCAGCTCCAATGGCTGTCGGCGGGGCGCGGGGCATGATGGGAGATGGAGTCACGGCTGGAGTAGCGCTCCGAGTGCGCCGCGGAGCATGCTGGGAGCTGTAGTCCCGGAAGTGGCTCGAACGGGGCGTCTGGGGCTCCGGGAAGGCGCTTTGGGGACACTTTTGTGTCCGAGCCGGGGTTTGAGGTCCTCGGGGGGAACGTGTACGGCTCGGGAGCACTTGCGGGGAGCTTGGGGAGCTGTCACCGAGCTCTCTAGGGCGCGGGGCGGGGCAGGAGTTTTTAGGCGCAGAACCGTGTTCCGAGGGGCTCCGAGGCCAGGGGGGATGATTGGAGATGAATTCCCTGAAGTCGCTCTAAGGGGAATCTGTGGGGTCGGAGCGTTCAAGGGATCCGGGGACGCTTTGGGGGCGGGCGAATGGGCGCTGAGGGAACAGTTAGGGATCCTGGAGGGGCTGGGGGACACTTGTTCACTTCAACGTGTTTATTTACTTATGAAACATACGTATTGTATTTAAAACTTAATATTCCATAGGTATGGGTTCTATAGGCGTAGATATCAATTAGCCTAAGTGCAAAACCTAATATTCCATGTAAGAATGATGTTCTCTACTGTTAAAAGCAAAATTAACCAAAACAAACAAAAAGGAGAGGGTTAACCATTAATGAGAAAGGAACAGAAAAGGTTGTTATGCCACTGTAAACTTTCACTCTGAGTCTACATTTCAAATGATACAGGTGACCCATCTGAAGGAGGATTTCTCCTCAGGAGAAATGTCTTTCTAAAAGTTTCCTTTGTTGCCAGGAGCTGCCTCTGTGCCAGGAGCCCGGCCCAGCTCAGCAGCACAGAAACAGCACAAGGACTTGAACGACCCTCCCGTGGATTTGGTGTTTCCATTCAACTCTGTCCCTGAAAGAGTGTTCCAAAAACTTCTCAAGAGCTCAAAGGTAAATTAAAACACTGAAGTTTTTTGCCGTTTTAATGGGACACACAGAGAGACCCAATGGAGAAAGTGTCCCCAGGTTCCATCACTGCAGGCACTGGTGACAGGTGGGGACAGACAAGGCAAAGGTGTCTCTGGTGCTGAGCAAACCTGGATGTGTTCCATGAATCCAAAAGGCCAAGGCCTGAGCCCCGGCCCCTGGCAAGGCAGGGATCTGTGGGGCAGGGATCTGTGGGGCAGGGAACTGTGGGTCAGGGCTCTGTGGGTCACAGATCCGTGGGTCAGGGCTCTGTGGGTCAGGGCTCAGCCGTGGGTCAGGGCTCTGTGGGTCCGGGATCTGTGGGTCCGGGCTCTGTGGGTCAGGGCTCAGCCGTGGGTCACAGATCCGTGGGTCAGGGCTCAGCCGTGGGGCTCACCGTGGCAGGGGTTGCTCAGGAGGTCACTCGGGGGGTGCCGGATCCTATGGGGCGGCTCCAGCGGCTCCTGTGGGGCAGAGACGGGGGCGGGACAATCTGTGGGGCAGGAGCCATCTGGGGGGCGGGGATGGGATCTGTGGGGCGGGATTTGGGATTCGGGATCTATGGGGCAGAGGGGGGATCCCTCAAAATTCCCACAAAAATCCCCAAATTTCCCAAAAACTCCAAATTTCCCCCCCAAAAAATTCCAATTTTTTCCTCGAAAAAATTCCCAAAATTTTCCCCCAGAATTCCCAAAATTTCCCAATTTTTCCCAATTTTTCCCAATTTTTTCCCAATTTTCCCCCATTTTTCCCAATTTTTTCCCAATTTTCCCCCATTTTTCTCAATTTTTCCCAATTTTTTTTAATATTCCGCACGTTTCCCACAGAATCCTCAAAAAATTCCCCCAAAATTCCCCAAAATTTTCCACAAAAAGTCCCAAATCTTTCAAATCCCCCCAAATGTTCCCAATTTTTTTCCAATTTTCCCAAATTTTGGGGTTTTTCCCCCAAATTTCCCCAAAAATCCCCCTAAAAACGACCCCAAACCATCAAAAAATCCCAAAATTTTCCTGATTTTCCCACAAAATCCCCTAAAAATTCCCCCCAAAATCCCCAAATTCCCAATTTTCACCCCAAATCTCCCAAAATTTCCCCAAAATTCTCCCAGATTTCCCAAATCCTCCATTTTCCCCCCAGAATTCCCCTAAAAACGACCCCCAAAATCCCAAATTTCCCCCAAATTCTCAAATTTTCACCCCAAATTTCGGGGTTTTCCCCCCAAAACTTTCCGACCTCGAGGGCCACCGGTGGGCGCTCTGCGGGGAGAGAATTTGCCAGATTTTGGGAAAATTTGGGGGAATTTTGGGGAGTTTTGAAGGAATTTTGGGAGAATTTTGAGGATTTGGGGTCATTTTGGGGCAAATTTGGGGGAATATTTTGGGAAATTTGGGAGAATTTGGGGGAAATTTCAGGTAATTTGGAAAAAATTGGGGGGAAATTTTGGGGGATTTTGGGAGGAATTTGGGAAAAAAATTGGGACTTTTTGGGGGAAATTTGGGGGGTTTTTTCCGGAAATTTTGGGGTTATTTGGGGGAATTTTGGGAAAATTTGGGAATTTTAGGGGGAAATTCGGGGGATTCAGAGGAATTCGGAGAAGGAATGGTGAAATCCTGGGAATTTTTGGACCATTTTGGGTCATATCGGGAGAAATTTTGGTTGATTTGGGAGGGAAATTTGGGAATTTTGGGGGACTATTTGGGACTTTTGAGGAAATTTTGGGAATTTTTTTTGATTTTGGCTAAATTTGGGAGAATTTGGAGGATTTTTGAAAAAATTTTGAGAATTTTGGGGAATTTGGGGGGATTTTTGACAAAATTTTGGGAAATTTTTTTGGATTTTGGTAAAATTTGGGGAATTTTTGAGGAAATTTTGGGAATTTTTGTGGGCTGTTTTTGGGGGGAAATTCAGGAGAATTTTGGTCGATTTTGGGGGGATTTGGGGACAATTTTGGGGGAGATATTTGGGGAATTTTGAAGAATTTTGAGGGATTTTTGAAGAAATTTTGGGAATTTTTGGGGGGATTTTGGTAAAATTTGGGGATTATTTGGGACTTTTGAGGAAATTTTGGGAATTTTTTTAGATTTTGGGGAAATTTGAGGGGAATTTTGGGGATTTTTGGGGAAATTTGGGGCGGATTTTTGGGGGGGGAAATTCGGGACAATTTTGGGGTCATTTGGGGCCTCGGTGTATCCCGTCGTGCCCCGCGGCGCCGCTTTGCTCCTCGGCGTACAAATGACGTCACCCGCGTTTATTTCGCCTCTCATTTGCATAAATTTACATAAGGCTGGCGCCTCGGTGAGGTGGGCGGGGTCAGAGCCACGCCCAGGTGCCTCCCAGTACAAACCAGTAACTCCCAGTCCCCGTGGTCAGTGACGTCATTCGCATTTATTTGTGCTCCCATTTACATAAATTTGCATATCGGCGCAGTGGGCGGGGTCAGAGCCGTGTTGGCCCCTCGCACTCCCTCCCAGTACAACCCAGTAACCCCCAGGCCCCGCCCAGTTTGCCCCGCCCTTGTTGTCACTCCATATAAGGGAATGGGGCATGGCCTGACGAGGGGCGTGGTCAGTTCACCTTTTGGGGGGGCAAAGGTTACACCACGCCCAGAAACCCCGAAACCAGTTTAAACCAGTATAAACCAGTAACCCCCAAACCCACTCCCAGTCCATCCCAGTATAAACCAGTGACCCCAGACCCACTCCCAGTTCATCCCAGTATAAACCAGTGACCCCAAACCCACTCCCAGTCCATCCCAGTATGAACCAGTGACCCCAAACCCACTCCCAGTCCATCCCAGTATAAACCAGTGACCCCAAACCCACTCCCAGTCCATCCCAGTATAAACCAGTGACCCCAAACCCACTCCCAGTTCATCCCAGTATAAACCAGTGACCCCAAACCCACTCCCAGTTCATCCCAGTATAAACCAGTGACCCCAAACCCACTCCCAGTTCATCCCAGTATAAACCAGTGACCCCAAACCCACTCCCAGTTCTTTCCAGTATAAACCAGTGCCCCTCAGTCCCCGTCCCAGTGCCCTCACCTGTCCGTACTGGTTTGAACTGGGATCTCTCGATGCTCGGTGGCCTCCAGGGAGTGCCTCAGCACCAGGGCCTGGCGCTGGGGGACCCTGGGAGTTACTGGTTTATACTGGTTTGTACTGGTTTGTACTGGGTTATACTGGTTTGTACTGGTTTGGGGGTTTTCCTTACTGGTTTGTACGGGGAGGGGGTTTAGGGGTCACTGGGATGAAGTGGGATGAACTGGGAAGGGATTTGGGGTGACTGATTTGTACTGGTTTATACTGGTTTGGGGTTTTTCTTTACTGGTTTGTACTGGTTTGTACTGGGAGGGGGTTTGGGGTTTTTTGGGATTTTTGGGGAGAATTTTGGGGATTTTGGGGCATCAAAAATCCCAATTTTGAGTCGGAATTTTGGGTGAATTTGGGGGATTTTGGGGCTTTAAAAATCCAAATTTTTAGTGGGAATTTTGGGGTGAATTTTGGGGGTTTTGGGGCTCCTAAAAATTCCAATTTTTGGGTGAATTTTGGGGATTTCCCAATTTTTAGTGGGAATTTTGGGGTCATTTTTGGGGATTTGCGGGCTCCAAAAATCTCAATTTTAGTGGGAATTTTCGGGGATTTTGGGTGGGAATTTTGGGGTGAATTTGGGTAATTTTGGGGCTTCAAAAATCCCATTTTTCAATCAGAATTTTGGGGTCATTTTTTGGGATTTTGGAGGTCTGAAATCCTGATTTTTGTGGCGAATTTTTGGGTCATTTTTTGGGATTTGGGGGCTCTGAAATCCCGATTTTTAATGGGAATTTTTGGGGTCATTTTTGGGGCATTTTGAGTGAATTTTGGGGGATTTTGGGGCTCTAAAAGTTCCAAATTTTAGTGGGAATTTTGGGGTGAAATTAGGGGATTTTGGGACTTTAAAAATTCCATATTTTGGGTGAATTTTTGAGATTTTTGGGGCTCTAAAAATCTCAATTTTTAGTGGGAATTTTGGGTTTTTTGAGAAATTTTAGTTGGGAATTTTGGGGATTTTGGGGCTTTAAAAATTCCCCCTTTCAGCAGGAAATTTTGGGGTGAATTTTGGGGATTTTTGGGCTCTAAAAAATCTCAATTTTAGTGGGAAATTTGGGTGGGAATTTTGGGGTGAATTTGAGGGATTTTGGGGCTTAAAAAATCTCAGTTTTCAGTCGGGATTTTGGGGTAATTTTTTTGGATTTTGGGGCTCTGAAGTCCCGATATTTAGTGGGAACTTTTGGGGTCATTTTGGGGGCATTTTGGGTGAATTTTTGGGGATTTTGGGGCTCTAAAAATCCCAATTTTTAGTGGAAATTTTGGCGTTTTTTGAGGGATTTTAGGTGGGAATTTTGGGGTGAATTTTTGGGGGGATTTTGGGGCTCTGAAAATCCCAATTTTTAGTGGGAATTTTGGGGTGGATTTTGGGGATTTTGGGGCATTAAAAATCCTAATTTTTAGTGGGAATTTTTGGAGTAAATTTTTGGGATTTTGGGTGGAAATTTTGGGGTGAATTTTGGGGATTTTGGGGCTTTAAAAATTCCAGTTTTTGGGTGAATTTTTGGGATTCTTTGGGCTCTAAAAATCCCAATTTTTAGTGGGAATTTTGGGGTCATTTTTGGGGATTTGGGGGCTCCAAAAATCCCAATTTTTAGTGGGAATTTTGGGGTTTTTTGAGGGACTTTAGGTGGGAATTTTGGGGTGAATTTGGGGGATTTTGAGGCTTAAAAAATCTCCGTTTTCAGTGGAAATTTTGGGGTCATTTTTAGGGATTTTGGGGGGAAATTTTGGGGTGAATTTAGGGGATTTTTGGGCTTTAAAAATCTCAAATTTTGGGGGGAATTTTGGAGTAAATTTTTGGGATATTGGGTGGAAATTTTGGGGTGAATTTAGGGGATTTTGGGGCTTTAAAAATTTGTTCTGGGTTGAAGTATATTCTATCACCATCTTCATGAACTGTTGAAACCAGGTGAGGCAGTGCTCCCTGCCTCCTCCACTCTGGCTTATCTTCTGTTAATGGGCCCATCAACACCTTTGCTGCACAGCTCACAGATAACCCCCTCCTGGACTACCTCCTGTTAATGGGCCCATCAGGCCTTATCACATGACTCACCATCCCATTGTGAGATGCTCCGCCCAGAGGGAGAAACCAAGCATTCCAGCCTGGATATAAGCTGAGACTCTGAACACCAGAGGGGCGCTTACCCACTGGATTCCCAGAGGACCCGAGCTACCAGACCTTTCTACAGGATCACTGCTTCAGGAAGACCACCTCATCTGGACTGCTTCCATCACTCCGCTCAGGTTGTCCTCTGACTCTTTCAGTGGTCTTTTGTATTATTGCATCTATTTTATTTTACTTTCTTTCCTTTTTTTCTATTAAATTGTATCTCTGACTTGGAGCCTCTCATTTGTTTTGCTTTCAAAACACTACATACTGTTTTCGTTTGTTATTAATTCTGTAGTTGTTTGGTGAGGGGGTTTTTTGTGTTTGTTTGCTTTGTATTACATACTAGTAAAGAATTGCTATTCCTATTTCCCAAATCTTTTCCAAAGAGCCTCTGATTGTAATTTTACCTGGCAGATACCTGTCTTCCCAAACCAAGACAGTACTTCACCGGTCCATATTTTCTACTGTAACTTATTAACTCCTCTGCTACCTCACTCCATGTCCAAAGTTTATAACTGCTGTTAGATTGTGTGCTAGGAGTTGTGAAAGGTGAGGAGTCAGTGGAGTCAGTGGAACCAGTTTGATCTCTTGTGTGTCCAAGAAATCTTTCAAGTCTATCTACCGAAGAGATAGATGCTATTGTTTTTGGAAGAAGAATTGCTGTTGGTTTAAGAGACTCTGGCAAACCTCGAATGAGGGGGGTCATAATCTCAGGTTTGACAGGCTGTTGCATTGGTGACTCACAGCCAGAGATTAATTTTCTTTCCTGTATCATTTGCAAGCATGCAGCTTTGTGTATGTTTTCTAGGAGTTGGTCTGAGGTGCCGACTATTGCCAGAGGGTCGCCCGTCTCTAGGGGGTTTAACCCCCCTGCCCAGTGAGCTGCACACTGTGTCAGGGACCATGGAGCATGTGTTCCTTTAAAGCCACCAGGAGTGCAGCCCCTCATTGACACAGTCTGTGGCCACAGGGAAGGTGGAGAGAAACAAAATGAGAAATGGCACAAACAGTGACACTGCTTTGTGGACAATATTATAAAAGTAAAACAAAGGAAAAGAACCTCCAAAGTAAAGCAACAAGAGGTATCAAAAATGACTTTTATGACAAGTGATTTTGAGAAACTGGCCAGCAGTTTAATGTTTGTGAAACCATCCAGCCATCAGTCTTCCATACTGCAGCCTCGAGCTCCTGCTTCCTCAGGCTGCAGATGAGGGGGTTCATGGCTGGAGGCACCAGCGAGAACAGAACTGACAGGGCCAGATCCGGGGATGGGGAGGAGATTGGGGGGGCTTCAGATAGGCAAACATGGCAGTGCTGAGGAACAGGGAGAGCACAGCCAGGTGAAAATTCCCCAGAGAAAGAAGGAACAAACCCAACCCCCAACAGGGAGGCAGGTGGAGAAGGCTTTGTGCCGTCCCTGCTCAGAGGGGATCCTCAGCACAGCCCTGATGATCTGCACATAGGAGAAAACAATGAACACAAAACAACGTAATCCTAAAGAGATGGAAAAACCAATGAACCCAAACTCCCTGAAGCAGTAGTTGGACTAGGAGAGCTTGAGGATCTGGTGGACCTCGTGGAAGAACTGGCCCAGCGCATTGCCATGGCACAGGGGCAGGGAAAATGTATTGGCCGTGTGCATGAGAGCATTGAGAAAGGCACTGGCCCAGGCAGCTGCTGCCATGTGGGCACAAGCTCTGCTGCCCAGGAGGGTCCCGTAGTGCAGGGGTCTGCAGATGGACACATAGCGGTCATAGCACATGATGGTCAGGAGCAAATACTCTGCTGACATGAAGAACAGAAAGAAAAAGAGCCGTGCAGCACCTCCCGTGTAGGAGATGGTCCTGGTGTCCCAGAGGGAATTGTGCATGGCTTTGCGGACAGTGGTGCAGATGGAGCCCAGGCCGCTGAGGGCCAGGTTGAGCAGGAAGAAGAACATGGGGCTGTGCAGGTGGTGGCCGCAAGCTATGGCACTGATGATGAGGCCGTTGCCCAGGAGGGCAGCCAGGGAGATGCCCAGGAAGAGGCAGAAGTGCAGGAGCTGCAGCTGCCGCGTGTCTGCCAATGCCAGCAGGAGGGAAGCGGCTGATGGAGCTGCTGTTGGACATTTGCTGTGGCTGCACATGGGGACATGTTCATGGATAAAGGACAGTGACAAGTCAGGACAGGCTGCTTTGAGCCAAACATGGGTCATTCCCTGTAGACTGTCCCACTGTGATTCACCCACCCTTGTTCCTGCTCTGGGAAAACCTTCACCCAGGTCCCTGCCTGAGCTCCAGTTGTGCTGTCTGAGTGTGCCAGGAGCAGCCAGGCCTGTGCATGGGGGCTCTCCAGGAGCCGTCCCTGCCCCGCTGCCCTGGGTTTTTGGCCATGTGGCAGAGGGACAAGCCTGGATATTCAGGATTTGTCAGTGGAATCACTCCTAATGCAGAAAGGCTTGTTGCCATCTTCACTCCCACTTCTAAAGGGCATGGAGAACAGGAAGGAATTATAGGCATTATTTTCCTGCCCACACATCATTCCTGGTATACTGAGGTCAGAAATCCCCAGCATTTCTGCTGCACCAGACCTTGCCCAGAGCAGAGGGATCCCTGAATGTCTCGCCCTCTCCAAAGGTCTCTGGGCAAGGTCCTCAGCACCCCCTTCTGCCAAGGACACTCACAGCTCCCTTGGCAAACCCAACAGCATTTCCTCAGCTGTGGCATCTCTGCACTTCCCCGTGGCACATTCAGGGAACTGCCAGAGGCTCTGGCACAGATCTGCAGGCAGGAGGGCAGCTCAGAGCTTGGAAGGACGCAGCAAGGAGATCCCCGGGTGTGCCCATGATGGGGTCTCAGGGAGGGGGCTCAGCTCATTCCCCTTTCCCATGGACTGCTTTGCCCACAGCCACACAGCTCACAGGGAAGCTCGGACAGCCCATTCCCATGGACACAGCTGCCTGGCAAGAATCCCAAGGGCAGTGCCTGGCTCAGCTGCTGCAAATGCCAGAGCCTCCCTGAGAGCACCAGATGACAGTGACAGAACCAGGGGAGGGCAGAACCAAGAGAAGATGTTGTGGGGCTGTGCCTGGGAGGGCAGGGCAGACACAGCCAGGCACTCAGGACAGTGTTCCCGTGCCCAGCTGTGCACAGCACCTCCCACACACCCACAGTGCCCTCCTGCCCCCAGCACTGCTCTGTTCAGCCCCCTCTCCTTCCCTGAGCCTCTCCCTGGGCCTGGACATTTCCCTCCTGAGAGGAGCCTTGTCCCTGCCAGTGCTCACAGAGCCCATCCCACCCTCTGCGCCCTGGGCCCAGCCCTACAGAAACCTGCCTGTCTGCAGGGCCCGGCCTGGGGCAGGGTCTGTCTGCAGCTGGGCAAGGGCAGCTCAGGAGAGCCCTGCTGGGCCCTGCAAAGGGGATGCTGCTGCTGCTGCTGAGGGCTGAGGAGTGGCTGAAGGCCCTTTAGGAGGCTCCCAGCAGAGAGACTGACCACCCAAAGTTACAAACCAGGAGTCTCTGTAAATGATTAAACATGACTCTGATGATCCTAGGTGTCCCTTTCAACTCATAATGTTCTGTGGTTCTGTGATTACAATTCCTGTTCTGCTTCACTCATCCTCTTTTGCCTATAATCAGAAGAGAAAAAAACCCCTTGCAACAGCGTTACAACAGTGAAGTAAAAACCAGACCTTTCTTGGAAACTTCCAGGTGTCTCAGTGGGAATGAGGAACACCCAGCCCCTGATTTCAACAATTGATTAGAGGTTGATTAATTAGGATATTTAACAGAAACATCGAATAGGAAATTCAGTATCCACAGCTACAAACCCCTGGGTCAACCCATTGGAGTAGGTCCAAGGACTTCTTTGTGCCACTTTTTTTTCTGACTGCTCACACTCTGGTTTAAAAACAAAATGTTCGTCTTGTAGGTCCACTTCCTGACAATAAGACTGGGCAGTATTTCAGGAATATATTTTGAAGCTTATTGTTCTAAAATCTAAGATAAAGGGTAGGAAATGTTGTAGAGTTAATTAAAGATTATAGTAATACAAGTATATAAAAGTAGTTGAATAGAGTCATAGTAGTTGAATAGAGTTGATTAAAGATAATAGTTTTATAACTACATAATAGTAGTTAACAGTAGTTAACAGAGCTACGAATAAATGAAAAATGCATCAAAAGCAAAAATGTTTTTGTCATCACCCCAACTTTCCCATCCTTCTCCAAGCAGGAAATTGAAAACACTCTCAGGAAAGCTCCTGGTCTTTGCAGCAATACCAGGCTTAGCTTCCTTTGGCAAGTGTCCTCCGGAGCTGTGCCCAGGCTGGTCTGGAGCTGGGAGCAGCCCTGCCCCACACAGCCCCTCTCAGCAGCAGCACCTGCCCTGCTCAGGGTGGCTCCTTCCCCCCACAGCTTCTCCCCAGCGCTGGCAGCAGCTCCCCGGGCCAGCTGAGAGCTGTCCCTGGCAGGCAGCAGGGTCCCTGGCCCAGCGCAGCGCCCTGGGCTGCAGGACCCTGCTCTGCTCGACAGCCCTGGGCACCCCTGGCTGCAGCCCCGGCTGCTCAGCCCTGCAGCAGAGCCCGGCAACAGGGAGCTGCCCTGTGCTGTGCCTCGGGGGCTGCAGCAGGGACACCCAGCCCTGCCCTGGGGCCACATGCCTGCTCTGCAGCCACGCTGAGAGTCCTCCTGGAAGGGCCTTAAAGCTGTGGGATGTGCCAGCTTCAGGAGATCCCTGCAGGAGCTGCAGCTTCTCTTCCCCCAGCCTGGGAGTGACTCTTCCTAACGCTGCGAGGATTTGTCCCCCAGTGAGCCCTCAGTGAGCTCTGCTCTGTGCTGCCAGCCCAGGCTGAGTTGAAGCCCTCTGTGCCTGTGTGCTGTGCCCGGGGTGGCTGCAGGCAGTGCCCCAGCCCTGCTGGGCTGGGCACAGGAGCTGCTCCTGGGCAGAGCTGTCTCTCTGCAGCGCTGCCCTTGCCAGGAGCTGCCTCTGTGCCAGGAGCCCGGCCAAGCTCAGCAGCGCAGACACGGCACAAGGACTTGAGTGACCCTCTCCAGGCTTGTGCTGAGGCCCTGAACATCAGTCCCTGAGAGGGAGCTGGAGAAACCTCTCAAGAATTCAAAGTCAGAATCCAGCTCCAAAGTTTCTTGAAGTTTTACTGGGTCCCGCTGAGGGACACGACAGAGAAAGTGTCCCCAGGCCCCAGCCAGAGCAGAGAACTGCAGGCAGTGATGACACGTGGGGACAAAGAGAAGCCAAGTCTTGGTGCCCTGGGCCACAGCAGCCTCTGTGCCACCAAGGGCCGTGAGGAGTCACCTTGTCCTGAGGCCCTGGGGCCTCCTGGCACAGCCCCGGCAAGGCTGGGCACTGTCAGCCCCTTGTCCTGCCCTCGGCATCCCCCTCCCATCCCAGTGGCCTCAAGGATGTGCTGGAAGGAGTCCCTGGGGAGCCTTGGTCAGGAATGGCCCTGGGGGCTCCTTAATGCTCCCAGGGACCGCAGGCTTTTCAAAGGACTTAGGGCTTTGCTTGTGCCTTGGAGTCACAGAGAGGTTTGTGCAATCACGGCCTCCAGTTATCTGCTTTAATTAGTCCCTTGAGAGGCTTTGTCAGTAATGACACTCAGTGCACTCATTAATGCTTCAAAGCACTTCAGGTTTTTAAAGGTACTTGATGCTTCCCTTTTAAAACTGACTTTGTGAAAGGTTTGTGCCATTGTTGCCCAAATTATCTACTTTAACAAGTCCTTTGAGATTCTCAATCAGTAAAAGCACTCAGTGGGGCTCATCAGTAATTCCGGCTACTCAAGGTTTATTCAAGGACTTTTTTTTGGCACTGAGTCTGAGAGGTTTGTGCACTCGTGGCCTCCAATTATTTGCTCTAATCAGTCCCTTGAGATTTTTACTCAGTAACAACACTCGGTGGAGCTCATTCATGCTTCAAGGTAATCGGGGACATTTAAGCACTTCTTTTTGCCACTGAGTCTCTGAGAGGTTTGTGCAATCATGGCCCCAATTATCTGCTTTAAGGAGTCCCTTGAGAGCTGTGCATTGACACTCAGTGGGGCTCATTCATGCTTTGAGATACTCAGGGTGTTTAAGGTACTTTGGGTTTTTCCTTCCCTCACTGAGTCTCTGAGAGGTTTTGGTGCAATCCTGGCCTCCAATTCTCTCCTCCAAGGACTCCATGAGGAACCTGTGTTGGGGATGGACCTCAGGGTGACCCTTTAATGCTTCCAGACACTTTGGGTTTTTCCTCTGACTCTGACTCCTGGAAAGGTTTGTGCAATCTCTTCTCAGGCCCTGAGGTTCCAGGGCTCAGCACCAAATGCATCACTGGGCTCATTAGGAGAAAGCAAGTCCTGACAAACCACGGCTGTGCCTTGATTTCCTTCTGGCCTGGTGCAGTTCCTTAGGAAGTCTTTTTTCCTAGAGTTATGGAGAAATAGTTCAAAGAGCGTTGAAGGAATCAACACTCTTCTTTTCAAAGGGGGTATTTTTCTCTTGAGAGCAGAGGTCATTGCAGCATTCAAGTGACTGATACTGATCCAGGGTCTCTCCTAAGGAAGTCTGGCCTGGTCAGAGGAGCTGTGCCTTGAGGTCTGATCCACTTTGGACAACCATGCTCCACATTCCCTAACCCCATCCTGCCTCTCCTCACTCACCTGGGACCTGCTTTGCTCAGAGAACTGGGTTCACTCAGACAAAGAGAGGTTTTCTTCCTTTCTTAGCAATCAAAACCTCCTAAGTTCCAAACAATCTCCTCAATTTGTGGCAAGCGCAAAGTGTCACCAAGGAGGTTCCCCTTCCCCAAGGCAGAACCATGCAAGGAATGTTTTAGACACCAACGAAGATGTACGATAAACAAAAATTTCAAGTCGGCTGGAGGCAGAATTAGAGCAACTCCTCAAGGACAGACAAGCTTTGAACTCCTTGCAAGTCAAAGCTCCAGGTGGGTTGTTGGGAGGTGTGTGAGTGAGGCAAGAGTGAGGGCAAGGGAAATGCAGAGAGCCCTGGAAGTGCTTCTGTGCACACAGGCTGTGGGGAAGGGCGCTGCAGCCCAGGCCTGGGCCAGGAGGGAGGCTGGATCATCATCCCAAGCTGCCCGGGGCCATGGCAAGGGGCTGTGGCCACGGACACTGGCCTGAGCCCAGTGCCTGGGCCCCTTGCCCAGGGCTGGTGTCAGTGGCCAGAGCCAGAGGGGATCCCTTGCTGGGGGCTGTGCCACGGCCACCTGCCCTGTGCCGCGCCGGCTGCTCAGGCGCCGCGGAACCAGCAGCAAACGCCGCTGCCAGGGCCAAAGGCAGCTCAGCCAGGCAGAAAGGGGCAGTGCTGGGCACTGGTTCCATGGCAGCCCTCACTGGGACAGCACACCTGGGTCACCTGTCCCGGCAACTGCCACGGAAACCTGGCTCATTGGGAATGCAATGGTGGACAAAGGTTTTAGGAGGGCCTGTCCCAATAGGACAAAGGGTGCTGGTTTTAAACTGAAGGAAGGGAGGTTCAGATGCGGAGAGATAAGGAAGAAATTTTTGAGCATAAGGCTGGTGATCCACCAGGACAGGCTTTCCCAGAGAGCTGGTCAATGCCCCCTCCCTGGAAACATTCAAGTCCAGCTGGGACAGGGCTCTGAACAACCTGATCCGGTGAAAGATGTCCCTGCTCATCGCAGGCGTTTGGATGAGATGAGCACTGCAGAGCTCTTCCCATCCCAACCATTCCAGGATTGCATGGGGAGAAGAGGCTGCTGGCTGGACTCCATCCACTCCCTTGACTCCTCCTTGTCTCTGCTGGAGCCCCATCCAGCAGCCAAAGCCAGCCCCTTCTCTGGCCTTTCCCCCCCTGCCCCAGGGGCTGCCAGAGCCAGGGAGGCACAGGTGACCTTGAGGCTTTGCAGGGCTCAGGCACAGCGGCTGTGCCAGAGTCAGGGCTGAGGTGTCACTCTGCGGGCTGGGGCAGAGCCCAGGCAGAAATGAGCCCTGAAGCAGCAGCTGTGCAGTGGGGGCCAGCAGGCCGGGCTGCCAAGGGAGGCTTCTGGCCATGGCCTGGAAGCAGCTGCTGCTGCCAAGGTGCCTTTGGTGCCTCAGGCTCTCCCTGGCACAGCTCCCAGCACGGCACTCTGCACTTGTGCCCGAGCCCTTCGTTGTGTTGGCTTGGCCTGGGGCTTTTCCTGCAGCGGGACCTGCCCTGGTCATGGCACAGGAAAGGCAGTTCCTCATGGAGCAGGAGGCTCTGCCTGGAATGGGCTCAAACAAGTCCAACAAGGCTCTGTTTACTTCAAAATTGCTTCCTAGAGCACTATATTCTATATAATTGTTACAGCTCCTATACTGTGGAGTAAATAACTCTCTTTTTTCTATTTGCTCTGTTGTGTAAATAAATCTTTCTGTCTAATCCTGATCAGAATCAATCATAGCTGTATTTATGGAAATATATCTGGTATTGAATCGGTAATCCTGGGGGACAAATTGCATTGCAGTTCAATTCCACCTGTCCAGTCTTTTACACGTAAACCTTTGACAAAGTCTGGGACTAGGACTGGATCCAGCCACTCCCAGTCTCCTCTCTTAGATGGAATTTGAAAAGTCAGGCATCCTGGAGGGGTTTGAGGATCCATGGTGTCTGTTGGGTGTCATTTCTCTACCTCATGACTCAGCAGGAGTTTCTCCAGTGAAGAAATGAAGCTTTTGCCTGGAGCTCCCACTCTGCCCATGACAGGAAGCTGTCAGAGTCTGTCCAAGGATGTGATATGCCTCACGACTGTCTCCAATGATTGAGGACTGAGACCCCAGGCTCTGAAAGCAGCCCCTGGCCTGGCTGAGGTGGAACGCTTGCCAAGTCTCGGAGGACTGGTATGCATCTCCATGAGAGCGGAGTGCAAGAACAATGGAACTGGTCACAGTGGACTGAGCCAAGGCTGCCTGTCCAAACTGGGCTGTCCGTACTGGAGGTAAGGTTTGCAGCTTGTTCCTGAGCACTCAGCCTTTACACAGCTGGTTCCTGCTTTGGCTCTGTGCCCCTTGCTTTGCTTCCCGCCTTGACCAACCTATAAAACCTCTGGAGACGCCCGCTCACTTTTGTGATCACCCCACGGGAGAAGATCGCGTCTATAGGCATCGTTAGGCGTCAAAGACTCGACCCTCCACGTTCATAGCTATAATCCCCTTCCCCTCTTTCTCTCTCTTTCTTACTATTTTTTATTTCTCTCCCCACTATGGCATTTGTTGGCACTAAATAAAGGTGCATTTGTGATGGAGTAAACTGAGTTTGTCCCCCGCTGTGTCTTTTGTGCTCTGAGATCCCTAAAACGAACCATCACGAACCCCGCTTGTGTGAGCGGATCGTGACATGAAATTGGCGTCACGGACAGGATCTTGATGGACAGAGGGGTTGCGGGTTTTGTATAGCTTGTAACAGGGGAAGGACCCTCGTCTCAGCCGCACCTAGCACGCCACTTGGGTGAGCGCTGTTAGAAAGCAAGGGGGGCCAGGGAAAATTCCCGCACACTGTACACACCCAGGCGTATAGCACTCCCTGTCATCAGGATTTCACAAAAGGATCTCATTGTGCAAAAGATGGGACTGTAGTTAGTTTTTGTGTGTTTTGGGCTGCTTGGTGTCGTTGAGGAGACAACTCTTTGGAACTAAGATGAACCTCCCAGGCAGTTTTGGTCTCCTCGCCCATTCCAGGGAAGCAAAGGGAAACACAGTTTTAGCTGTGCCTTTGGTGTAACTTGAAGCGTACCTCCCTGAGAGTGGTTTTGGTCCCTGCACAAAATGAGTGAAAAAGATAAGAATGCATTTTATGGTTTGCTAGCGAAACATGGTGCTAGACCTTCTCCAGATGGAGAAAGGTGGGCACAGAATAATTGGTTCAACTTTGAAAACATTGTAGATAGAATATATTCTTTGCAACATGATGCTAGATACAAACTGGGCAGAAATAAAACCATTCTTTGCTCAGTTTTGGGGGCCTGTCTTTCAGCAGCCATAGAAACCCGTTTTGAACGGGTGAGTGAAGAAAAAGCAGTCTTAGAATCCCTGCAGAATTAGGTAGAAGCTTTGCAAAAACAATTAGAACAGGAAAGAAATCAGAATTATTTGCTGCAGATTTCCCTTGCAGAAGGGCGAAGTAAAAACTTAAAATCTGCAGATTCACCCACAGAAAGAAAAATAGAAGGAAAGGAGACATACAACATGAAACAAATGTACCCTCAGAAAGAATTAGTACACATGCAATATTGTGGGGAACACTGTTGCTCTAACTTGAGACCTCTCATCAAAACAGAATATAATTATATAAATGAAGAAGATGGTGATCCCCACATAACCACCAAAGAAATACCATACACAGCCACTGAATTAGCTAAATTAAAGACAGAATACTCCCGCCTCCCTAGTGAATCAGAGACGGAGTATGTTTTCAGAGTTTCCCTCACAGGGGGCGACCAAATTAAATTAAGTGAACAAGCAAGTGGCTACTGGGGACATGGAGTTTTCTTAACGACAGGAAACACACATGCTCCATGCTCCCTGACACAGCGTGCAGCTCACTGGGCAGGGGGGTTAAACCCCCTAGAGACGGGCGACCCTCTGGCAATAGTCAGCACCTCAGACCAACTCCTAGAAAACATACACAAAGCTGCATGCTTGCAAATGATACAGGAAAGAAAATTAATCTCTGGCTGTGAGTCGCCAATGCAACAGCCTGTCAAACCTGAGATTATGACCCCTTTAATTCGAGGTCTGCCAGAGTCTCTTAAACCAACAGCAATTCTTCTTCAAAAAACAATAGCATCTATCACTCCGGTAGACAGACTTGAAAGATTTCTTGGCCATACAAGAGATCAAACTGGTTCCACTGACTCCTCACCTTTCACAACTCCTAGCACACAATCTAACAGCAGTCATAAACTTTGGACATGGAGTGAGGTAGCAGAGGAGTTAGTAAATTACAGTAGAAAATATGGACCAGTGAAGTACTCAGAGGACAAACCAGAAAAACCCAGAGGAGTCAGGCACATTGCCTCTCCTAATGAAAAATGAGAAAAGGGAAAACAAATTTCCAACCGGCAGCAGCTGTGGTTGCTAGGGCTGAAAAGGGGAGTTCCACGAGAAGTAATGGATAAATTGCCTTATGATAAATTGGCTAAAATAATTTCCAGTTGGCCCTGTCCCAAACCTATTGTGTTGGAATCATCCAACCAACAACCCAGTGCACCTCCTCTTCCACAAGCCTTGGGCAGCCTGCCACAGCATTCCCCAACACAGGTTTTAAGCAATTAGACACAGCTCTCTCCCCGCTTCAGGGAAGTGAAACACACCAACCTCCTTTAAACTAGAAACTCCGTTTCTCGATAGTGAGCGAAGAAACGGAGACTGGATGTTTTTGAGGAAGCTCACAAAGGACCCGAGAACAGGGGACATATTGATTACAGCAATAGTTGGCCCCAAACAAATATTAATAACTTTTGTTGTGGACACAGGGGCCCAAATCAGTGCATTGAAAATCACACACGCCCAAAAGTGTGGGCTTGTTCCCAGCAAAAAACGATGTTGTGTTTTAAATGCTCTAGGAACTACAGAGTCTATGAGTATCGCTCTAGTAAAACTCACACTGCCCGGAGAAGACAACCCAATAGCTGTCCAAATGGTCATCGGAAACATTCCTGACAGTTTGTTAGGGATGGATATACTTGCTGGGAGACAATGGGAAGACTCAGAAGGCTTTCTCTGGTCTTTCGGAGCTCCCAGCCTTAACATCAGGCTGCTACAAACAGCTCCTTCCCTACCGTTCAGCAAAATCACTTCTGTGAAACAATATCCTTTACCCTCTGGTGCTAAAGATGGCATCAAGCCAGTCATTCAGGAATTGAAAGATCAAGGAGTAATTGTTAACACTCACAGCCCTTTTAACTCACCAATCTGGCCAGTTAAAAAACCCAATGGAAAGTGGAGACTGACAGTTGATTACAGACGGCTTAATGCCAACACAGACCCTCTTACAGCAGCGGTCCCAAATACAGCTGAATTAATAATATCAATTCAGGAAAAAGCTCACTCTATTATGGCAACAATAGATGTTAAAGACATGTTTTTCATGATACCCATACAACAAGAAGATATGGACCGTTTTGCCTTTACATGGGAGGGACAGCAATATACCTTCACACGTCTACCCCAAGGGTAGCGACACTCCCCCACTTTAGCCCACCATGCTTTAGCCCAAGAATTAGAAGAACTATCTAAACCTGACACTGTAGCTGTTTACCAATCCATAGATGATATTTTAGTGGGAGGGGAAGAAAGAGAAGTAGTGGAGGATGTTCAACAGAAAATAATTTCCCACTTAGAAAGCCTTGGTTTGCAGATCCCCTCAGAAAAAATACAAAAACCTTCTCAAGAAGTGAAATTTTGAGGCATGTGGTGGAAAGGAGGTGTGACATGCATCCCACCAGACACCCTAACTTCTTTAGATCAAATCAAGATGCCCGAATCTAGAAAAGAACTCCAACAAGCTCTAGGACTATTGGTATTTTGGAGAAAACACATTCCAGATTTTTCAATTATTGCCAGACCTCTTGATGATTTGTTGAGAAAGGGAGTAAAATGGGACTGGAGCCCTTCTCAGGAAGAAGCATTACAATTGTTGATTTTTGAAGCCACAGCTCATCAGGCCCTAGGCCCTATCCACCCAGCAGATCCTTTTCAGGTAGAATGGGGATTTGCTACCTCAGGATTGTCAGTACATATATGGCAAAGGGGTCCTGAAGGCCCAATCAGACCTGTTAGCTTCTACTCCCCTGGCTTTAAAGATGCTGAAAAAAGATATACAACTTGGGAGAAAGGCTTATTTGTTGTTACCCAAGCTCTCATAGAAGTAGAAAAGATCACAAGAAAACAACCAATTGTGTTGAGAGGTCCCTTTAAAGTCATTAAAATAGTGATCACAGGGACTCCACCTCCTGAAGGGGTAGCACAACGAGCCTCAGTAAGGAAATGGTATGCACAAATAGAGCATTCTAATAACATCTTTTCAATTACTGAAGGCGCTGTGAAAAATTTACCAATACAAGACACAGAGAATCTGAATAGCAGCCAAGACAAACCTGCCTCAGTTCTTAAAATAGCCCCTCCCTTCTCCCCTGAGCAAACAGCACATTCATGGTTTACTGAGGCCTCAGCTAAGCGTGAAGGAAAAGTGTGGAAATACAGAGCTGTAGCTTTGCACACTTCTTCTGCAGAGCGGATCATTACAGAAGGGGAAGGCAGTGCCCGAATTGGGGAACTTAGAGCTGTTTGGAGTGTTTTCCAGAGGGAGGCACAAAACACCTCTCTTGTCTGTATTTACACTGACTCCTATGCTGTATATAAGGGCTGCACTGAATGGCTGCCTTTCTGGCAACAGAATGATTGGGAAGTTAACAGAATTTCAGTGTGGCAGAAAGAAAAGTGGCAAGAAATTTTACAAATTGCAAGTCAAGGGAATTTTGCTGTAGGGTGGGTAGCCTCTCACCAGACAGATGATAATCCAGCAGGAGAATGGAATAACAGAGCTGATGAATTAGCAAAATTAAGTCCTCTGAAAAAGGATGAAATCACTGAAGATTGGGAGCACTTATTAGAATGGCTGCATGTAAAACGACAACACACAGGTACAAAAGATTTATACAAGGAAGCTCATGCCCGGGCTTGGCCCGTTACCAGTGAAATGTGTAACACCTGCATTTCAGCCCGTGAGCAGCGTCGCAAACGGCTAGAAAGACATCCTTTAGAGGATGACCCACTACACTTGAGGACAGGTAAAGGCTTATGGGATGCATGGCAGGTAGATTACATGGGTCCCTTTAAGCAATCAGGAGGTAAACATTTTGTGTTAGTGGGGGTTGAGATTACATCTGGATCAGTTCAAGCCGAGGCATTTAAAAGGGCTACAGGGGAAAACACTGTTAAAGCATTGCAGATATGGTTCGGGACTTTCCCAAAACCACAGGAAATTCAATCTGATAATGGGTCACACTTTACTGCTAAAGTAGTACAGGAATGGGCAAAAGGTGAAGGGATAAAATGGTCTTTTCACACTCCCTATTACCCTCAAGCTAACGGAATTGTAGAAAGGACTAACGGTCTTTTAAAACGACTTCTGAAACCACAAGAGGGAGGCTGGGATGGCCGGTTGCATAAAGCGGTGCAAAGTGAAAATGAAAGATGGGGGGTAAATGGGTGCCCCAAAATTACTGCTTTTTGCCCAAATCCTCTGAGCTTAATCTCCTCACAAAGAGGACCAAATGATCCCGAAAATCCAGTTCATGACCCGGGACACCCTGTTTTGGTAGACCTCCCTACGGTGGGAGAAGTACCACTTGTGTTGAAAACTTCTCTGAATAAAGTTGCGTGGATAGCATCTGATGCCTTAGGAAAAGAACATCGGATAAATACCCGCTGGATAATTCCATCATTTTAATGTTCTGCCCTTAGGTGGCAGATTTTTCTGTGTTTTGCTATTGCAGGAGAACTCCGAGGGGACACTTCAAGTGACATGAAAACAAAATAACCATGTTAACATTATTAATACTTCTCTGTATCCTGCCACACTCCCATGGCCAGGAGCCAGCTGAGTGGCCGTGGTCTGAAGACACTGTTAGATATACCAGTACTCAAGAATCACATCCCAGAAGTCGTCACCTGAACCTGGCAACCTCAGGGTATCATGGTGGTCCACGTGAGTGGGGATGGGATAAGAATGAACGGGTTACAACTCTAAATGGAACAGTTGGTTTGGGGATATTTTTGTGGGCGGATGTTGGGATCGGGATTGTGTGGGGCTGGGTGGGTGGGATGTGGTTTGATAGTAAATCAAACTTGGAGAGTTCTTGATCACATGGACTGGGATCACATGGACTGGGATTTCACAGGCTGGACCATCTGGATCAGAACCATAGAGACTGGGATCATCTGGACCGGGGTGGCCGCCTCGGAACGATGCGAACCGAGGCGGTCCCGCCCGGCCCAGGGCAACCTCCCCGTCCCTCCCAGTCCCGCCCGGCGGCGCGGCCAAAACTCCCCAGAACGAACGCGGCGGTCCCGGATCGATCCTGGAGCCGATCCCGGAGCGATTCCGGGTCCGATCCCGGTCCCTGTTTCGGCCTCGGTCTCAGTCTCGGTCCCGGAGCGCTCCCGGTGCTGATTCCGGTCGCGGTGCCGATCTCGATCCCGGAGCGGTGCCAGTCTCGGTGCCAGTGCCGGTTCCACTTTCAGTCCTGGTCTCAGTCTCGGTGTCGGAGCGGTGCCGGTGCCGTTTTTGGTCCCGGAGTGCTCCCAGTGCCAATCCCAGTCTTGGTCCCGGTGCGGTGCCAGTCTCGGTGCTGGTTCCGGTGCCGGTCTCGGTCTCGATCCCGGAGCGCTCCCGGTCTGGGTTCTGGCCGCAGTCCTGGAGCAGTCCTGGTGCCGGTGCCGGTTCCGAAGCGCTCCCGGCGCCGGTCCCAGTGTCGGTGTCGGTGTCAGTCTTGGTTCCGGTACCAGTTCTGGTGCCGGTTTCGGTGTCGGTCCCACAGTGCGGGTCCCGGAGCGGTGCCGGTCTCGGTTCCGGTGTCGGTCTCGGTCTCGGTGCCGGAGATTTTAGGGTCTTTTGGGTGATTTTAAGCAAAACCGGGCCCTTTTAGGACCGCGCGTTCCCTTGACCCCGCCCTTTCCCCCTCAAAATTCCCGCCGTTTCCTGGACCCCGCCCCTTTCCCCTCCCAGTTCCCGCCCTTTCTCTGACCCCGCCTCGTTCCATTCGTTCCCCGCCCTTTCATTGGCCACGCCTCTTTTTCCTTGGACCCCGCCCATCTGCTGGCGCGTTCCCTCGAGCGCATGCGCAGATGACCCAGAAGTGGCTTCCCCCGGGCGCCGCCATCTTTGTTCCCGGTCCCCCGAGCCGGCTCCGGCGTGTCCGAGACCTGCGGTGGGGCAATGGGGGATCTAGAGGGGATCTATAGGGGATCTGTAGGGGATCTCTAGGGGATCTATAGGGGTCTGGGGGGACCTGGGGGTGTCTTTAGGGGGTTTAGTGGGTGGTCTGTAAGGGGTTTAAGGGGGTCCATAGGGGATTTAGGGCGGTCTGGGCGTCCCTAAAGGGGGCTGGGCGGGTCTCGGGGCTCTATCTGGGTCTGGGGGCTCTGTAGAGGGTCCAGCGGGGTCCGTAAAGGGGGTCGGGGCGTCCCTAAATGGGGTCTGGGTGTCTGTGGGGGATTTGGGGGGTTTCTGTGGCGTTTTGGTGGGTTGGGGGGTCTGTAGGGGATCTCTAGGGGTCAGCGGGAGCCTGTAGCGGGTCCGGAGAGGTCTGGGGGTGTCTGTGGGTCCCTGTGGGGGATTTGGGGGGTCTGGGGGGGTCTGGAGGTCCCCAGGGGGGTCTGAGGGGATATGTAGGGGCTCGATAGAGGGTCCGGGGGCGCCTGGGGGATCCTATAGGGGATCTGGGGTTCTCTACATGGGATGTAAGGGGGTCTGGGGGAGTCTTGGCATCTCTATAGTGGAGTTCTGGGGTCCATAAAGGAAATTTTTGTGAATTTTTGGCTCTATACAGCTAATTCTTGGAAATTTGGGGTCCAAATTGGGCAATTTGGGGTGTTCTATTGAATTATTAAAAAAATAGGAATATCGCCCTAATGCCGATATCCAACAATGACGGACAAAAGACTCTCCAGCAGTTTAGAGTTAGAAAGTGTATGTTTAATTACGACGCCAGACAGCGTGCGGGATAGCTCCCGAACACACGCGCGCTCACAGAAGATCACAGGGTCTTTTTATGTACAGAAGGATTGAATACCCAAAACACAAATGTATATTCATGACTTCAGTACCTCCCATTCCCCGCTTCCTATGGTAATTAGCCAAAAGCTATTAAGCATGCGTGGTTTGTTCTTTGAAATGGGTCGGTGGTCTTTTTTATGGGGCGGGGTCTCAAAATGATGAAGTAAGTGAGTCTTCTTCGCTTTGACTTTTTAACCTTTTAGTGTTGCGTGACGACTGAATCCCGTTTTCCCAGGAGTATTTCAATTATGAATTTACTGTGCTTCTTGAAGCCTATTGATTAGTCAGAATACACAAACATAAGTTGACAGGCCCCATGATTTATCAGTTCCTTAAATCCGGCTTCTGCTTATCAAAAGGGAAGTCTATCTGTCTTACTTCAGCAATATCCAGTATAAAGTCTGTAATTCTTCAAAATTAATGTTTCAATCCCCTTGGTCCCTGCTCCCTCGTGGCCATGGCAAGAGTGGGCTGGGCTGGCCCTGGCAGGGGGCTCTCCTCGGGTCCCTGCTGATCAGGGCTATGGCCCCGTGTTCCTCTGTCTTGCAGCCCTTGAAGACACGGCAGATGACAGCAGCCCTGCCATCAGAAACCTGGCCATTGAAACAGCCTTGGTCCTCCGGGCAGTCCAGAGAGCTCCGTACTCCATCCTGTGGAAGCTGCGAGATCAGCTCCGCAGGGCACGGAAGACACGGCCTCGACTGTCGGGCCTGGGCTGGCTGCGCTGCTGGAGCTCTACGGAGAGCTGATCTGGGACACTCTGTCTGCTGGGGCCAACTGAGCCAGCGGGGATTTTCTTCTTCTACAGGATTCTTCTTTTCTTCTTTTTTTTCTTCAGTATATAAATATAGGATATGTGTTACAATACACGGACTCCCAGGATTTTTCTTTTGCTGCCCTGGGTGCACAGGGGAAGAGGGGGAAAAGGGTGCTTTGTGCTCAGCAAGCTGCCCAGGCGTGCAGCCTTGCAGGGAAAATGGCCAGAAGCCCCTCGGCCCTCGGTGGTCCTGCGGAAGCCTTTGCACTGCCGAGAGAGCGCGTGGGCGGGGGCCGGAGCTGTGGGCATCCCTGCGAGGCCGGAGCCTGGAGATGGCCACAAGCCCTGTGCCAGCCAGGAACCGCCGTCTGTGTCCTCCTGCCCGTGTGCTGCTGGCCGGATTGCTGAGGGCTCCGCGGTGCCTCTTGGTCGGGCTCCTCTGGAGCTGCTGTGGGGCTGCGCCTCTGCTGCCGGGCAGGCTGGCCGGGCTGGGGGAGACTCTGAGGGGCTGGGCTGGTGGGAAGCCCTGAGGAATTGGGTGTCAGAGGCCACAAGCAGCCCCTGGGGAGCTGCCATGTTCCTGCCAGCCGGCTGCTCTGGCGCTCCCCCAAAGCACCTGCGGAGTGAGTGCAGGGAAAGGTGGAACCTTGCGCTCAGGGCCCTTCTCGAGCTCACTGAGGATCCCTCCCTCAATGGTGACAAGGGGGCAGTGGCTGGAGCTGAGCTGGGGAATGCAGTCGCTTGGGCTTGGCTGGGCTTCGAGAGCTCAGGCAGCTGCTCCCAGCTCTCCTGCCTCCTGGTTCGGCTGCCCGAGTACCTCGGGACAGGCCTTTGGCCTCTGGGCCCTGTTGGCACCAGGGCGGCGTTTCACGACTTGTGCTCTTCACAGACCAAAAAAGTGTGGCCCCTGCCTGAACATTTTGTGGAGTTCCTGCGGGACACAGATGAACAGTCAGTCAGGATGACGGCCGTGATACTCAGGTTTGCAGTTTTGGACAAGGACATGCTGAGACCCAGCCCTGTCGCCCTGCTGCTGGTTGCGGTGCTCCTGCCACTCTCTGACCATGCAAGGCTCTGTGCCCCCAGCCACGGCCACTGTGTGCCCACCAAACACTTGGTGCCCTGTGGGTTTGCAGGCTCACGCCCAGCTGAGCCCCGAGCAGCCGATGCTGAGGTCTTTTTTTCTTCCTTTCATAGAGGATAACGGCCAGGTGCAGCTGCTGTCCACACTGCTCTTCTGAAAATTGGTGACTGTTTGCAGGGCCGCTGGGAGGGAATATTGGGGTTCCTGGCAGCAGGATCCTTGTGCAGCTTCAGGCTGGGGTGGGCAGCACTTCCATCTGCAGCTTCCATGTGCTGCTCCGGCAGCTGCTGCTGCTGGGGACCCTGAGGGAAGAGGCCACGGGAGGGATGGAAATGCTGCACGGACAGCAGCAGCCAGGGCCAGGAATGAGCTTTGCCTTCCTGGCTGCTGAAATGAGGCTTCTTTAGTGCAAGAGGAGGCAAAGGCAAAATCAATTTCAACAATTCAAGGAAAACTGTGGAAAATTGGAAGCCTCTCAAAATGTCACACATTCATCTGGAGCTCTTCAGCGTTGGTTCTTGTAAAAAGCCTTTCCCGTTTTCCCTTGGCTCTGAGATTCTGGGAGCCACCGCTGGGCTTCAGAGTTCAACTGATTTTTATTTTCCAGGTTTTTAAACAGAGCTCTGAATTGGGCATCTCTTGCCACTTTTTCTGCTCAGAACCTTGAGAAAGGTTCTCTGCTCCTGTGAGCCACATCTTGAAGGGTGCTTGGCAACCATGGAATGCTCTGGGAAAGCACTTGATTGACTTCAGGGCCAGGCTGGAGAGCTCAGCCTGAGGAAAGAACTGTTCCAGATGCCTCTGTCCATGTCCAGCTCCTCACAGCTGAGTCCCTGAACACCCTGGGTGGTTTATAGGGATTGATTTTCCCCTCCTGTTCACTTGGAGGTGATTTTGCCATCCTTTAGAGGAACATCTGACCAGCCTCTGCCCCCATTGCATTTTATTCTCTCCACTTTGAAGCTGGACCGCTGGGTTTGACATGTAAATTGGTAGTGTCTCCCCGTTCTTCCCTCCAGCCCTCAATTGTGACTTGTATTAAACACTGCAAATGGCCTCATTTGTCTGGTGGGGAAGATGTGAGGTGGAGAAAGTTAACAGGATTTGTTTTCATGAACCTTGTGCTAGTAAAGAAAAATGAGGTTTGTCATTTTGGTGTGGTGCTGAGTGTTGGGATTTGGGAGTTTATTTCTTGCTATTGTTCTTATTATTTATTAGTGTTACTTTTCACTGGTCAGATTTTTAAATCTTAGACACGATTAACCAAGGCTGGATGTAACTCATTAGGAAAATTCCCTTGCATTTTCCACTGGGATTAAACGGTTCAGTCGACTCCAAGTTGCCAGTGGATTCTAAAGATGGGAAATCCTGTTAGTGGTGGGTTTGGTGTGGTTTGGAGCTGGGGAAGGCTCTCATCCCCTCCCGGAGATGCCCCAAGCCCGCTCTGCTGCCACGTCTGCACTCGCGGCCCCTCACGGCTGCCCTGCCCTGGGGACACGGTGGGACCCCGCTGCTGCCGGGGCTGAGGCTCCTCACGGCCCCTCAAACCCCTCCTGGCTACACAGAACTTCTCCTGGCCCCCGACAGCCCTTCATGGCCCTTCATTGCCCCTCCCGGCCCCTCAGGGCCCCTCCCGGCCCCAGGCGTGGAGCTCCTCCCGAAGGAGAAGGGGCCGGGCCCTGCTGGTTCTCCTTTTATTTCAGTCGTTTCGCAGCCGTGAGGAAAGAAAGGCTGAAATGGAGCCTTTGCCCAGCGGTTCCCTGCGGGTCAATTGCGGCCGAAGCTCCGTGCCGGCGCTGGCCCCAGCACCAGCATCCCCGCAGCCCCGCCGGCCTTTGCTGTCCCCCCGTGTCCATTCCCTGTCCCCGAGGCCCGCCCGGCTCTGGCAGCAGCAGGAGCCGCAGCGCAGCGGGCGCCGGCCCGGCCCGGCCGGGGCTCCCGGGCAGGAGCAGCAGCAGCGCCGGCCCCTTCCCACCTGCTCCTGCCTCGCCTTCCAAGGCCTTTGTCCGGCTCCACTGCGGACCGGAGCAACGCTCACCCGCCAACAGCCCAGACTGCTCAGGGCCCGCCTGTGCTGCCCCGACCCAGCCTCCAGAGAAAGGAAGGGTCGGCTTCCAGCGCTGTTTTCAGCACTGTTTCACTCAGCCTGAGGTGACGGCAGGAGGCTGCTGCTGCCTTTGCCTTGGCAATTGGAGATGGCGGCTGCTGCTGCACCCCTCTGGCTGCCGACTGGATTTTATCAGGACAACTGCAATTGCCTTTTTCCATCCTTGCTACCCGCTGTGCTTTTGTGACAGTGAACTCAGTCTTTCTGGTGCAGGCACCGTGCAAAGAAGAGATTGAAATGCTCCCAAGTCCCCGGGCACTAAGTCGAGGGGAATGAAAGCCACACAGGCCACATTTGCAGCGCTCCAACACAGCCCTGCTGCTGGTGCTGCTGAAATAGAATCAACTTAGAGAGGCCATCACAAAAATTGCCGCTGGGGTGTCAAACAAAATGCAAAAATGCACCCGGAGAAAGAAAAACCAGAACTTCTTGACTCACTTCATTGCTTCCTCCGAGCAGCAGAAAAGGGAGATGCCCAGAGGTATTTCCAGCTGCTGCTGATCCCAGCTGGAGCTCTCTGCAGAGTCCCAGCAGGAACCTGAGCCCAGCCCGGGGAGCTCACACAGTGTCAGGGAGATTCTGTCTCTGGATTCAGTCAGGGTTGCATTCCCCAACAAGTGCTGGTGCCACCTCCTGTTTTCTTGGATTAAAACAGTAACAAGGAAAACCTTACCAATGGCACAACTTCCCAGTCCACAAGGAAAAAAGAAAGGACAAATCGTAAAGTTTTCCAAACATTTGTCCTGCTTTGCTGCAAAAGTCGTGCTGCATTCAGTATGGAAATCCAGGAGAAGCTGCAGTTGGTGGCACATCTTGTGCCAGCAGCTCGACCTCGTTCTCCACGAAAGGTTCTTGAAAAGAGCAGCTGGGACTGTGGTGAAGGTTGCTGGAAAACTGCAACAGCTTTCCAGAAGTGAAATGAAAACGCAAGAAATAAACCAAGACGTTTTCCTCTATTTATTTCTATGCTTCCCTTTTCCGTGTTGCACTACTTCTCCGTGCCATTAATCCCAAATGGATCTCACCTCTCAGATCAATGACTTAGTGAGTTTTAGACCCTCGAAAATACCATGGGCCGTACACAGAGTTTGCCTTCCCCTGTTTTTGCTGCAAAGTAACGCTGGAGACATAAGCGTCGTGCTTGGGTCGGGCACGAATCCTACAACCAGGGAATGTGTCCTGACAGTGTCTGACCCTCAGCAGGGACAATGCACAGCAGCGACCGAGGGAATTCCTCTGCCACGGCGCAGGAGTCAGGCCTCTGGATCTGGGCTCAGCACGGCCAAGTTGCCGTGTTTGGAGCGGCTCGGGGGCTGCCCCCGGGGAGCGCGGGGCTGGAGCGTGGAACGGACACGCGGACAAACGGCCCCAGGGCTCCAGTTGCAGCGGCGGCAGCGGCAGCAGCAGCGGCAGCAGCGAGTCTACGGCGTCTACGACCCCTCCCCGTCCCTCTCTTGTTCCTCCTCTCCCTCTCCCGCTGTCCCGCACTCTGTCTCGCTGTCCCGCAGCCTCTCCCGGTGCCCCTTTCCCGACACCCCCCGGCCCCTCTCTGCGTCCCCGTCCCGGCCTCTCCCTCTCCCCCCGCAGGGCTGGGCCATGCCCCGGGCCCGCCCCCGGCCCCGGGCGTCCCGCCGCGGTCTGGGCTCCGCCCGGCTCTGGCGGTGCTGGCTGTGGCGGTGCTGGGCGGGCATCAGTGCCTGGGGCCAGGGCGGCATCGCTGCGCTTTGGCTGCGCCTGTCCCGACCCCGGCCCCGGCCCCGGCCCCGGCCCCGGCCCCGGCCCCGATCCCGGCCCCGACCCCGAACCCAACCCCCGCCCCGGCCCCGGCCCCGGCCCCGGCTCCTCCCGGGCCCCGCGGACACACGCGGCGCGGCCGCTCCCGCCGCCTCCGCCGCGGCTTGCCCGGCCCGAGCTCCGCCGCTCGGCAGCGCAGCCGCCGGCCTCGAGCCGCCGGGGCCCGGGGCGGGTGGGGATGCCCGGCCCGGGGCGCTCGGGGGGCGCTCGGGGGCCGTGTCTGGCCCCGGGCCGAGCGCTGAGGGCCGCGTGTCGCCCGCAGGGGAGGCGCGGGAGGCCCTGCAGGACCGGTATCGGCTGGGTTCGCTGCTGGGGCGCGGAGGCTTCGGCAGCGTCTACTCGGGGACGCGGCTCTCGGACGGCGCCCCGGTGAGCGGCGGGGCTGGCGGCGGGCGGAGGAGGAGGAGGAGAAGATCGGGGCGCGGCGGGGCAGGCGGCGAGCTGAGCCCGCTGCTGGCCTTTGCTCGCAGGTGGCCATCAAATGCGTGCCCCGGGCCCGCGTCCAGCACTGGGGCGAGCTGGTGAGTGAGCGGGGCCGGCGGGAGAAGCTGGGGCCCGGCAGGGGAAGAGCCGGCGGGAGCCCTGCAGGGAGAGCGGGCGTGGGCTGAGCGGGGGGCCCAGAGCATCCGGGGCTGGGTGAGGGGTTCCCGAGCCCTGGCACAGCCTCAGCCCCACTGACGGCATCGTGGTCCTTCGGCAGCCCAACGGCGCCCGTGCGCCCCTGGAAATCGTGCTGCTGGACAGGCTGTCCTCTGGATGTGGTGGCATCATTCAGCTGCTGGAGTGGGTTGAGCTCCCCAACAGCTTCCTGTTGGTGCTGGAGCGTCCGGAGCGGTGCCAGGACCTCTCGGGTTTCCTGGCGGAGCGGAGGTTCCTGCCGGAGGAGGAGGCGCGGGGGCTGTTCCGCCAGGTGCTGGCGGCCGTGCGGCACTGCACCAGCTGCGGGGTCCTGCACCGCGACATCAAGCCCGAGAACATCCTGCTCGACCTGGCAACCGGGCAGCTCAAACTGATCGACTTTGGCTGCGGCGCCTTCCTCCAAGACACAGCCTACAGGCAATTTGCAGGTGAGCCCTCTCAGGGGATGTTCCTGGGCATCTCACGGCCCAGCCTGGCTGTAGCACCGCGGCTTCCCCCTCTCGCTGCTAGGAGCAGCGTTATTTCTTGAGCCAAGTTGCTTTTGGGTGGGGGCGGGAGGGGGCCAGCCCCCACACGCCCAGGGATGCCGGGGCGAGGCTTTAGGAGTTGCAGCATCCCCTGATGAACTCCGTCTGTGTTCCATAGGAACCCTGCCCTACAGCCCACCAGAGTGGATCCACCACCAACACTACCACGGCGAGGCAGCGACGATCTGGTCCCTGGGCCTCCTGCTGTACCACCTGGTCATGGGGAAGCACCCGTTCAGGAGGGGCCAGCAGTTCATCTGGGGGCGCATCTTGTTCCCACGATGGCTCTCTCAAGGTGGGTCCTCATCTCTGGGCACAGGGGAATCCCGGTGCTGGGAGACAGCAGCAGGCTGATGAGCACCCTGCTCTGGCAGCTGCTGAGGAGGTGGCACATGTCCTGCTCTCCTCCAAACAGAGAATCCATGGGGAAGTTTAGGCACAGCTCTGGGCACACCCAGCATGGCCTGGGCACGGGAATGGAGGGGCAAAGCAGACGGGATCCTTCTCCAACTGACTGCTGGTTTCTGGTTTCTCTCTTCAGAGTGCCAAAATGTTATCAGGAGGTGTTTGTCCATGCAACCCTTGGACAGGCCATCCTTAGAAGACCTCTTCAATGATCCTTGGCTGCAGGGTGTTCATCATCCCTAGAAGATGGGAGAGGTCCATGTGCACAGTTTGATCCAAAGACCTGACAGGTAAGAGCTCCACACATCTCATGGCAATCAGTGCTAAAGAAAACCAGAGTGTTTTTGTCCTGCCTGTAGCTCTGAGCAGGGATGACCAGATGGGAACATCTGTGCTGGGGCGGAGCTGGAGACCTGGTGTAGCAAGCACTGGTGGCCACCATCCACCCTAGTTATGCTTGTCCTGGTTCGTTGGTGGCTGGGGCCCTGGGCAGAGCACTGACAGCCTGGTCTGGCCCCCAGGGAAGGAGGAGCCCCTGGAGAAGCTGTATCAGGTGGGGCTGCTGCTGGAGACACCAAGGACAACCCCAAGGATGCCAAGCTCTTCCTCGACCTGGCCACCGGCAGCTGAGGATGATCGACTTGGATTCTGGCACCTTCTTCAGACACGCTCCCTGGGGCCCAATTTGCAGGTGAGTCCACAGCTGGGGGGATGCTCCCAGATGTGGGCATGGCACGGCCTGGCCGGGCACCAAAGGTTCCTCCCTTTGCTGGGGCAGACGCCACAGATTCTTCACTCGGCCGTCAAGCTGCCTTTTGGCTCTGCGCAGCTGCTGAGGGCTGGATGTGCCGTGGCTGGCTGCAGGCTGGGCACGTGTCCTGCCCTCCTGCTCTGCCCCCAAAGGCAGCAGTGATGGGCAGCTTTGGGCCCAGCTCTGAGCATGGCCAGCGTGGCCTGGGCACTGCGGGCGGTCGGGACGAGGGGACAGGAGCCTTCGGCTGACGGGCAGTTTCTGGTTTCTCTCCTTCCAGCCGGGCTCTGTGGGTGCTGAGGCTGCTCTGGGCTCTGCCAGGGCTCTGCTGGGCTCAGCCCCAGGCACGGCTGGGCCGGCTCTGCCCTCACATTGCTCTGACAGCTTTGCATCAGACGAGCCCATTCTGAGCCCACCGAGTGAGCTTTCTGCTTTTGCAGGTGAGTGAGACTCTCCTGCAGGCCAAGAGATTGCAGTGAGGGATCCACATCCAATTGGCAAGAACCCAAGCACTCCACAGTTCCAGCTGAACGCCTGGATCTCCACAGGATGTTTTGTCTGTCCCGCTCTTCATTCCTTTTTTGGCTGGAATCGTGCAACTGCCCTTTCTTCCTCCTCCAGAAGTGCCACAAGTGAGCAAAACCTGGCGAGTGGACGGCGTTCCTAAGGCAGTGCAGTCTGGAGCGGATGGATGAAGAATTGCCCTTCTGCACTTCCCAAGCAGAGCAAAAAGCTGTAAGTGGGACTTTGCGTCTTTAAGAAACCCCTGACAATTTCAAAGGGAATGTGCAGCTCATTCACAGGGTGAGAAGGAAGGTCGTCTTGTAAAGGATTTGGGGTTTGGCAAAGTTTAGATTCCCAGTCCTGCATGGAGCTGGCAGGGCACAAAGCAATTTCCTATTGCTTCAATCACAATTTAAAATAATACTGGAAACAAACCACAAAATCTTTTTTAAAAGGCTGCTGAGGTCAGTAGGATGGATCCATGCCATCAGCACATTTATGGAGTAAATAACGGAGATCTCATTTGAAAAAGTTCAGTTATCTCTTTATCCAAAGCTATAAAGTATTTTTACTATGCTGCACTTGGGTTTTGTTTTTATCTTCCACTTTTTTTTCTGTGTTGTTTTTAATTTTCTTTTTTTTTTTTTTTTCTTAATAGAAAACTTGTCCTAGGGAAGGAATGTCCTTTGCTGCTGGTTCCCGTGTGGAGCAGCTCCCCAGGCAGAGCCCGGCAGCTCCTGGCCCTGCAGGGCTGAGGCTTTTCCCCGTTGCTGGGCACAGACTGATGGAGCAGCACTGCTGAACACGGGGACACGCAGAGGGAGCAGGAGCAGCTGCCTGTGTCCAGCTGCAGCTCCAAGGCCCAAACTCTGAGCAGACAGGGCTGGAAGAGACTGGCAGGCTCCCTGTTTGCTGTGCTGCCCCACTTGTGCCCGGCCCAGCTCTGCGGGAGGCAGAGGGAGAACAAGGGGCAGCTCCGGCCAGCCCCCAGCACAGGAACACCTCCGGCCCCGTGCCCTGGGGCACTGTCAGCACCCGCTGCTCCGGCCACGGCTTCTGCTGGCCCTGACGGCGACAACCAAACTGTGCCTGATCCCCAGGGAGCAGCAGCAGGGCCTGGATCCGATCCCTCAGTCTGGGGCAGGGCTGGACAAACGACCCCCACAGCAGCAGCAGCAGCAGCAGCAGCACATGGAGCTGGCTTTGAGCACAGCCCCCGCCACTGTTCCCTCCCGTGGGCAGTGGTGTCACAGCAGCCTGAGGCACCCGGGTGCCCTCAGGGCCCGCAGGGACTTGAGATGGCAGCCCTGGGCTCCTGGGGGTTGTGCAAGGAACAGAGGTGAGGACTCCCTCTCCACGTGGAGCTTCCAGATGGAAAAGGCTGCTGTGAGCAGGCAGCTGCAAGGGCAGAGGAAGGAGGGTCTCGACCCCTGGATCTGTGCCACTTCCACAGTCCTGGGCAGCAGCCACCGAGCCCCGGGGGAACAGAGGGCACAGCAAGAGGGGCAAAAGCAGGCAAGGTCAGAGACTGGAGAGAGCCAGACCTGGGAGCAGGAACAGCTGCTTCATTGCACTCTTGGAGAAAGCTCTCGGCTGTTTCTAAGCGCTGAAAGGCGTGAAGGGCAGAGACGAGGGGACACCAAACAATGCTCCTGTTTGCACACCCTCCCCTCTCAGTGTCCCAGAAGGAATTGGATGAACTGTATTCTTCTCTCTGAGTCGTCTCGTTCAGCGTGAGCAGCTTAGCACCAGGAGCTGATGGAGCTGAAGCCTTAGGCCACAAGAGCTGACCAAGAGGGAACTTTTTGACCAAAGTAATGCTGCTAACATGGACCTGACTGAATCCAGCAGATAAAATCATGGAAATATAGAATCCTTTCTGTTGGGAAAGACCTGGGAGCTCATCAAGTCCCAGTATTAAGCCAGCAGTGTCAAGCCCAGCACTAAAGCCTGAAGTGCCAAGGCCTGGACAAGAGGCCTGACTGAGGCCTGAACAAGCGGCCCTGAGCCAAAGGTGACCTCTCGATGAACCTTCCAGCCAAAGGTTATCTTTGTATCTGCTCGTTAACAAAATACGCACCGTCATTAGCGTTGTAATAGATGCATCCTCTCCTCAGTGAAACATGTATTGACCTTTCTGTATTTAGAAGCCAGACAAGGCCATGAAGTCTGACATCTGGCCTTGTTCGGGGCTGTAGGGTCAAAGGCAACTCCCCTGGTTCCTCCTTGAGCCCTGGCCAGGCTTTGGGAGAAACCCAAGAGGAGGATGCAACCAGATGTTCCTGTACTAGGAGTGCTGCTGGCAGTTTGTTTATTCAGCACTATCAAAGCTGGGCCCTCTCCCAGCCAGGCTGGAGCCTCATCTGTGGCTGGAGGCAGCTGCAGGAATTCCCAGTGTCCGGGAGAGGCTCTGCAGTCCTTGGCTGTGACAGCTTCCCCAGCTGCTGTGTGGGTGTGGGTGATGGGAAAGGCTGAGGGTAACTGGTGATGGATCTTTCTCAATCACTGCGGGCAATCCGTGGTAGTGACGGCTGGCTGCATTGCTGAGCTGCTCCTTCTGTGCTCCTTTGCTGCTTTGAACTGTAGTAAATTTCACTGATTCCTTCAGGTGGTGTCTGTGTCCTTGGTGCTGAGCCTGCCCACTGCGAAAACAAAATTGGCATAGCTTGGCCGGATCAGCACAAAATGACACTTTTTAAATCTAAAGGTGAGGAATCAGTCCTATCCGAAATTCCTGGATGGGAAGCCCTTCCCTAGAGTTCTCTGGCTCTGGAGTGGGCTGAGGTGGGAACAGATTTTTGACAGGGGCCACTGTATTAGAGGGTGTAAAGTACCCCACACTGGCTCTGAAATGGCTCACTACTCAGCCTGAGTGGGTACCACAGTGGTCTCTTGAAAAGGAGAGACTTAGATGCCCTAAAAACCCTGGTACAGGAACAACTGGCTCAAGGACACATAGAGCCATCTATGAGCCCTTGGAACACCCCAGTATTTGTTATAAAAAAGAAATCTGCTAAGTGGAGGTTACTCCATGACCTGAGAAAAACCAATTCCATGATGGAGAGAATGGGCACATTGCAGCCTGGTGTGCCATCGATGTCCCACAGTGCTGCCTGCCTCCTGGGACATCCTGATTGTGGACTTAAAGGGCTGTTTTTTCACTCTTCCATTACCCCCAGATGATACCCCAAAGTTTGCCTTGACCGTGCCTTCTATTAATAACACTGCACCAGTGCAACGTTACCAATGGAAAGAACTTTCCCAAGGCGTGGGAAACAGCCCCACGATGTGTCAGTGGGGTGTTGCTCAGGTACTCTGATCAGTGAGAGAACAGTTTCCAGGGGCATACTGTTACCATGGCCTGGATGACATTTTGATTGCAACCCAAACCAGAAAAGAACTCTCATTGATTCAGCCAAGCCTGTTGCAAGCGTTCAAACCACTTGGGCTGCAAGTAGCACCAGAGAAAGTGCAGCAGCAACCACCCTGGAAATATTTGGGACTCAAAATAATGAACCAGACCATACAGCCACAAACAATTCCGTTTCCAACCAAAATTCTAACTCTAAACGATGCACAAAAACTCTTGGGTACCATCAACTGGGTCAGACCTTACCTAGGACTGACTGACTCTCAACTAGCACCTTTATTTGACCTCCTAAAGGGTGACTCTGAATTAACTTCCCCCAGAAAATTAATCCTAGAGGCAAAAGCTGCTGTTGAAACAGCAGAGCAAGCTATCACCAACAGACAAGTCCACCGGATATGCCCAGAGGTGTGGATCACTGTGTTTATTCTCATTGTTAGTTTTCATCCTACTGGTGTTATTGGGCAGTGGAATCCACGCTGGCCTGATACTTTGCACATTCCAGAATGAATGCTTCCACCTCATCAAGCAAAAAAGACGGCACCCACTGTCTTTGAACTAACTGCACAGTTAATTATCAAATGTTGTCGCAGGTGTTTACAGTTGAATGCTACGGATGCTTCAAAAGTTGTCTTGTCTCTGTGACACAAGAGCAATTCTAATGGTGTTTTGCTAACAGTACAGCCTTGCAAAGTGCTTTGCAAGGACACTGGAACGCTTTGGGCACCTGCCCGACGTGTCTGTCCTACCTTACGTCCTGTCCAAGACCACCAGCAGCATTCTCCTGGTGGCCCCTCCACAGACGGTGTGGAGCCGTGTGTGGAACAGTGCTGGAAACAGCTTGTTCACCGACCTCGTGGAGAGCTGGGACTCTTAGAGTGACGGTGCATTTAAGGATTCTGTTTGTTTACAAACTGGTTTTCTGTTTACAGAGTGGTTTTTTCTGTTTACAAATTGTTTTTCTGTTAATTGTTAATCTTGTTAATTCTGTTAATTGGTTTTTCTCAGGGTTTTAAAAGTTGAACGTTTTCTTGTTTTAGTGTTAAGTTGTAGTTTGGAACCATAAGCAGTTAACCTGTAACACGCCAGCCCGGAAGATTGTGATCTCGCCTGACAGCTCCTGGGAGTGAGTGCTGCAGCTCCAGTGGTACATGGGACACATCACTGGCTGAGCAGAATTAAGTTTGTCAAAACCTCCTTCAAATTAAACCCATGCTGTCTTGTGTTACCCTGTCTGCAAAAGGGCCCTTGCAAATGGGATAACGGAAAACAATCTGCATTTTAATAAAAGCAAAGGCAGGAGATGTAGCAGGGTCCAGCTGGTTCACAGCTGGGCATAACGAGTCTGATCATAACAGACCCAACTGGGCTGACCTGGCTTGTTCTAGAAGTCCCCGGGGGAACAAAGAGCTCAGCCAAGCCCAGCCAAGCCCTGGCTGCAGACACACCCCTGGCCAGAGATGTGGGCAGTGCAGAGATTCCCAACCAGTTGGCTTTCCAAGCCTGGGAAATTCAAACTCACCATAAAAGGGAGCTTGGAACAATAAATTGTGGCTGTTGGTCAGAACTCAACAAGATACTGTGTGGTGTGTCTGTCTCCAACCCACCAGCCTCGTGTTACACTATGTCTAAATCTATGTTTCTATCTATATCTCTATCTTTATATGTGAAACAATAATAATAATGTGCAGTAATGCTGACAATACTGATTTGCCACCTTTGGCTGCTCAGGGATGTGACACTAAATACCCTACAGAAAAGCATTGGCCACGACTCAAATGTCAGTGCTAAACTTTGTGAGACTGCTTGCAAGGAATAAAGGAGGAAGGGATGAAATTGGCGATTTTTATGCGGTTTGCTGATACTGTGGTGTGGAATGCTTTGTCTGTTACTGTGAAAATACAGTGATTTGGACTGCTGGTGTTTTCATGTACCAGACTATTCACAAGCTGCAGGATCATCAAACAGACAAAGGGGCAGTTGAAAGAGCAGGTGAAAAAATGAGGAGATGGGAACCTGTCCTGATGGAGAACCCATCCCACAGATGTTCTCCATACCCTTAACAATGGACCCAGTGGGGAAATGGAAACCCCTGGATGTGCACAGCTGCGCCCAGTTTGCGAATACAACCGTGCACAGTGAGACTTTGACTTCTGGGGAAATTGTTCTGGGTGTGATGGCCCCTGACAGGGCCACCCCAGAGGCTGCAGGGCTGGACCTTCATGCATTAGAATTAATTAGGACAAATCAGAAGCAAATGAGAGTTATCAATACAGGAATAGGAACTCAGATTTCTCCAGGACACTGGAGGTTTGAGAACTGCTCACTGGAGCTTGGCCTTGAAAAGCGTTGATGTCATGGGAGAAGGAATTGATGCAGATTGTCAAGGAGAAATCAAAGTCATCCTTTGAAACAATAGTGAACAGAGTGGATTATTTAAGCCTATGGCGTGGCAGCAATTACTGATATTGCAGTTTGAAAAACAGTTGTGAAGAGAGGAGATCCACAGTGTCACTGCGGTCCCCTGGCTCCACAAGGCCCTGCAGGCTCCCAGGGCACCTTTGGTTCTATGGGGCCCGCAGGGTTTAGCTGGCGGGCAGGGTCAGCACCAAAGAGACACGCACCAACTTAAGGAAGCCCAACCCCACCGCGGGGGGACCCGCCTCCCGCCGGGGCTCTGCCGGCACCGCCACCGGGACCCCCAAAAACACCTCCCGGGGACCCCCCATGTCCCCTTGAGGGGCATCTGCGCCTCAGCTCTGGAGCCCTGCCAGATCCAAACATCAAGCTGCCCGGCCCCGACAGAAAAAAGCCCCGGGAGCCATAAATATATTTTATGTGAGCTCCAAACATCCCTCCCCACTTCAAAAAAACCGCCCAGGATATTTGGGGCGCGCTCCCCCTCCCCGGTCACCCGCAGGATACGGGGGCGATGGTCCCGGGGCGAAGGAGCTGCAGATCCAGAGAGCAGTGAAGTCACGCAGTGCCTCCTCTGCCGGCTCCAGCTCCTCCATCCCTCCTCTTCCTCCTTCTCTGTCCCTCCTCCTCCTCCTCCTCCTCCTCCGTCCGTGCGGCCGCGGGCCGGGAGCTCTCGGGTGAGCGGGGTCGGGCCGGGACACGGTGGGAAAGGGGTGGGTCACCCCCAAACCGAGCTGGGGGCAGCGGAGGTTTGGGGGAACAATGGGAAAGGGGTGAGGGGGGGGATAGGGGGAGGTGGGACAGCGGGAAGGGAGTTCCCAGTAGGGGTCCCCCAGTAAACCCCAGGACTCCCAAGCCCTGTCCCAGCGCCCACAGTTCCCTCCACAGCCCCGGCTGAGTGGGGGGCTCAGCCCAGGACCCGTCATTGTCTGGGGCTCCCTCGAGTGCAGCAAATGGGAGAGTGCCCCCCAGGGTGGAGTTTTGGGGGTCTCCCCACCATCACGGCTTTAAGAACCCCCGACAGTCAGGCGCCGCTTTAACTCCCCTTGACAGGGCGACACCACTCCCGTTGATTCCGGTAGTGGAGCCCCCATGGGGGGGTTGGGGGTCCCGGGAGGGTCTGGGGGTCCCGGGGGGGTCTGGGGCTACCTGGGTGATGCCGATGGTGGTGATGAGGACCCCGTGCCAAGTATAAACCTTCTCAAGGGGGCTTGGGGGCGTGTTGGGAGGTCCCATGGGAATTTTGATGTCCTGAGAGGGTTTAGGGGGTTCGTACGGGGCGTTTGCAATCTTGGGGAGTTTTTGGAGGGTCCCAGGGATGTTTTTGGGGTTCCTGGGGAGGTTGGGGTGTCACGGGGAGATTGGAGGTTCCCAGGGAGGAGCTGGGGGGTACCTGGGCAGGGCAGGTGACAGAGCTGGGACCCCGTGCCGGGTCCAAACCTTCTCACTGGGCAGCGTCAGCGTGTTCAGGGAGATCCTGGGGGACCCCGAGGGTCACCCCAATTCCCAGGGGACCCAAAATACTAAGGGCTCCCCTGAACTCCCTCACCCCTGGATCTGCTGCAGGCAGGGGCACACCAGCACTCGGCCCCTGCCCCCACTATCATGGGGGGGCTGTGGAAGAAACCAGGGGGGCACAGACAGGTCAGGGTGGAACCCCAGAGTCCTGGAGGAGGGGACATGGGGACAATCCCAGGAATCCCCGTGAGGGGCTTAGGGGGGACCCAGGAGGATTTGGGGGCGGACTGGTGGGGTCATGGGGGGATTTCCAGGAGTCTTGGGAGGGGGGGAAGAACAGGGTGAGCCCCCAGGATGGGTTTGGGCAGAACCGGATTGGAGCTTCCAGACGCTGAATCCGATGAGGAGAATGACCACGATGGCAGCGATGACGGACACAGCGACCACCAGGGTGAGATTCCTGCTGGATTCCGGCTCTGGGCAGCACGGAATGGTGAGGAGGGGCAGGGGAACCTCCATCCCACTGCGCCACATTCCCAAACTCCCAGTTAACCACATTCCACATTCCCTGCCTCGGCCCAGGAGAAGATGCCGGGCTCCGGCATTCCGGGATGCTCCACCCGGCACCGGTGCTGCTCCCGCTCCTCCGGCACCGCCTCGATCCTGGCCCGGGGGGGGAAGGCGCCGTCACTGTTGGGAATGATCCCGGATTTCATCCCCCTTCATCCAGCTGATCCCCGTGGTGCTGGGGTAACATTTGTACGTGTGGCAGGACAACATCGGGAAACAAAGGTTTACTTAACCGAAACAAAGAGGTGGACAAAGGTGGAAGGGGGAGATAACGCCGGTAAAAGACAAAGCTTGAGGCAGCTGCGTGCTTTTCTTTCTCCGGCGTTCGGGGAGACGCGTGTCTGCCGCTCCTCGAGGATCTCAGCCGCCGCAGAGCACGCCGAGCAGAGAACGGCTGTTGCTGGCTGGAGGAGTTTCACTGTGGCCAAAGGGATCCAGTCCTGGGAAATCTATCACCAGTTCAGCCTGAATCCTGAGTTTTCCCTGCCACCTGCGGGAGCTGGTCCAGGCCCTGCCTCGCCTTCGGCTCCTTCGGCGCTGCTCCTCTTGCTGCGGCGTGACCCTGCACCCCCTGCGCTGTCGGGACATCCTGCCCCTGCCTGCCGGGACACCCTGCCATCCCAGCGACCAGCCCGGGACTTTTCCACTGTTCCAGCTTGGTGCTCTGAGGATCCTGCAGGGACAGCGAAACCAAACTGCCCTGGGTTTTGTGAAACAAAGCCCTCGAGGTTCTTGGTACTGTTGTCGTTTGTCATTAATGCTGTAGTTGTTTGGTGGGGGGGGAGTTTTTTGTGTTTGTTTGCTTTGTATTACATACTAGTAGAGAACTGCTATTCCTATTTCCCAAATCTTTGCCAAAGAGCCTCTGATTGTAATTTTACCTGGCAGATACCTGTCTTCCCAAACCAAGACAAGGAGGAAGGACAAATCTCACTCCCTCCGCTTCCAAGGAGTGTATATTGTGTGTTGTATACTCCCTTGGGGTGTTTGCCACCTTTCCTGAGGGTGAACTTGTAGGATTTGTTGCAAACTTATTCACAAGAAATGTTGTGTGTACCTATTAGAGTTTTAGAGTGAGTTAGGGATTTGGCAAAGGTGAATTGTTTAAGTTGAAAATAATTTTTGGGTGTAACAGATCAACCCCTGCATACTACAGATAAAAATACTTGCAAGAACCTTTCCCTTTTTCATTTATCATTATGCACACTGCTTCACTGGAAAAGGCCTCACAGGATGTGTTTGGAGAGGAGCCAGCTTTTCCATTAAACAACAAGGAATATTTTACTTTTGAAAGAAAGAGACAAAAACATGCCATTTTTTTTAATGGCACGTTCTTAGTTATCAGATTAACAACATTTTTGGAGGGGTATTCAAGCAAGTATTAAGCGTAAAACATACAAATAAATGTACTCTTACTTTCAGCAATCCTTTAAGAACTAGAGACTTCTCTTAAAGCAGGATCCCTTTCCTTCTGGGTGGATCACCTTTGGGTATTCCTCCAAACAAGCTGCAGCTGTCCCATGTGACACTGGCAGGGGCAGCTCTGGCCCGTGGTCCTTCCCCACGAGTTTTTGGCCCCTGACTCTTGCTTAGGTAATTTAGTAATTGTGCTGCCACCTTCGGGATCCCCAAACGGTCTGTCTCCCACATGCCTGCCTGTTGCAAGACTCTATTTCATTTCCATATGTTCCTCTTTTCTGTGCACGATTGGTCTTTGGACAGATAAAGGAGGGGTTTTAGCACCTGTTGATGAATTAATTAAATGGTGGATGTACTGATGTAATCTCTACAAAATGATTCTGTTAGATACTTTGGAGACTTCTGTTTTGCTTGTGTGATATTTACTATTTGAGGGAAACTTTCAAACTCCTGATGGGCCTTGAGTTATTTTTATTTCTTGGACAGACTGTGCTTCTCTTGTCTTTCTACTTGTTGTCCCCTTAATTTTAGCCCCTAGAGGGCTAAACTTTACAGTTTCACTAAATAAATCATAAATGCTTCAGTTTATAAATAATATAGATGTTCATTGTATATTTTTATATAATTTCATTTTGTCCCCTACAGGGCTAAAATTTGGAGGATGAGTGCTGCTCTTCAGGAAAACCTGGTGATGGAACAAATGAGGCGCAGCTGGCATCAGTCAAGGTTTCAGTTAGACAGAGTGGAAACTCTGCAGTTGGACCAAGTGCCTTCATCAGAGCAGCAAGTTCCAGAGCTCCTTCACTGTGGCACCTTCAGGCTTGGTGGTAGGAGAACCTGACACAGTGAGTGTAAAGCAACGACACCTGGGCTTGCAGAGTCTGTGGCTGAGTAAAATCTGGTCTAAGTTCTGTTGTTTTACAGAAGAAAAATGTTGTAGCTGATCTGTCAAACACAGTAGACTCAAAGTGAGGGCCTGGCAGTGACTCTGTAAGAAGAAATGGTTTCTAAAACAGGGTAAAAAAGTGGGAGCTGGCTGCTGAAGATTGATAGCAGAGATTGTTTTTGGCTTGGTTGTCGCACTAGTGATTCCACATGGTATATTTTGATGCTTTTCAGTTTAGATTGCTGTACAAGTATGAAGTTAAGGCATTAAAAAAAACCCCTCAAATTTGTCTCTTCAACGGGCTCTAGTACAATTACGTGGTAGTAAATGCATCAACAAATATTGGTTTTAGTTATTTTTTGAAATAGCTCTTAAAAAACATCCCAAATCTTGAGAATTCATTGGAGCCTTCCTTAATTGTTTGGCATTTCAGTGTGTGTAGGCAGTAGAGCATGTGAGCAGCTGTAACCACGTTCGTGCGGTCAGTTTTGCAAATACATGAAAAAACTTGCTCATGGGAGAGTCACAGCCCACTTGTGTTTACAACCTGAGACTGGTACAGTGAGTAAAAACAAGCTGGGATACTTGTAGGAACAACAAAAACCCAGGAAACCTTGAGAAATCTTTGGAATCAAAATTATTGTGTGTTTATGGCCAATGCAGTGCTAACAGAGCCAGGACATGTGGCATGTTAATGTTTGGGTTTGGTTTTTTAGTGTCCACTTAAAATTAGTAACGTGGCTCAGATTTTTCAATACAGATCTCTTAGGTACTGGAGGTAGTTAAGTGTGTCATACTAAACACTCTTGGAGTTGAAAATGTTGCTTTGTGTGAGTATTTATATATTCTGAAACTCAGCTGTGCATGCTTTTTGTTCGCCGGTGAAATGCTGTAACCACAGTTGAATTGAAATTGGTCGGTCCAAAGGAGCTGATACAATTTTATCTGTTCGCTCATCTAACTTAGAGCAAGAAATACGCACAGACTCTGGACTGAGGGATGTTCACCGGTATGTTTGAAAATTTGTGTTTGATTATTGAAGTTAAATATCATGAGAAAACCTCATAAACAGGGGTGAAATTCAACATGTAAAGTGCTTGTTTTCCTTTGTGGCCTTGTGTGAACTGTCTTGCAGATCAAACTTCTAACTCCTTCTATGTGAGTTAGCATTAGCAATAAGTGGCAAAGTCCATCCTGTTGTTAAGAATTTGGATGCTGTGTAGGGCAAATCCACCTTTTCACCCTATTGTTTGGCCTCTCTTCTTACCATTTCTGTAATCATCAATGATTGAGTAAATCCCCAGGAGCATTTTGTGGTAGTGATGCAACCACACTTGCCATTTTGTGAGTGTGTGATAAATACGTATTAAATGGTACCAAATGAGCTCAGCAGAGATAACAGGTTGTGTGCTTTTCTCTAGAGGCAAGAACACCAGGTGTGGCCTGGTGTTGGGATCGTGGATCACAGGAATCAGTCGATGACCTCAGTTTTAAAACACCAGTCTGGCCGCATTTGGTCTGCTCTGCTGTCCTCTGGAATCTCTGCTGTATGTGCAACTACAAACCCTTGGTTTATAAATTTGCTTAAAACATTACAAATCTCATACTGATGTAAGACTGCTCCTGCGAGGAAAGGTTTATTAAAGAACCAAATCTTACGTGAGAAGACTGCAGAGAAGAGATGCATTTTGCCATAGCTGTATGGCTGAACCTATGGGGGTGGACAGAAATTCTGAATCTTTTCTTCCGGCCCCTGTGTTGGAGGAAGGGTTAGGTTGGAATCCTGCAGTTTTCTAAAGTAGTGTCTTGGAAGAGAGAGGAATGAGTCCCAGGCTGAGCCTTCCTTTAGGAGAGGAACTGCAGGTATCCCGTCATGCCCCGCGCCGCTTTGCGCCTCGGTGTATCCCGTCATTCCCCGCGGTGCCGCTTTGCGCCTCGGTGTATCCCGTCATGCCCTGCGGTGCCGCTCTGCGCCCCGGTGTATCCCGTCATGCCCCGCGGCGCCGCTTTGCTCCTTTGCGTACAAATGACGTCACCGGCGTTTATTTCGCCTCTCATTTGCATAAGTTTACATAAGGCTGGCGCCTCGGTGAGGTGGGCGGGGTCTGAGTCACGCCCAGGCCCCTCCCAGTACAAACCAGTAACTCCCAGTCCCCGTGGTCAGTGACGTCATTCGCGTTTATTTGTGTTCTCATTTACATAAGTTTGCATATCGGCGCGGTGGGCGGGGTCAGAGCAGCGTTGGCCCCTCCCACTCCCTTCCAGTAGAACCCAGTAACCCCCAGGCCCCGCCCAGTTTGCCCCGCCCTTGTTGTCGATCTATATAAGGGAAGGGGGCGTGGCCTGATGAGGGGCGTGATCGGTTCACATGTGGGGGGGGGGCAAAGGTTACACCACGCCCAGAAACCCCGAAACCAGTTTAAACCAGTATAAACCAGTAACCCCCAAACCCACTCCCAGTCCATCCCAGTAGAAACCAGTGACCCCAAACCCACTCCCAGTCCATCCCAGTACAAACCAGTGACCCCAAACCCACTCCCAATCCATCCCAGTACAAACCAGTGACCCCCAAACCCACTCCCAGTCCATCCCAGTATAAACCAGTGCCCTCCAGTCCCCATTCCAGTGCCCTCACCTGTCCGTACTGGTTTGAACTGGGATCTCTCGACGCTCGGTGACCTCCAGGGATCGGCTCAGGGCCAGGGCCCGGCGCTGGGGGATACTGGGAGTTACTGGTTTATACTGGTTTGTACTGGGTTATACTGGTTTGTACTGGTTTGGGGGTTTTCCTTACTGGTTTGTACTGGGAGGGGCTTTAGGGGTCACTGGGACGAACTGGGATGAGCTGGGAAGGGATTTGGGGTGACTGGTTTGTACTGGTTTATACTGGTTTATACCGGTTTGGGGTTTTTCTTTACTGGTTTGTACTGGTTTGTACTGGGAGGGGGTTTGGGGGGTTTTTTGGGATTTTTGGGGAGAATTTGGGGGATTTTGGGGATCTAAAAATTCCAATTTTTAGTGGGAATTTTGGGGTCATTTTCTGGGATTTTGGGGCTCTGAAATCCTGATTTTTAATGGGAATTTTTGGGGTGAATTTTTGGCGTTTTGGGTGGGAATTTTGGGGATAATTTGAGGGATTTTGGGGCTTCAAAAAACCCCATTTTTCAGTCGGAATTTTGGGGTCATTTTTTGGGATTTTGGGGCTCTGAAATCCTGATTTTTAGTGGGAATTTTTGGGTCATTTTTAGGGCATTTTCGGTGAATTTTGGGGGATTTTTGGGCTCTAAAAGTTCCAATTTTTAGTGGGAATTTTGGGGTGAATTTTGGGGGATTTTGGGGCTTTAAAAATCTCAATTTTGGGAGGGAATTTTGGAGTAAATTTTTGGGATTTTGGGTGGAAATTTTGGGGTGAATTTTTGGGGATTTTGGGGCTCTGAAAATCCCAATTTTTAGTGGGAATTTTGGGGTTTTTGAGGGATTTTAGGTGGGAGTTTTGGGGTGAATTTTTGGGATTTTGGGTGGAAATTTTGGGGATTTTGGAACTTCAAAAATTCCAATTTTGGGGTGAATTTTGGGGATTTTTGAGGCTCTAAAAATCCCAATTTTTAGCGGGAATTTTGGGGTAAAATTGAGGGATTTTGAGGCTTAAAAATTTTCAGTTTTCAGTGGAAATTTTAAGGTCATTTTTGGGGATTTTTGGTGGAAATTTTGGGGTGAATTTTTGGGATTTTTTGGGATCGAAAAATTTTAATTAAAATAATCAAATAATTAATTATTTAATTATTTTATTAAAATAAAATTAAATTTAATTTCAATAAATTTTCAGCTCGCCGGTTTTTGTTGTTGTTGTTTTGCTGTCGCCGCGGGGTTTTTTTTGTTTTTTTTTTTGATTGTTTGTTTGTTTGTGGGAGTTTGAGGCGGTTTTTGGGAAAATTTTTCCCCTCAGGTTTTGCCGATTTGGGGATTTTTTTTCTTTTTAAAGCGATTTTTTTCCCAAAAAAATTTCGTTTTTCCCTCTAAAATCCCCATTTTCCCCCCTAAAATCTCCCTTTTTTCCCCAAAATCTCCATTTTCCCCCCAAATTTCCGTCTTATCCGGCAAAACCCCCCGTGCGCCGCCATCTTGTACGGCAACCCCGAGCGGCCAAACCACCCCAAACCCGACAAATTTTCCCGTTTCCCAACCAAAATCTCCATTATTCTCTCTAAAATTTCTTTTTTTTCCCTTAAATCCCATTTTTTCCCCCAAATCTCCATTTTCTTCGTTTTTGTACGGCAAAAAAAAAAACCCCGCGCGCCGCCATCTTGTACGGCAAGATCCTCAGGGCGCCGCCATTTTGCCGCCCGCTCCTCACCCCTCACACCGCGCCGCCATTTTGTACGGCAATCCCCAGCGGTCAAACCACCCCAAAACTCCCTAAATTTTGCCGTTTTCCCCCCAAATTTAGAGTCGGAGATTTCCATTTTTATCTCTAAAATCCACTTTTTCCCCCAAATCCCCTTTTTCCACCCAAATCTCCGTTTTCTTCATTTTGTACGGCACGATCCTCAAGACGCCGCCATTCTGTCGCCCTCACGTCTCCCTCAAACAGCGCCGCCATTTTGTACGGAAACCCCCAGTGGCCAAACCGCCCCAAAACCTCCCGATTTTATCCGTTTTTTCTCCAAATTTAGAAGCGGAAAATCCAATTTTTATCTCTAAAATCCCCTTTTTCCCTGAAATCCCCTTTTTTTCCTCCCAAATCTCTGTTTTCTCTATTCCGTACGGCGAAATCTCCGAGCCGCCATTTTGTCGCCCTCACACCGCGCCGCCATTTTGTACGGCAAGCCCCGGAGGCCAAACCGCCCCAAAACCTCCCGATTTTATCCGTTTTTTGCCCCAAAAAAACGAGTCGGATATTTCCGTTTCTTAATTATTTTGAATTTTTCAGGATCCCCCCTCAGCCCAACGTGTCTTTCCAGGGTCTTTTCGGGGTGTCTGAGGGCGCGGCCGGAGCGGCCCCGGGGGAGCTCAGCGCGTTTTGAGCGAAGGTTTGCCGGAGAGGGCCTGATTAAACAAACAAAAAAACCCCGAAATAAATAAAAATGTAAAAATATCATTCTGGGGAGGGATTCCCCCTCCCCCCAAATTTTTTGGGGTTTTTTTTGGGGGGGGTTTTTTTGGTCACCTTTGGCCGCCAGCTGCAGGTGGTTCCGGAGGCGCCAGCGGCGCTGATCGGCCTCGTGCGTGGCCTTGGCAAATGAGGAGACAGGGGAAGGAGGCAGCTCTTAGGGACAGAATTATTCCTTTTATCCTCTCTATGCCTGTTTAAGTACTGCCTTCCCTTAGGGGCATAACTCAAGCAAACACCTGTTGGATGCCATTGTGTTTTCAGGGATGATTTAGGGATGGCTGCCCATTTCTAGTGATCCTGTTCAGAAGTGGTTTAAAATGTACAGTAGTGTAGGCAGAAAGTCAAGCTAGAGCTGCTGTGACAGTGCTTCCATCATCTGTCAGCATCCTGAGTGTTGTGAGCTAAACCTGAAATTTGATTTGAACTGCCTGATATCTGCCAAGGGGCAGGATATCATTGCTGGAGAGAAATCCTCTCTTCTTCCGCGACTCCATCCCCAGTCAGATGGAAGAACAGGTTGGTATCCAGAGGTGAATGGCACTGGACCTTTACGGGGCACAGAAATCATCCATATCCCCATGCTTTTAAGGAAAAGGATTCTGAGCAGAGGGCCCTTGGACTCTGCGGCAGAAACTGTTTGGAAAAACTTGCTTTAATAATAAGATTCTGACTGAAGAGTTTTGCAGAGGATGGTTTGCTTATGGAAATGGTCAAGCGGTCGTTCTGGTATTTGGACACCAGGTTACAAAAAGAGGAAAACTACTGTATGGGTATACACGAAGTGAATGAAAAAGTAGATTAAAGGAAAAGTTCAGAAGCCAAAGCTGGAGAGAGGTTCAGAGTAACCCAAAATTGCCATCCAAGATCTTGGGGAGGAGGGTTGTAACCTTTCTGAGGTATTACTGTGCGTGTACTCCCTAACGAATACATTGGGTGTTAGACCAAACCAGACAATTAATTTTTAACACAGAAGGACTTTGAGGACAACTCTGACACCCAGAGGAAAGAAAAGGCTTAATGGAAAGTTTCCATCTTCGAATCACTGCTAAAGTAGAAGTGCTGTTTTGTTAGTGGAAAATGTCAGTGAAATTTCAAATAATTGTGTATTCCTGAGAGGTGTCACTACAGTAAATCCCCTTTGTGGAATAGTTAAGTCACAATTGAAATTTGGTGCTGTGCAGTAGTCCATTGTTCTGGTACTTAAACTCTTTAGAGAACAGTCCCCATAAGGGGTAATGATTTGCTGGTGGCCAAGAAATGTATTTTCTGTATGATCCAGGTGGAGAAGTAAAGGAAGAAATGCTGTGAAATAGACACATTTTTTGTACACCTGAAAAGAGACTTGGATGTGATATGCAGGCAGATATCAGCTTTAAATTCGATGTAGTCAATGTTAATGGTATTAACATAGAGATCTTTATCAGCAGAGGTGTATTCAGGCTTCTTCTATTTTCCTGTCCATTTGCTTCAGTGTAGCAGTGTGAGATGAAAGCCCAAGGCTTTGCAGACTGGCTCCTCATTTGTGCCCCAGTTACTGACAGCTGGGACAGTGGAAATTCTCCTTGCAGTGGCCTTGTTTTAAACACCAAGATGAAAATATAATGCATGCTTAGAAGGTGCAAACAATGTCTAGTCTCATTTCACTCAGTGAAATTTGCTCAGCTTCATCTTGGAGCACTGGAGATATTTTAGTATTTCAAAGTGTATCAAACTATTTGCCCAGTATTTGGAAAAGCTACTCAGATTTAGTGGAAATGTTTCTATTTCAGACCCAAACCACTTTGATATTTGTTAATTTTATTAGTGTGTTGAAGTTCATTGACACTGGGAAAAGTGATCCTGTTTCTTCAATTGATAACACCACAGGAATTGCCTTTTTATTAATCTTTATTTGGATGCCTCCCTGTCCCTATGGAACAATGGGGTTGAAGATGCAGTGAGGGAGAACAGTGGAAGGAAAAGGCCAGACTAAATATTCCTTGAAATAAATAGGCCTCTTTCCCTTGACTTCAAAGGAAAAAAAAAAACCAACCTAATTAAATACAATTGAGGGGAAGAGGAAAAAAAAATGAGAACCTTTGATTTGAACACACTTTGGAGCAGAGCATGGAGAGATAGGAGAATGATCTCTGTGAGATGAATAAGTTGCCTCTCCTGCTGCATTTGTTTTGGGGTGGGTGAATCATTTCTTGAGGATTCTGTTTTTAAAAGTTGGATTTGACTTGGTTGATATTCCTTTCAGCATCTAGATTTTCTATTTTGGCTTGTATTTTTCATACAAGAACCATGTCGTTAGAGCAGATAGCTGGTCCTGCAGTAGAGGCAGATCTCATAAGGGTAGGAGGATAAGGAAATACACCGGAAAGGACAATATTGAAGATTTTATCAAGTTTGACCTCCTGGCAGTTGAAGCAAGTTGTTCCTCAAGGTCTTGTGGCAGCTGTTTCAAGTGAAGAGAGCACGAGTCACAAACACTGTGAAGTTCTCTGACTGATTCTAAACAGGGTAAAGAATTAGCCCCTTCACCATCACGCCTGGATTTTTACCTGGGGAGAATGTCTATGGAAAAAGATTGTGGCTGTTGTGAAGGAATAATGTCCAAGGCAGCCGAAAATCTGCGTTGGCTGATGTGTTGTGTGTCCTCCCTCCTCCCAGTGTTTTCAGTCAGTGTGTCAGAGCCTTTCCTGGCATGTGAGACATTCCTTGAAGTGTTGAAATGGTTCCTTGGGACTCCCTCACTCTTGGCAAAAAAAGTAGGAGGAGTGTTGGGGGTTAGGTTTGTTCCTTCTTTCTCTAAAGAATTTTTTCCCGACACGTTACCAAGGAGACCAAGTGTTGGATACTTGAGAGTACTTAACCGAAACAAAGAGGTGGACAAAGGTGGAAGGGGGAGATAACGCAGGTAAAAGACAAAGCTTGAGGCAGCTGCGGGCTTTTCTTTCTCCGGCGTTCGGGGAGACGCGTGTCTGCCGCTCCTCGAGGATCTCAGCCGCCGCAGAGCACGCCGAGCAGAGAACGGCTGTTGCTGGCTGGAGGAGTTTCACTGTGGCCAAAGGGATCCAGTCCTGGGAAATCTACTATCACCAGTTCAGCCTGAATCCTGAGTTTTCCCGGCCACCTGCGGGAGCTGGTCCAGGCCCTGCCTCGCCTTCGGTGCTGCTCCTCTTGCTGCAGCGTGACCCTGCACCCCCTGCGCTGCCGGGACATCCTGCCCCTGCCTGCCGGGACACCCTGCCATCCCAGCGACCAGCCCGGGACTTTTCCACTGTTTCAGCTTGGTGCTCTGAGGATCCTGCAGGGACAGCGAAACCAAACTGCCCTGGGTTTTGTGAAACAAAGCCCTCAAGGTTCTTGGTACTGTTGTCGTTTGTCATTAATGCTGCAGTTGTTTGGTGGGGGGGAGTTTTTTGTGTTTGTTTGCTTTGTATTACATACTAGTAAAGAACTGCTATTCCTATTTCCCAAATCTTTGCCAAAGAGCCCCTGATTGTAATTTTACCTGGCAGATACCTGTCTTCCCAAACCAAGACAAGGAGGAAGGACAAATCTCACTCCCTCCGCTTCCAATGAGTGTATATTGTGTGTTGTATACTCCCTTGGGGTGTTTGCCACCTTTCCTGAGGGTGAACTTGTAGGATTTGTTGCAAATTTATTCACAAGAAATGTTGTGTGTACCTATTAGAGTTTTAGAGTGAGTTAGGGATTTGGCAAGGGTGAATTGTTTAAGTTGAAAATAATTTTTGGGTGTAACAGATCAACCCCTGCATACTACAGATAAAAATACTTGCAAGAACCTTTCCCTTTTTCATTTATCATTATGCACACTGCTTCACTGGAAAAGGCCTCACAGGATGTGTTTGGAGAGGAGCCTGCTTTTCCATTAAACAACAAGGAATATTTTACTTTTGAAAGAAAGAGACAAAAACATGCCATTTTTTTTTTTAATGGCACGTTCTTAGTTATCAGATTAACAACATTTTTGGAGGGGTATTCAAGCAAGTATTAAGCGTAAAACATACAAATAAACGTACTCTTACTTTCAGCAATCCTTTAAGAACTGGAGACTTCTCTTAAAGCAGGATCCCTTTCCTTCTGGGTGGATCACCTTTAGGTATTCCTCCAAACAAGCTGCAGCTGTCCCATGTGACACTGGCAGGGGCAGCTCTGGGCCGTGTTGCTTCCCCAGGAGTTTTTGGCGGCTGACTCTTGCTTAGGTAATTTAGTAATTGTGCTGCCACCTTCGGGATCCCCAAAAGGTCTGTCTCCCACATGCCTGCATGTTGCAAGACTCTATTTCATTTCCATATGTTCCTCTTTTCTGTGCACGATTGGTCTTTGGACAGATAAAGGAGGGGTTTTAGCACCTGTTAATGAATTAATTAAATGGTGGATGTACTGATGTAATCTCTACAAAATGATTCTGTTAGATACTTTGGAGACTTCTGTTTTGCTTGTGTGATCTTTACTATTTGAGGGAAACTTTCAAACTCCTGATGGGCCTTGAGTGATTTTTACTTCTTGGACAGACCGTGCTTCTCTTGTCTTTCTACTTGTTGTCCCCTTAATTTTAGCCCCTAGAGGGCTAAACTTTACAGTTTCATTAAATAAATCATAAATACTTCAGTTTATAAATAATATAGATGTTCATTGTATATTTTTATATAATTTAATTTTGTCCCCTACAGGGCTAAAATTTGGAGGGTGAGTGCTGCTCTTCAGGAAAACCTGGTGATGGAACAAATGAGGTGCAGCTGGCATCAGTCAAGGTTTCAGTTAGACAGAGTGGAAACTCTGCAGTTGGACCAAGTGCCTTCATCAGAGCAGCAAGTTCCAGAGCTCCTTCACTGTGGCACCTTCGGGCTTGGTGGTAGGAGAACCTGACACAGTGAGTGTAAAGCAATGACACCTGGGCTTGCAGAGTCTGGCTGAGTAAAATCTGGTCTAAGTTCTGTTGTTTTACAGAAGAAAAATGTTGTAGCTGATCTGTCAAACACAGTAGACTCAAAGTGAGGGCCTGGCAGTGACTCTGTAAGAAGAAATGGTTTCTAAAACAGGGTAAAAAAGTGGGAGCTGGCTGCTGAAGATTGATAGCAGAGATTGTTTTTGGCTTGGTTGTCGCACTAGTGATTCCACGTGGTATATTTTGATGCTTTTCAGTTTAGATTGCTGTACAAGTATGAAGTTAAGGCATTAAAAAAAGACCCTCAAATTTGTCTCTTCAACGGGCTCTAGTACAATTACGTGGTAGTAAATGCATCAACAAATATTGGTTTTAGTTATTTTTTGAAATAGCTCTTAAAAAGCATCCCATATCTTGAGAATTCATTGGAGCCTTCCTTAATTGTTTGGCATTTCAGTGTGTGTAGGCAGTAGAGCATGTGAGCAGCTGTAACCACGTTCGTGCGGTCAGTTTTGCAAATACATGAAAAAACTTGCTCATGGGAGAGTCACAGCCCACTTGTGTTTACAACCTGAGACTGGTACAGTGAGTAAAAACAAGCTGGGATACTTGTAGGAACAACAAAAACCCAGGAAACCTTGAGAAATCTTTGGAATCAAAATCATTGTGTGTTTATGGCCAATGCAGTGCTAACAGAGCCAGGACATGTGGCATGTTAATGTTTGGGTTTGGTTTTTTAGTGTCCACTTAAAATTAGTAACATGGCTCAGATTTTTCAATACAGATCTCTTAGGTACTGGAGGTAGTTAAGTGTGTCATACTAAACACTCTGGGAGTTGAAAATGTTGCTTTGTGTGAGTATTTATATTTTCTGAAACTCAGCTGTGCATGCTTTTTGCTCGCCGTTGAAATGCTGTAACCACAGCTGAATTGAAATTGGTCGGTCCAAAGGAGCTGATACAATTTTATCTGTTTGCTCATCTAACTTAGAGCAAGAAATAGGCACAGACTATGGACTGAGGGATGTTCACCGGTATGTTTGAAAATTTGTGTTTGATTATTGAAGTTAAATATCATGAGAAAACCTCATAAACAGGGGTGAAATTCAACATGTAAAGTGCTTGTTTTCCTTTGTGGCCTTGTGTGAACTGTCTTGCAGATCAAACTTCTAACTCCTTCTATGTGAGTTAGCATTAGCAATAAGTGGCAAAGTCCATCCTGTTGTTAAGAATTTGGATGCTGTGTAGGGTAAATCCACCTTTTCCCCCTATTGTTTGGCCTCTCTTCTTACCATTTCTGTAATCATCAATGATTGAGTAAATCCCCAGGAGCATTTTGTGGTAGTGATGCAACCACACTTGCCATTTTGTGAGTGTGTGATAAATACGTATTAAAAGGTACCAAATGAGCTCAGCAGAGATAACAGGTTGTGTGCTTTTCTCTAGAGGCAAGAACACCAGGTGTGGCCTGGTGTTGGGATCGTGGATCACAGGAATCAGTCGATGACCTCAGTTTTAAAACACCAGTCTGGCTGCATTTGGTCTGCTCTGCTGTCCTCTGGAATCTCTGCTGTATGTGCAACTACAAACCCTTGGTTTATAAATTTACTTAAAACATTACAAATCTCATACTGATGTAAGACTGCTCCTGCGAGGAAAGGTTTATTAAAGAACCAAATCTTACGTGAGAAGACTGCAGAGAAGAGATGCATTTTGCCATAGCTGTATGGCTGAACCTATGGGGGTGGACAGAAATTCTGAATCTTTTCTTCCGGCCCCTGTGTTGGAGGAAGGGTTAGGTTGGAATCCTGCAGTTTTCTAAAGTAGTGTCTTGGAAGAGAGAGGAATGAGTCCCAGGCTGAGCCTTCCTTTAGGAGAGGAGCTGCAGGTATCCCGTCATGCCGTGCGCCGCTTTGCGCCTCGGTGTATCCCGTCATGCGCCGCGCCGCTTTGCGCCTTGGTGTATCCCGTCGTGCCCCGTTCCGCCGCTTTGCGCCTCGGTGTATCCCGTCGTGCCCCGCGGCGCTCTGCGCCTCGGTGTATCCCGTCACGCCCCGCGGCGCCGCCTTGCGCCTCGGTGTATCCCGTCATGCCCTGCGGTGCCGCTCTGCGCCCCGGTGTATCCCGTCATGCCCCGCGGCGCCGCTTTGCTCCTCGGCGTACAAATGACGTCACCCGCGCTTATTTCGCCGCTCATTTGCATAAGTTTACATAAGGCTGGCGCCTCGGTGAGGTGGGCGGGGTCTGAGTCACGCCCAGGCCCCTCCCAGTACAAACCAGTAACTCCCAGTCCCCGTGGTCAGTGACGTCATTCGCATTTATTTGTGCTCTCATTTACATAAGTTTGCATATCGGCGCGGTGGGCGGGGTCAGAGCCGCGTTGGCCCCTCCCACTTCCTCCCAGTAGAACCAAGTAACCCCCAGGCCCCGCCCAGTTTGCCCCGCCCTTGTTGTCGCTCCATAAAAGGGAAGGGGGCGTGGCTTGATGAGGGGCGTGGTCGGTTTACATGTGGGGGAGGGGCAAAGGGTAAACCACGCCCAGAAACCCCGAAACCAGTTTAAACCAGTATAAACCAGTAACCCCCAAACCCACTCCCAGTCCATCCCAGTATAAACCAGTGACCCCAAACCCACTCCCAGTCCATACCAGTATCAAACCAGTAACCCCCAAACCCACTCCCAGTCCATCCCAGTATCAAACCAGTGACCCCAAACCCACTCCCAGTCCATCCCAGTATAAACCAGTGACCCCAAACCCACTCCCAGTCCATCCCAGTATAAACCAGTGACCCCAAACCCACTCCCAGTCCATCCCAGTACAAACCAGTAACCCCCAAACCCACTCCCAGTCCATCCCAGTATAAACCAGTGACCCCAAACCCACTCCCAGTTCATCCCAGTACAAACCAGTAACCCCCAAACCCACTCTCAGTCCATCCCAGTATAAACCAGTAACCCCCAAAGCCACTCCCAGTCCATCCCAGTACAAACCAGTAACCCCCAAACCCACTCCCAGTCCATCCCAGTACAAACCAGTGACCCCAAACCCACTCCCAGTCCATCCCAGTATAAACCAGTGACCCCAAACCCACTCCCAGTCCATCCCAGTACAAACCAGTGACCCCAAACCCACTCCCAGTCTATCCCAGTATAAACCAGTGACCCCAAACCCACTCCCAGTCCATCCCAGTACAAACCAGTGCCCTCCAGTCCCCATTCCAGTGCCCTCACCTGTCCGTACTGGTTTGAACTGGGATCTCTCGACGCTCGGTGACCTCCAGGGAGCGGCTCAGGGCCAGGGCCTGGCGCTGGGGGATACTGGGAGTTACTGGTTTATACTGGTTTGTACTGGTTTGTACTGGTTTGGGGGTTTTCCTTACTGGTTTGTACTGGGAGGGGCTTTAGGGGTCACCGGGATGAACTGGGAAGGGATTTGGGGTGACTGGTTTGTACTGGTTTATACTGGTTTGGGGTTTTTCTTTCCTGGTTTGTACTGGTTTGTACTGGGAGGGGGTTTGGGGGGTTTTTTGGGATTTTTGGGGAGAATTTGGGGATTTTGGGGATCTAAAAATTCCAATTTTTAGTGGGAATTTTGGAGTCATTTTCTGGGATTTTGGGGCTCTGAAATCCTGATTTTTAATGAGAATTTTTGGGGTGAATTTTTGGCGTTTTGGGAGGGAATTTTGGGGATAATTTGAGGGATTTTGGGGCTTCAAAAAACCCCATTTTTCAGTCGGAATTTTGGGGTCATTTTTTGGGATTTTGGGGCTCTGAAATCCTGATTTTTAGTGGGAATTTTTGGGTCATTTTTAGGGCATTTTCGGTGAATTTTGGGGGATTTCGGGGCTCTAAAAGTTCCAATTTTTAGTGGGAATTTTGGGGTGAATTTTGGGGGATTTGGGGGCTTTAAAAATCTCAGTTTTGGGAGGGAATTTTGGAGTAAATTTTTGGGATTTTGGGTGGAAATTTTGGGGTGAATTTTTGGGGATTTTGGGGCTCTGAAAATCCCAATTTTTAGTGGGAATTTTGGGGTTTTTTGATGGATTTTAGTTGGGAATTTTGCGGTGAATTTTTGGGATTTTGGGTGGAAATTTTGGGGGTTTTGGAACTTCAAAAATTCCAATTTTGGGGTGAATTTTGGGGATTTTTGAGGCTCTAAAAATCCCAATTTTCAGCGGGAATTTTGGGGTAAAATTGAGGGATTTTGAGGCTTAAAAATTTTCAGTTTTCAGTGGAAATTTTCGGGTCATTTTTTGGGATTTTGAGTGGAAATTTTGGGGTGAATTTTTGAGATTTTTTTGGGATCGAAAAATTTTAATTTAAAAAATTAAATAAATAATTATTTAGTTAATTTAATTAAAATTAAAATAAAATTAAATTTCAATAAATTTTCAGCTCGCCGGTTTTTGTTGTTGTTGTTTTGCTGTCGCCGCGGTTGTTTTTTTTTTTTTTTGTGGGAGTTTGAGGCGGTTTTTGGGAAAATTTTTCCCCTCAGGTTTTGCCGATTTGGGGACTTTTTTTCTTTTTAAAGCGATTTTTTTCCCCAAAAAATGTCGTTTCACCCCTCTAAAATCCCCATTTTCCCCCCTAAAATCTCCCTTTCTTCCCCAAAATCTCCATTTTCCCCCCAAATTTCCGTCTTATCCGGCAAAACCCCCCGCGCGCCGCCATCTTGTACGGCAACCCCGAGCGGCCAAACCACCCCAAAGCCGACAAATTTTCCCGTTCCCCCCCCAAAATCTCTATTAGTCTCTCTAAAATTTCTTTTTTTTCCCTTAAATCCCATTTTTCCCCCCAAATCTCCATTTTCTTCGTTTTTGTACGGCAAAAAACCCCCGCGCGCCGCCCTCTTGTACGGCAAGATCCTCAGGGCGCCGCCATTTTGCCGCCCGCTCCTCACCCCTCACACCGCGCCGCCATTTTGTACGGCAACCCCCAGCGGTCAAACCACCCCAAAACTCCCTAAATTTTGCCGTTTTCCCCCCAAATTTAGAGTCGGAGATTTCCATTTTTATCTCTAAAATCCACTTTTTCCCCCAAATCCCCTTTTTCCACCCAAATCTCCGTTTTCTCCATTTTGTACGGCACGATCCTCAAAACGCCGCCATTCTGTCGTCCTCACGTCTCCCTCAAACAGCGCCGCCATTTTGTACGGCAAGCCCCGGAGGCCAAACCGCCCCAAAACCTCCCGATTTTATCCGTTTTTTGCCCCAAAGAACGAGTCGGATATTTCCGGTTTTTAATTATTTTGAATTTTTCAGGATCCCCCCTCAGCCCAACGTGTCTTTCCAGGGTCTTTTCGGGGTGTCTGAGGGCGCGGCCGGAGCGGCCCCGGGGGAGCTCAGCCGGTTTTGAGCGAAGGTTTGCCGGAGAGGGCCTGATTAAACAAACAAAAAAACCCCGAAATAAATAAAAATGTAAAAATATCATTCTGGGGAGGGATTCCCCCTTCCCCCAAATTTTTGGGGGTTTTTTTTGGGAGGGGTTTTTGGTCACCTTTGGCCGCCAGCTGCAGGTGGTTCCGGAGGCGCCAGCGGCGCTGATCGGCCTCGTGCGTGGCCTTGGCAAATGAGGAGACAGGGGAAGGAGGCAGCTCTTAGGGACAGAATTATTCCTTTTATCCTCTCTATGCCTGTTTAAGTACTGCCTTGCCTTAGGGGGATAACTCAAGCAAACACCTGTTGGATGCCATTGTGTTTTCAGGGATGATTTAGGGATGGCTGCCCATTTCTAGTGATCCTGTTCAGAAGTGGTTTAAAATGTACAGTAGTGTAGGCGGAAAGTCAAGCTAGAGCTGCTGTGACAGTGCTTCCATCATCTGTCAGCATCCTGAGTGTTGTGAGCTAAACCTGAAATTTGATTTGAACTGCCTGATATCTGCCAAGGGGCAGGATATCATTGCTGGAGAGAAATCCTCTCATCTTCCGCGACTCCATCCCCAGTCAGATGGAAGAACAGGTTGGTATCCAGAGGTGAATGGCACTGGACCTTTACGGGGCACAGAAATCATCCATATCCCCATGCTTTTAAGGAAAAGGATTCTGAGCAGAGGGCCCTTTGGCTCTGCGGCAGAAACTGTTTGGAAAAGTTGCTTTAATAATAAGATTCTGACTGAAGAGTTTTGCAGAAGATGGTTTGCTTATGGAAATGGTCAAGCGGTCGTTCTGGTATTTGGACACCAGGTTACAAAAAGAGGAAAACTACTGTATGGGTATACACGAAGTGAATGAAAAAGTAGATTAAAGGAAAAGTTCAGAAGCCAAAGCTGGAGAGAGGTTCAGAGTAACCCAAAATTGCCATCCAAGATCTTGGGGAGGAGGGTTGTAACCTTTCTGAGGTATTACTGTGCGTGTACTCCCTAACGAATACATTGGGTATGTTAGACCAAACCAGACAATTAATTTTTAACACAGAAGGACTTTGAGGACAACTCTGACACCCAGAGGAAAGAAAAGGCTTAATGGAAAGTTTCCATCTTCGAATCACTGCTAAAGTAGAAGTGCTGTTTTGTTAGTGGAAAATGTCAGTGAAATTTCAAATAATTGTGTATTCCTGAGAGGTGATTTACTACAGTAAATCCCCTTTGTGGAATAGTTAAGTCACAATTGAAATTTGGTGCTGTGCAGTAGTCCATTGTTCTGGTACTTAAACTCTTTAGGGAACAGCCCCCATGAGGGGTAATGATTTGCTGGTGGCCAAGAAATGTATTTTCTGTATGATCCAGGCGGAGAAGTAAAGGAAGAAATGCTGTGAAATGGACACATTTTTTGTACACCTGAAAAGAGACTTGTATGTGATATGCAGGCAGATATCAGCTTTAAATTCGATGTAGTCAATGTTAATGGTATTAACATAGAGATCTTTATCAGCAGAGGTGTATTCAGGCTTCTTCTATTTTCCTGTCCATTTGCTTCAGTGTAGCAGTGTGAGATGAAAGCCCAAGGCTTTGCAGACTGGCTCCTCATTTGTGCCCCTGTTTGAGGCAGGGAACAGGTAGACCTGAGAAACAGTGAGAATGCCAGCACAGGGGCTCCTGCTGCACGTGCTGATGCGTCCCTTGTGTGGGATGGAGAGTGCCCACTTGGTTTGAGGATTTGCTTCCAGGCATCTGATTTCTCTGAGATGGTGTCATTTTCTCTGTAAATGTGCCTCTGTGGCTGTAGCTGCCAACAGTTTAGTCTGAACAGTATTCATCGGTTTGATTGTTTCCTGCTCCCTCTGACTTTGTGGTGCACAAGTCGACCTAAATGTCTCAATAATGAATTATTGCTGGGTGATTAATCAGCTTCCCCTGCTTTAGACAGTTGCCTCCTAGAACTTACCATAATTCACCTCCATCAGCCAAGACATACAGACATTAATTGCCTCATAATATTGTCAGGAAGATGTCAGGTAGTACTGACAGGGTGTGAGTGCGTCTCTTTGATCTAAGCAAATTTTGTTAGTGTTTTGCCCCTAATCTCATTCTACACATTTATCTTGCCGGTGCCACGAGCTGGACTGAGGACACATCATCAGGGTGCAGTCAGGAGCAATCTGTCCAAATGAACAGTGATTTCACATTTGCAGTGGGAAGTGAGTAATTCCCCAGCAGGTAAGTCACAAAACCAGTTACTGACAGCTGGGACAGTGGAAATTCTCCTTGCAGTGGCCTTGTTTTAAGCACCAAGATGAAAATATAATGCATGCTTAGAAGGTGCAAACAATGTCTAGTCTCATTTCACTCAGTGACATTTGCTCAGCTTCATCTTGGAGCACTGGAGATATTTTAGTATTTCAAAGTGTATCAAACTATTTGCCCAGTATTTGGAAAAGCTACTCAGATGTAGTGGAAATGTTTCTATTTCAGACCCAAACCACTTTGATATTTGTTAATTTTATTAGTGTGTTGAAGTTCATTGACACTGGGAAAAGTGATCCTGTTTCTTCAATTGATAACACCACAGGAATTGCCTTTTTATTAATCTTTATTTGGATGCCTCCCTGTCCCTATGGAACAATGGGGTTGAAGATGCCGTGAGGTAGAACACTGGAAGGAAAAGGCCAGACTAAATATTCCTTGAAATAAATAGGCCTCTTTCCCTTGACTTCAAAGGAAAAAAAAACCAACCTAATTAAATACAATTGAGGGGAAGAGGAAAAAAATGAGAACCTTTGATTTGAACACACTTTGGAGCAGAGCATGGAGAGATAGGAGAATGATCTCTGTGAGATGAATAAGTTGCCTCTCCTGCTGCATTTGTTTTGGGGTGGGTGAATCATTTCTTGAGGATTCTGTTTTTAAAAGTTGGATTTGACTTGGTTGATATTCCTTTCAGCATCTAGATTTTCTATTTTGGCTTGTATTTTTCATACAAGAACCATGTTGTTAGAGCAGATAGCTGGTCCTGCAGTAGAGGCAGATCTCATAAGGGTAGGAGGATAAGGAAATACACCGGAAAGGACAATATTGAAGATTTTATCAAGTTTGACCTCCCGGCAGTTGAAGCAAGTTGTCCTTCAAGGTCTTGTGGGAGCTGTTTCAAGTGAAGAGAGCACGAGTCACAAACACAGTGAAGTTCTCTGACTGATTCTAAACAGGGTAAAGAATTAGCCCCTTCACCATCACGCCTGGATTTTTACCTGGGGAGAATGTCTATGGAAAAAGATTGTGGCTGTTGTGAAGGAATAACGTCCAAGGCAGCCGAAAATCTGCATTGGCTGATGTGTTGTGTGTCCTCCCTCCTCCCAGTGTTTTCAGTCAGTGTGTCAGAGCCTTTCCTGGCATGTGAGACATTCCTTGAAGTGTTGAAATGGTTCCTTGGGACTCCCTCACTCTTGGCAAAAAAAGTAGGAGGAAGAAGGACAAAACTCACTCCCTCCACTTCCAAGGAGTGTATATTGTGTGTTGTATACTCCCTTGGGGTGTTTGCCACCTTTCCTGAGGGTGAACTTGTAGGATTTGTTGCAAACTTATTCACAAGAAATGTTGTGTGTACCTATTAGAGTTTTAGAGTGAGTTAGGGATTTGGCAAGGGTGAATTGTTTAAGTTGAAAATAATTTTTGGGTGTAACAGATCAACCCCTGCATACTACAGATAAAAATACTTGCAAGAACCTTTCCCTTTTTCATTTATCATTATGCACACTGCTTCACTGGAAAAGGCCTCACAGGATGTGTTTGGAGAGGAGCCTGCTTTTCCATTAAACAACAAGGAATATTTTACTTTTGAAAGAAAGAGACAAAAACATGCCATTTTTTTTAATGGCACGTTCTTAGTTATCAGATTAACAACATTTTTGGAGGGGTATTCAAGCAAGTATTAAGCGTAAAACATACAAATAAACGTACTCTGACTTTCAGCAATCCTTTAAGAACTAGAGACTTCTCTTAAAGCAGGATCCCTTTCCTTCTGGGTGGATCACCTTTAGGTATTCCTCCAAACAAGCTGCAGCTGTCCCATGTGACACTGGCAGGGGCAGCTCTGGGCCGTGTTGCTTCCCCAGGAGTTTTTGGCGGCTGACTCTTGCTTAGGTAATTTAGTAATTGTGCTGCCACCTTCGGGATCCCCAAAAGGTCTGTCTCCCACATGCCTGCCTGTTGCAAGACTCTATTTCATTTCCATATGTTCCTCTTTTCTGTGCACGATTGGTCTTTGGACAGATAAAGGAGGGGTTTTAGCACCTGTTAATGAATTAATTAAATGGTGGATGTACTGATGTAATCTCTACAAAATGATTCTGTTAGATACTTTGGAGACTTCTGTTTTGCTTGTGTGATCTTTACTATTTGAGGGAAACTTTCAAACTCCTGATGGGCCTTGAGTGATTTTTACTTCTTGGACAGACCGTGCTTCTCTTGTCTTTCTACTTGTTGTCCCCTTAATTTTAGCCCCTAGAGGGCTAAACTTTACAGTTTCATTAAATAAATCATAAATATTTCAGTTTATAAATAATATAGATGTTCATTGTATATTTTTATATAATTTAATTTTGTCCCCTACAGGGCTAAAATTTGGAGGGTGAGTGCTGCTCTTCAGGAAAACCTGGTGATGGAACAAATGAGGCGCAGCTGGCATCAGTCAAGGTTTCAGTTAGACAGAGTGGAAACTCTGCAGTTGGACCAAGTGCCTTCATCAGAGCAGCCAGTTCCAGAGCTCCTTCACTGTGGCACCTTCGGGCTTGGTGGTAGGAGAACCTGACACAGTGAGTGTAAAGCAACGACACCTGAGCTTGCAGAGTCTGTGGCTGAGTAAAATCTGGTCTAAGTTCTGTTGTTTTACAGAAGAAAAATGTTGTAGCTGATCTGTCAAACACAGTAGACTCAAAGTGAGGGCCTGGCAGTGACTCTGTAAGAAGAAATGGTTTCTAAAACAGGGTAAAAAAGTGGGAGCTGGCTGCTGAAGATTGATAGCAGAGATTGTTTTTGGCTTGGTTGTCGCACTAGTGATTCCACGTGGTATATTTTGATGCTTTTCAGTTTAGATTGCTATACGAGTATGGAGTTTGTCTTGCCCTCTCTTTGTTGGGCAGCTTTATGGCCATGATACTCAGTAAATGATGAGTTTTCTTTAGGTTGATTTATACTGTTGGCTGGGGATTATTTGTGGGGTTTTTTTCTGCTTGAGGTCTCAACCATTAACAAACGTGTGCTGGACTTCAGCTTTGTACATAAACCTCCAAAGTTGGAAAAAGGCCTCTCATATTTCTTGTATTTCTGTTATAAAGTAGCTATAAGTGGTACAGTTTTGGGGGTGAGTGACTCACTTCTTGAGGATTTTATTTTTAAAAGTTGGATTTGACTTGGTTGATATTCCTTTCAGCATCTAGATTTTCTATTTGGGCATGTATTTTGCACGTTGACTTTAATGATCATAGTGTCAAAAAGTCAACATGCTGTTGTAGAAGTGAGAAGTTTGCCTGAGTGCTTGATTCCAGGGAGGAGAAATAGAAGAAAATAAGTAAATACTGTTGCAATTTGTTTATTTAAAAGCTCTATTCAATACATTTTTTACCGTGTTGCTTGCTGAGTTTAATCAGAGTCCGAATAGATTTCAAACCTTCTCTCCAGTTTTAGGAAGCTTGGAGATGGCAATTTCAAGATTACCTCATCTTGTTGGCGTGGTTTCTTTCTAGGAAGTCTGAATGGTACATCAGAATCTACTTTGTTTTTCCAGAAGCATCAGTACTTCATGGTATTGTGGAAAAGTTCAAGTCATTACCGTGCCAACCCGTCACAGTTAATTTTTTGGCAAAATGAATCCATACCAACACATGGTTTCAATCGATTTCTTATGCAGATTCTGCAGTAGATGTGCAGATCTGTTGATTAGCTCAGCCTGTTGGAAGAGTGGGGTCTGCCCCATTTGTTGTCCTTGGGGACAGTCATGGCTGGGTTATTTCTGTGGGCCTGTCAGCTCACAAGGAAATTCCCTTCAGCTCTTACCCTGACTCAGATCAGCATGAGGAACATCATGACATTATAGTTATTTTTTTAAAATGTTTTTAATGTATTTTCAACTTGTACTGGTGCTGCATAAATTCATTCAGAGTCTCTGTGGAATGCTGAGCACGGTTGTGGTAAATGAGTTTTGCAGGTGTGGATTGGTGGAATTGCAGTTTGCCCTGCAGTGTGTTTTAGTCTCCTTTGTGAGTGTTTCCCCACCCCTCACCTGGCTGTAACATGTATAAGTGCCCAAGTGAGCAGTTATTTACCTGTGGCAAGTCTGTTGTACCTAAACTCAGGAAATTGTGCACCTCCTGGCCCTATTTACCTTGATCTTATTCCATAAAATATTCCTGCTCATAATCTGCGCAGCTCAGAGGCACGGAAAGATGATCTGCAAAAAGAGGGAATACTTGCTCTGAACTCTATGGAGGCCCTCAGGAGTCATTCTGATTGATGTCTAGGGATTTCCCAAGGATTGAACATGCTTGATCTTGAGCTTGTAATTAATTGTCAGAGCTGCTATCAGCTTTAGAAATGGGTTTCTACTAACTGGCCCAAAATAGCGATGTTGGGCTTTGAAACTGTTGCCGTTTATGTGTGAAATCAATTGCACCAAGAGCATGTTGTTTTCATCAGTAACAAAAAGGATCCTGTTCTGTAATGTCATCCCATCTGTTAGAAAATGTTAGCACCTCTCATTTCACAAGGCTTTTTTTTTTGTACACGGCAAGGATGCCTTAAATTTAGTCACGTGCAGGAAGAAATCTGCACCTGGATACTCGTTGTAAAGGCACTAGATATGTGTGATTTCTCTGTATTTTAACACTTACTTGAATACAATAGATGAAGCTGGTCAGATGATGAAAGGGCTCTTTGGCTATTGAAAGTCCTCTTGCCACCTCATCTCTCCTACTGTCAGTGTATGCCTGATAGTTAATAATAGCTTGACACTGGTATAGTTTCAAGCTATTTTTTGCCCATTTCCCTCTTGGTTGCCATCAAAAGAACAGGTTCTATTAGGGGAGCCTTTCTTCCTGCAAGTAAATCGATGTTTAGTGAAGAGAAAATGCATGGCAGTGGTGGAAACTTAGCAGAGCTTCCTGCTCCTGCTGCACTGCTCATCATCCCATTTATCCATGGGGAAGGAGGGCAGTGTCTCTTTAGGATATCATGCCCTGACTCGGGGAGATTTACCTGGTGGTCCCACCCCAGAATGGTCCATAGGAAGCCTGGCAGGCTGCCAATTTCTTGCTTAGACCGAGGAATCTAAGGGACTAAAACCAGGAGAATATGTTCTGTCTGTGTTACATGATAGACATGAGCAACGTGTTATCACAGAGATGTGACAGGGACCTCGTTAGGCCCAGCAGATGTTTTAGTCCTGGCTCTCCTACTCTGAATGTGAGAGCTGGAAACATGCTGGCAGTGTAGTGCACATCCTCAGAGGACGGAAGGTAATTTGACAGCTCACTGTAACCCTCTTCAATAATGTTGACTCTTCTGGCATCGGTTTGTTGAGAATGTGGCTTCTCATGTGGAAAACCGAGACTTTTTGTAGTAAAAATAAGGATTTCTTTTCCTGATTTGTTTTTTTTTTTTTTTCTGGCTTAGGTTAGAAGAGAGAAATATTTGAATGTAGCATTGACGTGTTTGATTTCTAAACTTTATTTGGAGACTTTGAAAAAGTGAAAATACGTAAGCATTATTGAAGGAATAAAGTGTTCTTGTTTGATGCATTCGACTGTTCTTTTCTTTCTGAGAATCTGTGTTTTTAGAGATACCAGGCAGCTCTTTTTCCTTTAGCAGTAACGGAGTCCTGCTGTCTGTCTCAAGAGAAGGCAAAAAAGGTCAGATAAGAACTGTTTAGATAAGATAGGTGGTGAACCAGATGAGGAGCTGCGCAAAACTGAAAACAGACAAGTAATGTTGCTCTGTCCCTGTCCCCCAAGTCCAAAAAATCCTCTCAATGCCCTCAAGCTGCTGTCTTTGTGAAGGGCATCTTTTGTCTTGAGTGCAAGTTTAGAAAATGTTTTGTTGTACTGGTTATGCTAATTAAAGCGATGTTTGTTTTCCAAGACTGCGATTCAGAGGGCTGTCCTGCTCTGCATAATTACCTGTCACAGCAAAGAGAAAATATTAAGATGGGAAACTGAGATTGGTGTAAAATTCTGTCTTATCTGCAAGGTGTATCAGCAGTGTATTTCATAGAGCTTGATTGTATCCAAGATTCCAGGGGGCTCCTGGTGTCAGGTGAGAATCCTTCTTTATGGAAAGCACTTGCTCTTTTCCTATTGATATTGGTGAGCCAAAGAAACTGTTTTTTGCTGCTTCTTGTAGCAAACCGAGTGGGAAATGTGAGATGTAACAGCACTGCCTAAGCCTCTCTGGCAGCCTCATGCAGTAGCCTGCTTTTAATATTGGTTGGTAAGATGACAGCACTTTGCTGCCAGTCTGTGAGGTATCCATGTAAGGTGGGTTATCTTTGCTCAGGTGCCTGGAGACTTGTTCTTACAAGAGATACAAACAATGCATTTGAGAATTTGGCACATCTGGGACGTTTTATCTTGCTCTTGGAGAAAAAGGTCAAATGCTCCACAGCCTGTTTCTCTTAAATAGCAGAAAATCCCAGCATGGATTGAAGGTTTGACCCCCATTAAAATACATCAGATCTAACATAGCTGTGTGGTTTTAGCTGTGTACATAAATACATAACTGCAGATGAATATTTAAGCACTCCTAGTGTAAATAGAAATACGCAGATGCACATGCTAGGCATCCTCATGCATGCCTACAGCTGCAGAGAAAATGTACAGCAGGCAAAGGACTTTCGGATACAATGAAATGAATGGCTTTATCAAGATCTTAGTTCCTCATTAAAAATACTGAGAAGTAGAACTTGTATGAAAGACTAAAGCTGGGATTTCAGATTAATGTGTGTGGATAGTCAAGATGAACTCAATTCTGAAACGTAAGAGTGTCTATGGAGATCTGTTGAACTGTGTTCATATATATCACTGTTTTTTCTTGTCCCAAGTTTTTTTTTTAATTTGGGTTTGCCATTGCAGTTTTAGGAAGGTTAATATTTAGTGCAAGTTAGAAGTCCTAAAGAAAACAATTGTTTTAATACAAGACATTTCTCCCATTGTTTTAAGAGGAAAAAATGATCTTGTGTCAATGGTATGGACTCTTATCCTCCTGCTTCAGTATTCAATTATTTTGATTCTTCTAAATTTTCAGCATCATGTGCACATGAAATTGGCCTCTTAAGTGATAGATATTTTTTGAAGGTTTGCTCAATTGTGCGTTCAGATTTTTCATTCACCTTCTGGTGGCTTGGCTGGGTCTGCATCCACAAGTGCAGGAACTGAACTATCATTAGCAAGTGGTGGTTCAGTTTTTCCTCTTCTGCTCTTTGTGGCCTCTAAATTTTTCTTGTCTGCTGTCTTTGCAAACCAGTTTTTCTGCAGGGTCACTTTAATTTACCCAGTGTAACAAACCTGAGTATGACAAATGTGTGCATTAGGGAATGTGTCTTGCTGGTTGTGGCCATCAAAATAGGTTTCACGTGGTAGAAATTTGATAGTATATCTACAGTTCTCAAATCTTACTTTTGCCAGTGTCCTTGAGTTCAGTTTTTTAACAGTCACAATGAGTTACTGACTAGCTGGCATTGAAAAATTTGACTTTATCCTCAGGGGCCACTGTAGGCTTTGTTCTGATAAATACTTGCCCAAACGTCCCCATTATTTTTTCTTCAAGACAGAAAATGTGACACAGGGTGCTGTGCCTGTTATCTCCCACCTAGACTTGTTTGGTTGTTTTGCTTTCTTTTTATTGTTGTTTTTTTTTTTTTTTCCTTTGAGAGAAACTTCAACCTTTTTATTCATTGACCTGGTAAATACTTTATCAATGTATTAAGGTCCTTTTGTTAGTGTGGATTTTTTTTAAAGTTTAAAATTAAAGTCAGTGAAATATTCTAATTGTATGATTTATATGGTTGGTTCTACTCTAGAAGAAAGCTTAATTGTTGAAATATTTCTGAGTTCCTGTGTGCTGATTTCTTGAGTAGTCTGTGCTAGGTCTTGAGCAGAAACTTGCAGAAGAGCTGCAGGATTGAAGGAGAGCAGAAGTGACACAAAGTAAAGCTCTCTTGGGAAATCTTATGGAGGTTAAGCAAGTGCAGCAGGATTTGAGCAATGCTGCTTAGTCCATTTGTTCATGTGTGGATGCCAGGGTGGAGGAGACTGGAACTGGGAGCCAAGATCGCTTAGAGGTGTGTCTGTGAGAGAAGCCAACTGCAATCTGCTGGTTTCTGGTGACTTTAGAGGTCCCTGTCCAGTATTAGTCCTGTCTCGTACTGGAGCAAACTATTGATCACCTGGCCAAAAATGTTGCTGCTTTAAAGAACTTCCCCAAACTTTAGGGAATAGTGGGACTGTCATTAAGAAAGAGATATAATTCCAAGCACTTTCTCTTGGTTTTAAATGCTGACTTCATGGGGTTTTTCCCCTAAGAGTAGGAGAGCTTCATGTAAGTCTTGAAACTGCTGGTGGTTGATAGGCTTTTATTTATTTAATCAGGGCAGTGCATGTTACAGAACTGACAGCAAAGGGATCAGGACTGGAAATATTTTTTCTAGACATCAACATGCTGCTGTGCTGTTGGGAGAAAGGGGAGATTGCTTTGCCAGCACCATCTGGGAGCCTCTGCTTGGCTGTATGGTAGGCAGACCTTTTGTGAATCAGAGGAGAATTGCCTTTGGAATAAAGCCTCTTGGTGGCAGGTTTTTTTAATCTGCTGCACTGACAGAATTGCTCCATCTTGTCCTCTTACTGCAAGCGTGTGTGCCAAATCTGCCTGAAGGGCTCTGTATCCAGGAGAGAAGGAAATGGTGATGCCTCTGAAAGGTGCTTGCCTTCTTTTGCGAGACCAAATAAACTTTTGGTGGCTTTGTGGGGCTGCAGTCGGCGCTCTTGGGTTATATATTCTTCTTATATAAATGTAGTACACACTTTAAATTTATTGTTGGAGGAAAGAATAGAAATGTTGGCTGTGACTTGCAGAGGCAAACAGCGTATGCTGTGTGTATAATTGTCAGTTTCCTTAAAACTTATGTTTCAGAGTCTGTTGCTCCTCAAGATGGTGGCAGAGATACCGGAGTGCCCCTGGTGGGCTTCAGGGGTGGAGGGACGGATGCAGTGTTTGCCTGTGGAAAAGGTGGGGTGGCGAATATATCGAGTTGTATGAAATGGCATTTACAGAACTTGCAAATAAGAGCTTCAGCTGTTCAAGCTTCCTGCCCTGAAGTGTTTGTGATTTAGTCTCTCCTCTCTGAAGAGCACCTAGGTAGGTTTTTTTGGTTTTTTTCCCCTGTGTGGGGCAAGGTGGAGAAGAAAGAAGCAGGTATGAAGAGAGCAAATTTAACAGCCAATATTGCCAGCAGCAAGTAACATCTTCAAAGTTTACCTGCAGCTTGTAAATTAAAAATGCCAACTCTTCCTTGCGCTGAAGTCAAGCAAGCAGCCACCAAACATACACCTGGTGAGTGCAAGGAGAGATGGCAGACATTTTAACTGGTACCTTTTTCCAGTGGTCTTGAATTAATGTACTTCCTTGAATGATCCAGGAGCATTTGTCCACAAGTCCTGAAGGCCATCTGCAGTTGCTTAAAGTATTTCCAGTGTTTTTCTTTACTGCAGCTCCAAGTTGGTTGGAACCAGTATTCTATCTGCCTTTGGAAAAAATGTAGTAGATTCCAGCAGAAATGAAATTTCTCTATGGAAATACGAGTGAGGAAATTGAGGCTTGAAAACACTCCAATTCAATTGTGATTGAAGTTCAGTCACAATTTGAGCAATGAGCAACACGCTGGAACGTTCACATCTAAGTAGCATCTGATCTTGTAGGGCTTGGTAACGTGTTAGGGAAGATTTGAGTGGAATCCAGGTATTTTTGGGCAGTGACATTATTCTGAGGGAGTTTTGGATTCTCTTAGGCAGCAGTAGTACCCTAGTACAGCTCCTGCAGGCAGTGGTCTTGTTTCAAATACATCAGGACTTCATTTGCTTTACTGAATATGGAGCAATGTGGTATGAGGAGAAGTGGGTGCAGTTTGAAATAGAATTCCCGTATTTGTGGAATTTAGGTGTTATGCTGGGGAAGAGCCACCAAAAGAACCGTTAGACAAACAATGAAAATAGGCAAAAAGGTGTGGATTTTTGGTGTAGCTTGTCTCCCTGTTGAGCTAAAGAAATATTTCCAGATAATGTAGAAAGGGGCGATGATCTTGCTGCTGAACTACTCTGCCTGCAACAGCCTTCAGGGCACAGTGCTGAGCCAGATCATCAGTGCCATTTTGTAGCCTGTGACTGATAATCCAGGTTTCTTCTTTTCAAGGGATTGCTGAAGAAAGCATGCCTGAATTCCTTTAAATATTTGTGGTGACCAGTAGTTAAACAGGAGAGTGCGCACTTACAGATGTGTCAGTTGGAAAACTCCATATTAAGGAAGGTGAAAATGACTTTAAATACAAATATGGAACTTGGATGTTGACAGAAGTGCTGTAAAAAGCATTAAATGTTGGGAGTGTTTAGAAGACATGAAGGCATCAGGGGTAAGTAAGGAGCAGTGGGAAATGTCCCAGTGGCTCGTGAGAGCTCCTTGTGAATGGGCAGGAATGTTTAGAGCATGACTGAACATCATGAATGATGGGAAGGCATTGTATCCTGTGTGCTTTGTTTTAATAGCCACAAGAACACTATCAGTACTAAGGAAATATTCCAGTGAAAGCACTGCTGGAATAGTTTCAGAAAGTAATAGTCAGAACAGAGGATCTTGTAACCTTTCAAATCCTATTTTGTTGTATGACACTTCTTCGGATGGGAATGTTTTAAAATTGCTCTTAAGTACACAAAGATAACAAAACCTATCCAAACAAGCAAACTCCATGTACGTTTACAAAAAACCCCCCAAAAACCTATGAATAGAAGCCTCCCATCAAAGGGGTGAAAATATTAGGACGAAGAATTCCCCCATGTAGAATAGCATTTCCAGGAACAAGAACTCATTGCTTAGAGCACCAAACAAATAATTTGTTTGTAGACAGAATCCAGAAATGCAGATCATTGTGTGCTATATCTTTGAAGCTGAGCGATATTTTCTTCTGATCATTACAAGCATATACACAAGCTATTTATACAGCTGGTACTAATGACTTAAACTTGTGATCAGTCAGACTTTTCTTTGGCAGTGTATCTGGTTTAAGGATAAATGAGCACAGGTGGTTGCAGAGTTAGAGCTGAAGAAGCAGAGCATTAGTAAGTGTTTGGCTGATCTTGATTGAGCCACAGTCAAGAGCAAAAGACCCCTATGAGCAATTACAGACCTATTGTTTCATAATTTATAATCACTCAATTGATTCGAATTTGATGGGCAGCTACTCTGACAACTTGTGTTTTGCTTTTCTTATTGCTTTTTCTGGTTTCTCTAACTCTGAAATGATACAAGATAGGAGGGCAAAGTAGCTCCTGTCAGTTCTGTTAAAAGGTTGTTCCACTTGACCGTTACGTACTATTTTTCCATCTTTGAAATCTTGGTTGAATGGATTATGGAATCACCGTTACGTATCAGTCATCAACTTAGGATATTTTTAAGTTTGTTTATTAGTCTTTGTGCTGTAAAGTAAGCAACTCAACGTAAAAACTAGTGATGAGGAAGAGTTGCTCAGTTATGGTAACCTACACTTTTCCCCTTCAATCCCTGTTTGTCTTTCATTGCAGTGACTCTCAGTATTGTTTCCAATAATCCTCTTTCCAATGGCAGAATAATGTTTTTAGTCTGAATACAATTCTTGCTATCATGTTTGATCAGGGATGGGCCTCCTGTTATTCTCCATGACCAACCACATTCTGCCCAAAAGATGTGTTGAAAATGTGCACTTTTTTGTGTGTCGGGCCAAAAAAAATCCCCAACCGAACATTTGTTAATCTTTGTGCTTTATGGGAACAGGTTGCTCCGTTGTCCTTAATAGTTGTGATGGAATGACCAAGCAGATTGTGGGTAAAGATACTTTTGGGTTGAGGTGGTTACACAATTAAATGAATAAAAGGTGATATTTCTGCATTGCCAATACATCAAAAGCTTAGAGCTTTTGTAGTAGAATTTTAATGAAATCCATAAGACACTCTCGGCTGAATTGACAAAGCCAAAACTATGCATCACCACTACTTCTGTCCATTTAAGTATTACAATAAATGTAAAAAGAAAGTCATCATTATCATTCAGAATGCTATGAATAGAAATTGGACGCTAACCTGGCTGGTGTAAGCATTTATAGTTCTAAGAGAGCGGAAATAAATCTAAATCCTCTTCCAGGTTTAATGACCAGGCAAATGTAGGGTAAAGGAAAACTTTGAAAGTTGTCGTAAGTTGAGTTTTGTTGCGTCTTTTTAGTTCTTGAATATCTTTTAAAGAAAGTCAAATCTCAGAGCTCTGAGACCACCTGTAGATACAAAGCCTTGAATCCTGTTTGCTGACTCCCAAATTCAAATCTCAACTTTGTGTGGACTGCCTGAAGCCACGAATGACACAGTGAGAGCATTCAGGCTCAAATACTCTCTGCTTTTCTCTAGCTCTAGGGGCAGATTAGGCAGCACTTCAAGTCCTTTCTCTGGTTTCAGTCCTTCCACTCTTGTAAAATTCACTCTCCGTGCAAGTTGGCCACTTTGTTAATGACTGTATTGGAGTTCAGGCTGTCTTGTGGCAGTAATGAATGATAGTATCTTCAGAGCATGAGCAATAAGTTTTTTTCTTCATCTTTTAAGTGTTTAAGAAAACATGTTGATTGAAATAAGCTCGTTGCCATCAGTGAGACAAGAGAGAGAATGGTGTGCTTGCAAAAGAAAACAGTGCTCCAATTTTGTACTGTTCAGTAGGTGTTCTCGGCAATTCCCTTCTTCCGAGTGGCCAAGGATCAGAAGAGAGCTCCTGACCTTGTGCAGTTTTGCAATTCATAGATGTACAGCATGATTTAGGATTTTGGAATTAAATGGCTTGAGTTTGCTAAGTTGTAATTGAGCTGTTGGATTTCATTCACTAAACATAGTCTGGTCAAACAACTGACCCGTATTTTGGTTGGTTATTTGATGTTCTGAAAAATAACCTGCCTTGTGAAATGCAAAATTGAGGTCAAGCCTTTCATGCGCCTCATTCAAAGGAGCTTTTTGCTCAAAGTCACTTGAATTGAGCCATGTCTTGGTACTGTGGGCAGTTTGTCTAGAGCTAAGGATTATGGTTTATTGTCTTTGAAATCTATTTTTCTGTTAAATTCTCAATGAATACCCTCATCTGAAAGTAGATGTAGTGGTGGCATTTACTGTTAAATTTCTACTTCTTGCTCAAAAGGTCTGTCTGAACTTCTCTGTCTGGTATTGACAAAGTTTACCTTTTTGTCTGAAAAGATCCTTCATAGCATTTGGTTAGGTATTGTTCCTGCCCCATCCCAATATAAGCTTGCAAAAGAAGGAGGTCGGAGAGAGCTTTTAGGGATATGTTTCTCCTCCCTTGCAGTACTATAGTGAGAACAGTTTTTCATGTTTTGCTTCATTGCAGGGAGGTACTCTTTTGGGTAGGTTGTATAACGTGTAAAACCTTTCACTTGCGGGTATAATAACTATGGTAAGGAAAGAGCAGTGAAAGGCAGCCCTGTTCAGTTCATGTCCCGGTCAGCACTGACAGTTGTGCTTCATGCAGATTCTCACTGGGCTGATGGGCTTTGGTACCAAAGCACTGGGTCTCTCATCCTTACGCTATTGATGGTGTGACTGAACTGCTCCCTGCTCTGGCTGTGCAGTTTGCTTTCTTGACAAATATCCCCTGCTCAGGAAAATGGGCACTTCTGAGGGAGCTGCTGCTGACAAAATACCTTCAGTTGCTTATCCTTTTGAAGTAAGGTTTCTTGAGAACCTCAGGGAAACAGTCTGTTTAACTTTTTTCTCTTCGCAGACAGTCATGTTTAGTGGAGAGAAGTATATCAGCCAGATGCCGAAGTGGTAGTAGTAGTTTAGGCTGTAAATTCATAAAAGTCACACCAAACCATGTGCTCTGTGTTGGTAACATCAATACCCTTGCTGGTTTCTAAAAAGTATTTGTATTTCTGCATAAAAAAAATAGCTTCTATGAAAGTTGACTCAACTGCTTTAGAAATCTTGTTTTGCTTCCTTTGGATTCACTGTGTGTTTTAGAAGCTCTTAGGAAGGGACATGGTACAATCTGGTCACACTCGTAAATAATTTGTAAATATACTTCAGGTATAGAAGCTGGAGAATCATTTTCCTCTTTGGGGAGTGCATCTGATTTTGTATCAGGAGGTGAAAATGATCTGATGAGTGTGTTACTTATATTAAAAGGAAGTGTGCTGCCCTGTGGTGGAAAGATTGCTGTTCAAACATCTGAAGACCAGCCTTTCAAATTTTTGGAAAGTAAGATAAAGCAATTTTACGGAGATTTATGCACCTTGAGAAAAAGTAGATGTTGAAAAAGTACCATTAATATTGTATTACCTAGTAATCAGCAGTAATGAGGTAGAAAACCAATTTGTGATGCATTTTGTGGTCACAATTTTTGCAAATGAGCCTTCAGTAGCAGAGCTAGATATAAACCATTTCTGTCAGTGTCTTGGAATTGAGATTTGTGAAGTTTTATCTGTGGTGGGTTTTGTTACTGTTTTCTTACTTCCTCTGGCAACTTTTGTAATTTTGTGATACTCTAAAAGAAAGCACAGTTATCCGTGTGTTTTCAAATGGACCAAGAGGCTTTTCGTTCATCTTTGAAAGGTTTACAGTAAAATGAATTTGATTGAATCTTTCAGGGGTTTTTTTTGTATGCACAATTCAGCAAAAAAAGTCTTGGTAATTAATTGCTGTTTCTGATCCACAGGCTGTTTTTCTCCAGTCAGACAGTGGTTCAATACCTGCTTTAGATGTTTACAAATCAGTGAATCAATGACACTCAGCTGTGCATTTATTCTCACTGGAGCAGTGCCCATTCCTACAGAAATGCCCAGGAGAAATACCCAGCATAGAGCAAGCAAGACCAAATGTCACTGGTCAGAAAGGGGGGAATGCTTGAGAAACTGCTTAAAGCTTTCTCTCCTGTCCCTTAAAGTGTGGGAGTGCCTTCCTGTCCTTTCCCAAATTCCTTGGTGTTTCAGGCATTATTGAAATCACTGATTTGGATTTCGTGGCGAGTGATGGGTTTAAACCTCCTACAAACTAAACCTAAATGTCAGTCTTGGATAGTGCAGAGAACAAAGCAAGTGAATTGTGTGGACAGCTTCAAATTGCTGATGTCCACCAACAGAATTAGTCAGAGGGAAAATGTTAATTACTTAAAAAATTTAGTAATTCTAAAAGCATAAAGGAGAAGCTGTTTTCAGAACGGATTAAGCCAGTCTTTGAGATAGGACAATTACTAGGATGCTCAACAAAACCAGCATTTGAAAGAATTGTGTAATGTAGCAATTGCACTTAGGGTAGAATGCAGTTTTCTCTCGTTCTGACAGTATGCTGGATGTAGGAGGAACAGTGAAATTAAATGTGGAAAAATTTAAGTTAGTCACCTTAGCAAAGACAGTTTTCTGCACCCAAACAGAGGAATTTGCAATTCTGCATGGAATCCATGAGGGACTTTGCTCCCAGTACTTCCCCTTCTTAAAATGGCTGCAGATATCAGGTAATATGGGCATTTTAAACACTGGCTGGGTAAATCATCACACTCTACACAGAGCAGCTCCTGTGCATCAGCTGCCTCATGGGAAGAGTCCCTGAGCAGCCACTGGCCTTTGTTCCTCACAGTTTGTGCTGTGGAGCTGCTGATGTGCAGATACACTTGTCTGGTTTTCTGTGAAATCCTTACAAACGTGGATCCCAGTGAGTCTGGATTACAAAAATAACTCGTTCCTTAAGCCATGTTGCAACTGATTTTAAACCTAACTGCTACCCTACATTGACATGTTTGTAAGGCAGCTGTGTAGAGTACACTGAACAAGCAGAAAGGACATCCAACTACAGAATTGCCGTTGTTATGCCCAATGTCATCCATGTTCACGTGCATAAACATAGTGTACAGCAGGTAATTTTCCATCTTGCTTGCCTGTGGTCTGTAAAAATATTACAGTTTCTGGTTGGGACTGAGACATTTGAAAGCATCCACGTGGTTAGTGGAAATGAACGGCAGCTTTAATGATTAAGCCACTCGGATACTTGCTGGCTGGCACACTTACTAACATTTTATAACCAGTTTTAGTCCACTCCTCTTTATGGGAGTTGGGAGGGAGAGTAAAATTCAGGTGTATATTTTTTAAGGAGAAATAACTGATCAATAGGGAAGTTCAGTCAGAACTTGAGAGAATTGCTCACCTACAATTAAATTAGTTCAATGTGATGCGTAAAGCTTCATATGCAGTGAATGTCTTCTACCAACATCAAACCAGGAGTGTTTCAGCTGGAGTATGTAACAGCTCAGTTACAATTATGTGCTGGTAAATTAGTGTCTCATCTTCAAAAAAAGAGCTTTTGTTATTTATTTATTGGTAATACTTGGATTCTGTGTCATCCTGAAGTTGTGACACAGTTTGGAAATCAATCCTTAGTGGACCTAGAGGTAGAACACACTGCATGAGTTGTAGGACATGGCTGTGATTTCTCTGAAGGGGGAGCAGTTTTTAGTGTAGCTTAATGACACCTGCAGTTCTTGGGTTTGGTGAAAATACACAGGTATAAACAAGCCCTTCTCTTAAGTAACTGCAAATTGCATAAATCTACATCTCCGAGTCTGCTGTATTATCCTACCACTAGTGATTTAAGGCTTGAAATAACAAGTATTTGTGAAATGGATTTAGAAAAGTTGCCTTATCACTGAATTTATATTTTTTTTTTTTCTCAAAGCCTTTGACCTTTGGCATTGATATTTTATCATGGGGGAAGGTGTTTCCAGCAGGCAGTGCTGGTGTGGCTGTGCATGCGGGTGTGTGCACACAGCCTGGTGTGGACCCTTGTTTGTTCTGCAGGTGTCCTGTTAGCTTGGCTGTTTCCTTCTCCTTCAGCTGTAGGACAGGATTTTCTCATTGGCTTGTTCCCTCCTTAAACTGTCTTTCTCCCCCCTCTGAGGTGTTGCTGTGCTGCAGTCTCCTTGTGAGGTTTAACAGGCTGCAATTAGCCCAGACACAGGAGTCGGGGTTGTCTGGGGCAGCACGATTCCAGTGATGAAAAGGCATAATAATAATTCCCCCTCAGTTCACTTGCACTTGGTGCTGTTTGATCCTGCGACTCAATCAGGAGTGGACAACAGAGCTGTATTTTCTGCTCACTTTGCCTGATAGTGACTGATCTGATTTCCCCCATGTCTGTAATTAATTTTCCCACAGAAGTACGCTTAGGTTTATGGCTTAGATAATAAGTGCTGGTGACTTGTGCTACTGTCTACTTGTTTTAATCCTTTTCCACGTCTAGATGGACTAAACAAATGCATCGTTGTTGCATCTGCCCTGCTGTAATGATTACTGTGGTGAAGACATTTTTTTTTAATTTTTATAAGCTGCTGTTTTATTTTGCAAGAAGTTATTGAATTACTCCTCCAGAAGGCTACTAAAGTAAGAGGTTTATGGCTTTTATTGTTTTTCTGTTATATCAAGAGTTAATGGACAAGTAGGTAGAAAGTACTGAAAATTTGGGTTCTACTGTAAAAATGGCATCAAACCCAGTCTTTCCTGGATACATTTATTGAGGTGTATAGTCCTGTGTAAAAAAATCCCAAGCATTAAAACCTGAAGCAAAATCGCCCAAGTCACGAGTAGATATCGAAGATAGAAGGCAATTAATATTTGGGAGAGCCAGTGAATGCAGCACGATGAGCGTGACAAAATGTCCTGGGAGTTGGGTGTGTGTAAGAGCCAAATCTGTGCCATTGGTTTATACTCCGAGTTTTCTGGATGAACTGGAAAGAAAGGCAGTATTGTTGTTGGGAAATGTAAATTGCTGTATTATTTAATTTCTCTCCAAGGGAAAACTTGTCTCTTCAGGAATTTCCCATCCAGTATTTACAGCTGATTCTATCACTTCTGAGTAAAGTTACTTTTCAAATTGTCTTCTTAGTAAATCTTTTTTAAAAAGTTGACTTTTTGCTAGAGTAGTTCAAAATGTGATGCTGTTTTGTGTGGTCAAAGATAGTTATGCTTGTTCTAGAAATTGTTTCATTTCCAAGGAAAACTTGTTGTAGGAGAATTTGAGTGAAATGACTATTTAAAGCTACTTGTCACAAGAGGAACTAGCTAGAGATTAACCTGTTGGAGCAGGACTTTTTTTTCTCTCAACTTCCATTTAGACTTCAATTTTATTATCCCTTTCTTTGGCATGAGTTCGTTTTCTTGTGTGCTTGCAGATAATAGTGACATCTGACTTCTCTCAAGACGCTTAACCTGCTGTGTTAGAAGGAAAATCTCTCCTGTTTCCATCAATCTTGTATGGCTGATGAAGAAAAAACAGTGGATATGCTATATTAGGGGGATGTATTTTTGCTCTGCTGTTTTGTTGTTGGACTCGTGTCTGTGTTGCAGTGTAGTTGTGAAAGAGATATATATTTATCCTTAAAATAAATAACTTTTAATATGCTGAAGTAAAAGTGAATTCTCATGCTAGGTCGTATCTATTTATCAGGGATAATTTGGTTGGTAGAAATGCTGAACACTGATTATGTGGCTCCTCTAACTGCCAGTGGGTTTCTGGACCTTGTCCTATAAAGAAGGTAAAGCTGAGGATGCCCTGGTATATTTGAAACGCTACTGAAACTTAACAGGCTTCAGTCACAGCTTTTAGGAGTTGAAGGGAGGTACTTCTTTCCTAAAATGCCCTGTTCCATTTTACAAGTGGCACAAAGCATGAGCGAGGCCAGGTCTGATAAAAAACCACCGTACTTAAAACTCTAGCAAGACCAAGTTCCTTTGCAAGTGAAGTTCTTGTATGTGGTACCAAGACCTGCATTTACATGCTTAGAAAAATCCTTTTTTAAAATTTATTTTTCTGTGTTTAGAAACTACCCTTGTTTTGCCACCCTAGTCAGCATAGAACAGTGTTTTGTGGGCTAGGTGATTTTGCTATTAAAATCTCATGTTATTGTTTTAAATGTGTTGTATTGAACAAAATAAAGCACTTGGCTTTCAGCAGTAATTTAAATAACAAATAGTTTATATATAAAGAACATTTCTTAAAATGCCTCCCTGAAAGTAGATGTTCCTAAATATTCAGGGAGACCTTACATCCTTTGTGATTAAGTAGTGCTGAAATTATTTCAAAACCTAAATTTTTGAAATGCTGCTGTAATTAATGATTAATAGGGAGCTTAAATCCAGCTAAGTATCTGCCTGAGAAGTGCCAGTGCTGCTTGGTTTTCTGTGTTTGCCTCTCCTAGCAATGCTTTTTGTGTTCACGTCGAAACTGGAGGTAAACAGTTTACAGATAAAATGGAGCCTCCTCCATAAAACTGCGGCACTGGGGAGATGTCAGGATACATCCAGGTTGGAAACAACCCCTGACTGTTAACAAGAACAAACAAAGCGTGTGACCCATGCCGTGCAGCTGGCGAGGGGGCTCGGAGACTGTGCAGTGATTCTCCCAGCCCCGGTAGCTCTGGCAGCAGGGCTGCAGCACATTTTTGGTGTGGATTTCCTGCAGGGCCGTGTTTATGTTGGAGGCGGCACACAAGCTGCTGTGTGGACATCAAATTATTCTATTGGTTTGAGGATTAATGAGGTTAAATTAGCTCAGTCGTTTACTGCACGTTTTGTTGAGGTTCAAGCTGTCCAGGCTGTTGCAGTTAATAGGAGCAGCCCAGAATGCTGCCGGTTAAATGTGAGTTACTCACCAGGGATCCAGAGTTCATTATTGGAAGGAATAGGACAACTTTACTCCTGAAAAAGTTCAGCTTGTTGGGAATACTCTTCCCTGTGTTGTTTGAGAGGCAGAACTGGAGAGAGTATCATTGATCAGCAGCACAGCAGGATACCTTGATGATAGGTTTAGGGTGGATGTACTGCTCTCTTTATACCTGTTGTACAGATAGAAGTATTGGTGATAAAATAAACTCCTTTGGGCCTTTGATTTGCATAAAAAATAATGTCCCGTTCACTAATGAAAAAATTATTTGGAGCTAGAGGGAAGTGAAGAGCTTGGAATGAGTATCTCTGCTTAAAAACCAAACCAAGGTAAAGGCAGCCAACTGAAGTGTCTGTCAGAAGAGCTGGGCCCTGTTTGGGAACACCTGGAAGAGACGTTCTTTTTGTCTTAATCTTCTTCCCTTTCTTTTCAGAAATACTACTTTTAGAGCTGTCCTGATAATACTTCCTAAGCCTAAGTGCATTGTATAACACATGGCATAAGTGATGAGAACATAGGCCATGGATCTGGTTCAATATTAAGGAGAGATTCTTGAATATACCACATTGGGCAATTCTTTCCATTTCTGGATCCTTGGCTTCTGTTGAATGGCAGTGCTACAATTGAGTGCGATTATGTGGGATATGTCAAATAGAAACTTTGACTCTATCACTGAATTAGGAAGGCAGAATAATACTGTGTTTTAGACTCTGTAAGCTTTCCTAAGCATTAGTTTGGTTGGCCCTGGGTGCTTGCTATGGTTTTTTAACAACAATTTGCCTTCTGTTTTTTTGAAGTTCAAAGACTCTCCATGGTTTGTTTGTGGGTTTTTTGTTTGTTTTAAATTTTTTATTGTAGTTTATTTGCTTTGCCATTTCTGTGCCTATTACAAAATACTGAGAAGCTGCTGGAGAGCTTAGTGATCCATCAGGACAGTTGGTGCGGTCAGTGACAACAAAGCCATCACCTTTGCAGGTCAGACAGTTTGGAGAAGTGAGTTCAGGAAGCAACCTTGAACACAAATTGTCCTCCTTATGAAAATGATGTTAGTGAGGCTGATGGAGCTGACAGGCAAAGTCTGCTGAAGGCTTTTTTTCAGGTGTTGTCCCTTTGTCACTTCTTAATTGATGCTCACGTGGGAGATGCTGTTAGTTCTGTCTAACTCTTCAAATGGGTTGGGAAGGTCTTCCTTTACTACGTCTTTGTGATCTCTTCTCTTACCTGTTTTACCTCATCAGTCCAGAGTGCTTCTGGACCAGAAAGCAGATATCCCATAGAATGGATGTACAAAAGGAGCTGAGCAGAGGTTTTCTGGTGAAACAGGATTTATCTGGAGTGGGGAAATGTGATTTCATAAAAATGGGAGCTTGTTTTGTATACTTCATTTCAGTGAAACTTTAAAGAGGGCAACCCTGCCACTCTCCCAGTTCCAGACTGTCAAATGTAGGAGGAGGGAAAGGGGAAGAGATCAAATCTTACATGTCATGCTTCTAGTTAATGCTCTGGCTTATTAAACCAGACTCTTGCATATTTCCTGGGGGTACATGAGAAGCAACCTAAAAACTCTGCACTCCTTTGGGAATAGTGGCCTTTCTGTGACTCGTGGAACAACTTCTGATCCTCCTGAATTTCATTCCATGTGAATGAAGGCAAGATAAAATCTCGGGCAAAAACTTACGGAATGTTGGAACAGCTCTGTTAAAAGCTCAGTAATAAAAAGTAATAAAACCGTGGGAGCTTTAGTTACAGCTTTTCAAAAGTTGCTTAACAGTGTTACATTTTAATTGATATTGACTTGGAAGGAAATGTTTTCTGAACAAAATTTAGCATATTCTTAATATTTGCAAAAGTCTGTTGGCCTTTGTAGCCACAAAGGCACAATGCTGGATCATGTTCAGCTGCTGTAACGAGCATCCCCAGGTCCCGTTTTGACTGGGCACTGTCCAGCAATTCTGCCCTTTTCCTGTAGCACTCCAGGAGGTTGTTGGGAAAAAAAAAGGAGGAAAAAAAAAAAAAAAAAAAAAAAAAAAAAAAAAAAGAGGAGGAAAATAAAAGAAAAACAAGCAAACCAAAAAACACTGGCTCATGCAGCAACCCACTTGGATGTGTCTGCAGTCCTGGAAGCTTGAGTACCCTTTTTTCTCCTATGAATACACCTTGAGCTTGTTTGGGGGTGGTCTCACTTCCACGTGTCTGCAGTCCTGAACGTTTGACTACCCTTTTATCTCCTACAAATGGACCTTGAGCTTCTTTTTGGCAGTCTAACTTCCATTTGTCTGCAGTCCTGGAAGCTTGACCACCCTTTTTTCTCTAAAAATTGCACCTGCAGCTTCTTAGAGGGGTGGCACTTTCATGAGTCTGCTGTCAACAAGCTTATGGTCAATTTACAAATGAAAAAATGGTAGTCAAGCTTCCAGGACTGCAGATAGAGAAAAGCGACACCCCCCCAAAAAAAAGCTCAAGGTCCGTTTGTATGAGAAAAAAGGGTAGTCAAGCTTCCAGGACTGCAGACACATGGAGGTGAGACCACCCCAAACAAGCTCAAGGTCCAATTTTTGGAGAAAAAAGGGTAGTCAAGCTTCTAGGACTGCAGACATATGGAAGGGAGACCCCCCCCTAAACAAGTTTAAGGCTTATTGTAGGAAAACATCAAGTAGTCAGGTTTTAGGATTGCAGACACATGGAAGTGAGACCACCCCAAACAAGCTCAAGGTCCAATTTTTGGAGAAAAAAAGGATAGTCAAACCTCCTGAACTGCAGAGACATCAAAGTGAGAACACCCTGGAAGTTTTGCTCCCCGTTTTTCTCCTACAAATGGACCTTGAGCTTCTTGTTGGGGATCTCACTTCAGTGTGTCTGCAGTCCTGGAAGCTTGACTACCCATTTTTCTCCTACAAATGGACCTTCAGCCTGTTTAGGGGTGGTCTCACCTCCATGTGTCTGCAGTCCTAGAAGCTTGACTACCCTTTTTTATCCGACAAAAGGACTTTGTGTTTGTTTTTGGGGGTCTCATTTCCATGTGTCTGCAGTCCTGGAAGCTTGACTACCCTTTTTTTTTATTATAAATGGACCTTGAGCTTGTTGGGGTTTTATGGGGACTAAAATCTCGAAACAGAAGGTTCATATAAAGTGTCTACTTAAGTAATCACAGTGTTCCGTGTTGTAAATGTTTGTATCAATTGTTAATGCTACGTCACACCTGTACCCTTGTTAATGCTCGTAGTTGCTCATGTCCCATTCCGTAGGGGCGTAAGTTACTGTTCCACGTTTACTAGGTTAAAGACATATTTAAAGACTTATCCATTTGTATCCGTTATTGTTCCAAGTTTGCATGTGAATAAGTTCATTTGTATACCTTTACCGCTCTCCCTCACCCCCCATTTCGTACCGGTGTCCATTTTGAAACTGTCTCCTTCCCATGGGGCCGTGCTCCCGCTGCTCCCCTCACACCCCTGATGGCAACACACAAACCAGAGAACTCCCTGGGACTGCAGTGCCCACAGGAGGTGGAGTGGACACCTAAAAACCGGGGCAGCGGCTTGAAGCCAGCGCGCCCGTCCCGCCCGTCCGGCAGCGGCTGCGCCCTGGGCAGCGGCTTGAAGCCGCAGGGCGGGCGCCTGCGCCCCTCCCGCCCCGCCGCCGGCCGCTGCCTGTTGGCCGCGCTCCGGCGCCTGATGCGGAGCAGGATGTCGGGGCGGTCGCGGCGAAACCAGGGGTTCCTGTAGTGGAGCCAGGTGCCGGCATCGCCCGGCGCGGCTGCGCCAACCCAGCCCGGCCCCTTGCGGAAGCCGTAGCGGTTCAGCTGGCGCAGGAAGCTGCGAAACTGCGTGGCCCGGAAGGTGTGCAGGGCCGGCCCCTGGGAGCCGCCCGGGCCGAGCAGCTCCCGCTCCAAGAGGGAGCGGTCGATGAGCAGCCCCCGCGCCTGGCTGTCCCAGCGCACGGAGCGGACGCGGGGGCTGTTTGCCAGGCGCCACAGCTTGGCGGGGAAGGTGCCGGCGCTGAGCCCGGCGGGCAGCGGCAGCTCCGCCATGGCGTCCATCGCCGACTGTGGCCACAACGACCGGAGACCAACGGCCGCGGCTCGGCTCGGCTCGGCTCGGCTCGGCTCGGCTCGGCTCGGCTCGGTTCGGCTCGGCTCGGCTCGGCTCAGCTCGGCTCGGCTCGGCTCGGCTCGGTTCGGTTCGGTTCGGCTCTGTTCGGCTCAGTTCAGCTCGGCACGGGAAGCCCCTGGGCAGGGTGGGCTCTGAGAGCAATGGTGGACTCTGTCCCCACGCTGCATCCTGTGCCTGGATCACCGTCGGTGACGGAGGAAAAGGCCATTGCTTTGTCTTGGCTGGGGAAAGGATGAAAAGGGGACATTAGAAAGCATTCTTTTGGCCACCTTTTCAGCAGACTAACTGTTTTTTTCTCGCCATGTCTGCCTGTTTTTTGCAGAGTTGGAACATTTCTCATGATTCGCTGTCAGCAACAGCAGCAGGAAGGGGCAGTGATTTTGTCAGCATTGTCATCAAAACGCTAGTGCTGCCCCATGGATGGATGTTGCTTTATGCCAGGGATGAAAGGCCTTCACTTGTAGGGAGCTCATGCCGGTGTTTTCCCAAATGACGTTGCCATTTTCTTTCCTCAGGAATCGCTTCTTCTGTTTTTCCCCCCATCTGGGGAGATTTCCAATGCAAATGCCTCCTGCAGCCAGCTCCTGCCAATGCAGACTGACCAAGGAGATCTTGCAGTGGACAGAGACTCCCTAGAGCTGGTGTGGAGAGGTGAAGGGGGAAGGTTTGTCCTTTAGTCTTGAAGTCTTGTTGGGGAGCTGATTGTGCTTGGGGGGACTGACAAAAATGATGTGTCCTGAAAAACCACAGAGACTTTGGGGTTGTCATGTTGGGGCAGAAATTTCTGTCTGAGAACTTTTTGAAAAGTTTCAATTAACCTTTTTTTTTTTTTTTTTTTTTCTTTTTTTTTTTTCTTTTTTTTTTTTTTTTTTTTTTTTTTTCTTTTTTTTTTTTCTTTTTTTTTTCTTTTTCCCTGCAGAGATCCTTTTCCATACCTTTTGGGGAACTTCCCTCTGCTGGTCTCCCAGGTCAGGCCATTTCCCAAGGTTCCTTCCCAAAGTGAGGAGTAGCCCATGGCCTCCACTCTCCACTGGAACCAAAGGAAGCACAGAGCTTGCTGTTGTGGGAGAAGAGCTTCTCTTTCCTTTCCCTTTGGGGCAGGTTGGTATGTTCTCATTTGATAAAGGGAGGTTTAAACTCTGGAGGTGTTGCATTTCAAACTGCTCCAGCCTCGAGCTCTAGTGTGGGTATCCTTGGACAAAAGGCCTCCCTGTGTGAGCTCCCAGTGGGCTGGTTCAGTAAGGAAGTTGATATTTCAGGCTTGTGACTGCTGAAAGCAGTTGGTGTCTGGAGGTGTCCGGAGCTGAGAGCGACTACTTTTCTCGCCTGGCTGCAGAAAAGGTAGTTGGAAAGTGGGGATTGCACTTGCAGAGATGGCAATCGGGTGTTTTCCAAGAAATGGGCTGGCAGGGAGGCAGGTCTTGTGCTCAACTGGCTGTGTGTTTGTTTTGGTGGTGGGGAGATGTTGTAATGAATCAGCCGAGACTCCATATCCTTCATGCAGATAAAGCCAATTCTTTATTCACATCGCTTCTTTTGTCCAGTTTTCAGGGACCTCATGCACCACACCCGTTGGCGGGTAGTTTCCTTACTGCCTCATTTATTGGTCAGAAGGTCATTTGTGTGTATATGCTAAGTTTCAGGTTGTTTCCATTTTTCCTTGGTGGGTTCTGATGGAACAGAGCTAGTATTTATGCAGATGCACTTGTTTTTCTCCCTAAGAATAGGCAGTTGTGTGAACAAACTTCTCTTTCTCTAAACAGTTTTCAACTGGGAACTTGCAAGCTATTGCTCGCTGCTTAGCTAAAGTAGCATGGCCTCATCCATATTCCATAAGACCTTTCTTTAATAACATTTTTTACCTGTCTGCAACAGGGAGAGTCACAGACACAGACACAGACACCAGCTGAAGCAACAGTGTCATTTACTATCATGCAGGAGTGCAAAGACAAATCAGAAAAGAAGGTGGTAAGCAATGCACCTTATCACTGGTACAAAAGGTTGCCTCTAGTGGTTAAGAAAGATACATCAGCAGACACCCTTTTTACTTTATCCTTCATCCAGATCCACTCATCAGGTGGGGAAAGCTGTCCCAGCAAAGCTCGGGAAAGTCACTGCGAGGAACTAGGAAATCCTACACTGCCTCCCCCTTTCTTGGCCACCAGGCTTCTGACTGCACTGTGAGAGTAGCCCAGCTTTGACAGTGGTGAACGAGCAATCTGACAGACCTTCTGGGGCAGGAGATCTGATTTCCTTCTCCTCTTGGTTTTCTCCCTGAGCCTGTCCAGGGCTCAAGGAGGAACCAAGGCCAGATGTGGCCTTGTCTGGTTTCTTCATGCTGAAAGGTAAAGATGTGTTTCACCAATGAATGAATGCATAGATCCTAATGATAGTAACACTTGGTTAAGGAGCAGATCCATTGAAAGTTTGGTTGGAAGGGTCATCCAGAGGGCAGATTTAGCTCAGGGCCTGTTGTTCAGGCCTTAGTCCTTCAGTATTTTGTGGTGCAAATCAATGCCCTGGAAAGCTGGAAACAAATGAGTCCCTCTTGAGCACGTTTCAGAGCGGGAGCAGGATTAGCCCTGCAAGGCTGGGCTAGGGCCAAGAGCAGAGGGCCAGCAGGCTGCATTTGCCCAGAGGCAGCCGTCCAGACCAAGAAGGCCACTGGTGCCCAGGGCCTGAGGTGCCCGAGGCTGCCTCCCCGCTGTGCAGCTCTGCAGAGCCCGTGGAGCGCAGGGTCCCGGGCAGCCAGGGCGGCCTGGCTGCCTTGGAGCACGAGGAGTGTCCCAGAGAAGCTGCGGCCCTTTGCTTTTTAACTGTTGCTCAGAGTCTTGTCATTAGTCCACACTGTCTGACATGTTTTCCTTTCCTCTGGCATATTGAAGAGAGCTTTTTGAGAAAAGTGGCTGATGTAGCTTCTGCTGGTGCTGGTGCTTTTGTCTGCAGGTCAGGGCAGGTGGTTTGAACCAAGGACGGAGTCCGCAGTTAACACTGCAGTTTTGCCAAGCCAAGAAAACCATTCACAACTGGGTGACCGATGCTGAGCAGCTTTGCTAGTTTTTGGAAAGTTATCACCTTAAAAAACCCAACAAATGTTCCTACATGAGGGTACCAGCAGTGTACCAAAGATCCCAACTTTTTCCACCTCTTTTCTGTGTCTTTGGTGTTTCTAAGTTCCCCATTCCCCAGCAGGAATGAAAGCATGTATGATAATGTGAGTGATTTGAGAGCTCTGTGTTGTGCCCTGCCACATCAGCGTTGATGACAGGCTGGACATGGACAGGTGTGTCGAGTTCAATTCATCCCAGTTCTGTGCCAACAGCAGCCCCAAGATGCCGAGAAGAACAAGGACGGTGGGTGGGTGTGCACGCACAGCCCTGTGGCCTGACTGCTGTGTGGGCAGAAGGTTCTCAACAGCAGTACATCTTCACTCCCCCAAGTGGGAAGAATATATCAGATCTATATGAAATGAAAATATTTATGAAACTGCACTCAATGGTACATATTTATATGTATCATAGATGCAATTTATCAAATATAATGCTGCATATTCTATATTTTGATATGCCATAATCAATAGAATATATCAAATATAGAGTTGATCTTTCCCTAAGCTATTGCCTGTGGGTCCTAGAGGCCATCTCCTAGTGTTACTACATTTGTGCCTTCTGGTACTAGTTCTTACAGCAGCAACTCCCCTGGGAGTTCCTCCAGGGAACTTCACAGCAAGGGCTTCCATCACTGTCGTGGCTGTGGGAACTTGTTGCTTGCCATTTCTCCCCCAGAATCCTTGTGGATTCTGGAGCATGTCAGCACAGGTGTCCATGGCCCTTCCTTCATCGCCGGCCTGCAGCACTCACAGCCCTGCGGCCTCCCCCTTGCTGCAGCTCGTTTGCAAAGTGCTGCCAAAGGCAGCGGAGCTGGCTCAGGATCCCTGTTGGCTCCTGGGCTCCAGGATGACCTTCAGAGGGACACTTGGAGCACTTCCTGAAGAGCTGCCCATGGCATGGCGGGTGGATTTGTCCTCCCTGGGTGGCTCTGGTTGGAGCTGGATGCTTCGTGGAATCCCGGAGTTTTCTCAGCGGCCTTTGGAGCGAGTTCTCAGCCAAGGTGTGGCTCTGCTGCCATCCCAAATCTGCACCTGCCTTGCCCAGCCTGAGTGCAAGTGGGGCATGTGCTGGGCATGGATGGAGATTTCCATGGCCAAAATCCTCCAGTATATAAAACTGCTCATTGCTCTGGACAGCACAAATCACAAAACACCCATCGCAGTTGACAATTGTAATTTCTTGCAGATTCCTACAGCTGCGCTGCTGATCAACAAATACACCAGAATTGATTTCACATGGAAAATGTAATTTATTACAAATTGCTACACCTGCGCTGACAATACAGAACTATGCCGATGTCAATTTGAGTCTTAAAAAAAGGAATTTATTAGATTTTTACAACAATGCTATGTAAAAATATAGAAATATCCACTTCAGTTAAGAAAACTTAATTTATTGCCAACATCGACAACAAGTCACTAGACACAAAGATCAATTAGGTGTTTAGCAACTTAATTTATTACGTATTACTGCAAGCCTAAAGCCCATCTAGGAATACAAAAATATCAGTATTTCTATCTAAACAGTCGTCTACAAAGATCTCAATCGATACAATGACACAACTATACATCTCCAAACATGTTTAAATAGAAAGATACACCCAGATACACCCACCTCAAAATACAGAAGTCAATACACAGATGTAAATAGAAAACTAGATATATTTACTTCTAGGAATACCAATATACCTAATTAAAGAGCCATATAACTCCAACTGCATAAACAGAAATACCTACACAACTGTATTCATAGGAAATAGAATTAAAACACACATAGAACAGCATACTTACATATACATATACATATACTTACATCCATATATACATATGTTATTACAAAGATGTATGCATATATACAGACACATATATATGTAGCATACATTTATAAATATACCAAGATACATACAGAAATATTCCTATACAAATAGTAACTTGCATATATAAATATCCATGTAATTATTCCTCTCTATGCTACAGTCCATTTATCTTTAAACAGTAATCTAAGCAGAGGGATTCCTGCCACCCCATCTTCAAAGCCTTTCACTCTGTTCTTGCTTCCTCCCCTGCAGAGCAGCACCCCTGGACAAGGACAGCAGATGTCACTGGCTCAGGGGACAGTGCCTGGGGCCACCGGCAGCTCCCAGCGCTCCAGGGACAGCCGAGGCTGGAACTGCTGCTCCGCCCGGCCTGGCCGCCAGCTCGGACCCAGCACAGCAACAGGGGACACAGGGGGCACAGGGGGAGAAACAAGAGCTGAAACAGGCAGCTGAGGGGGGAAAGAGGTAAAAATGCAGCCTAGGCCTACACAAATATCACTCTATCCGTCTCTATCGATTCACAGACCGTCACAGGGCTTTGCTTTGTGATGTCAGGGCACGGTTGCCACGTGGTCGTGGTGACATCGCAAGGTTGCCTTGGTGCACGGAAGGCCTCAGGGGTGTCAGAGCAGCTCTTGAGCTTGCTCAGTGCAGGAACTTGGTCCTGTGCTTGAGGCTTTTGTCAGTGGGCAGCTGCTGACTGACAGGAGACTCCTTTTAGCTAGCGTTAGAGCGCAGTCTGCAAACTTGCACAGCAGTTGCCACAATGATTGGGCAACTCGCCGCTGCAGTTTTCACTGTTTATGGAGTTACTTATTCCTGCTATTTCCTGACTCACCTGGCAGGTAAGTCGAGGTTTTCCCTGGGTGTCACCTAACCTGGTTTTTGTGTCTTCCTGCTCTTTCTTAAGTGACTGAGTTGATTTGGAAACAGAAAGGCCATTGGGATGCCGCTTGGGTAAAGCTCCTGTCAACATGTTCAGCTCAAAAGGGGGTGTGTGTAGCCAGGGCCGTGCGGGCAGCATTTGCAAGGGAACCTGCAGGAGTTGCGTTCCCTCCGTGGGAGAGTCTGTGGCAGCAGAGTTTGCCAATTCCTCCATTGCTGGGTCGAGCAGGACAACTTTGAAAATGTAGACTGGGAGGCCTTCTTGGAAGGTCTTCTAAAAATGGTTGTCTCCAGTTTTCTCAAAGCATCTGCTTCATTTTCCCTTGCCTACTGCAGGTCACCTGAGCCGGGTATTCAGAGGTGCTGATCCTGAGGTGAGTAAGGAAAGAACATTTGATGTTCCTGGTGTTTAAAATTGTGCAGCAAGCTGTGAGCTTGGCCTGTGGCAGTAGAGTGTAGAGGGCCAGCTGAGTAGGCTGCAAGAAAATCCATTTCCATGTCTGCTGCAGCAAGAGCAAAGGCATCACTGCCTATTTCCTAATTTTCCATTCCAGAGCTTTAAAAGAACTAAAAGATCAGCTTTGCAGAGAGAATGGTGCTTCCTGATAGTAGTCAGGGGGGAATATGTAATTTGGAGCAATTTGCAGTGTCCAGTTGAATCAGCCCATTAGAATTTAGTCAGAGTGACTTAGAATCCCCTTGCTCTCCAAGCTGATGATTTGTGCTTAGTAGAGCTGGTTCTAGAGCTGAAGAGAAAGAAGGTTCTAAATGATGGGTCATGGCCTGTGTCTCACGCTCCTGTCTGTCCACAGATCCCAGAACCAAGAGCAGACTCTCCTCCGGCTTCCTCTGCTCCTGGACAAGAAGCCGAAGAGGAGCCAAATGACCAAAAGGCTCCAGCTGTGGTCACACCACAGCCGGAACTTTCCCAGACAGTAAGTGCCACTTCTGGAGGGTGCTGTCTTTAGTGCGAGGCAGAGCTGCAAGTTTCTGAGCAGCCAGCTCTTGCTGTTGGTGGCTGAGAATGCTGAGTGCTGCAGTCCTGCCAGACCTAGCCATTCCCCTCAGCCAGTGACAGCTGGAAAATGGGCTTTGAGCTGCCATGTTTAGGCCCCAGCTTGCTGGGATTCTGATAGGGGCCAGCCTGGAGCAGGAAGGTTCCCTGTCTGCAGAGGAGGGAGCATGTCAAAGGCACTGTGCTCAGCCTTGGTGGATACGTAGGGGACGCTGTGGTCTGGGGACACCTGTCCCCCTCCACAGACGTGCCAAGTACCCACAGGCACCAAAAGTCTTGATCTGACAACACAAGCTCTTTGAGGTGGTTTGTCCCCGTGAGCTTCTTGGCTGTGCTTACCCGGGAGCATTTCAGAGACACGCTGGGGACGTGGAGTTGCTGTTTGAAGACAGGGATCTTGGTGCCTTTGTTGCCAGGTTGTTCTTTTGCCTCTTCAGGCAGAGCAGTCAGTAGCAGAGCTGGCAGGCACTCGGAGTCCACCTGTCTTTTGGCTTTTAATAAGCTGCTAAGAGATGATGTGTTGTCCGTGAATCTTTGGGGGGCCACTCTTCTCTTGTGTGGTAAAAGACACGTTCCCTGTCAGCTTCCAAAGAGGCTGTTGGAGCTTCAGCCCCAGATGGAGGCTGATTGTACTGCTAGTGTCACAGTGGGACAGAGTGAAGGGCAGGGAGAGGGGAATTCAATGGAGCTCTTGGGACTGAGGAGGCCAGGAGTCCCCCAGGCACTGAAAGCACAGAGCCTTGTCATCTGCAGAGATCAGCACTGGGACAGGAGGGTTACAGTGGAAGCAGAGGTGGGCAGGGAAGCAGAAAGAAGTGGCTGAATGAATATGATTTGTACGCTGAAAAAGGAAAAAGCTGAGCCTGATGGCATCTCCCAGTCACTTGCTCTGCATTTGTTTGTACAGAACGTGGAGGCAGAGGCACAAGCAGAACCGCCCAAACCTCCGAGTGACACGATGGCAGCGAGGAGGAAGAGCAGGGAAGACATCAGAAGAACTGAGGATCAATGGAAACTCCATCAGGAGAGGGGCAATCAACAAAACCATGTAAGCGGAGGAGTAGTAGCCACTCCCCTGATGGAAGGTTCTGTCTCCTGTTCTTTACGGAACTTTGGAGACAAGCTGCAGGCAGAGCTGCAGAAAACTCGGGCTAGGATCAAGGCACGGGAGAAGAGGCTGGAGGAAGAAATAGAGATTCTAGCAGAAGACCGAGCGAAAATTTGTCTCCTCCTTGAGAAGCGAGAGGCTCTACAGAAACAAGTGAGTGAATGAGCAATAGCCACTGCAGTCACCAACCTGGTGCTTTCTGCCCTTCTTGCCTTTCCCCTGCAGAGCAGCAGGGGGGTGGGGTGATGCCTCTGAGTGCCATCCTGCTCCAGTGTGTGCCACAGGCACTCTGAAGGACACTCCCTGCTCTGCTGAATCTCAGCTGCTGCCCTGCACAGTGGCACTAGTGCTTTGGCCTTTTGGCCAGCAGTCATCTGAATGCATTCCTGCTGGCCTCTTCCTGCTCTCCTTGTTTCTTGAGGTGTTCTTGCAGGTGAACACGGTGACCCAGATGGATCTGGAAAGAAGCTGTCTGTATCCCTTGTGAATCTGGTCCTCTCCCTTTCCTCAGAGTCGATGACTCTTGGCTGACAGGGACAAGCTGGACTCTCTGACTGCTTTGCTCTCTTTGACTTGAGGTGGAAGTGTTGACATCTCGCCTGGCAGCCTGCAAAGATTTCCATCAAGTGACTGGCAGCAAGGAGCCCCAAGATTCCTGTGAGGCACAGAAACTGTCCCAAGCAGCAGCGCTGCCGGTTGGGCACGTTCAGAAGATGCCGGAGGAAAAGAGGACTCCATGGGAGAAGGTAGAACATTTGAACAAAGAGCTGCAAGTGTGTCTGCAGCCCTTGGAGGGGGAAAAGCGTCCTTGGGAGAAAGTGGAATGGTCATTTTGGCAGTCACCCTTCAGAAAACCCACGCAAATGCATTTTGGAGAAAATGGACAATGAATCTGGCCTTGCACTCCAGTCAAACCAGCCTTTGGCTTTGAGCCATCCAGTTTGAGGAGTGGACATCAGAACAAACCCATGGCAGAGCCCTGCATGTGGCTGACAGCATCTTGCTAAGGGCTTGCATTTGAAATGGGATCTGGGGCTAATCTCTGCCAGCCACTTTTCTTTCTGACACCAACTCCTTTGTTGTCTCAGATCTCCACAGGCTCTTCTGTTGAACCTGCAGGAGCAGCAGTGTCACCTGAAGGCACTAGTGCTGGCCAAGCTGTGCAGTGGAACCCGGGCAGTTCGTTCATCTCCAGCACTGACACGGCTTCTGCTCAGCAACAGGAGATGGAGGATGATGAGGATGAGTCCCTGGAGCTCCTGAGTATGTCTTGTGTCTTTCTTCTCTGAGGGACAGTGTATTGTGTGCACGTGTCAGCACAGCTGGACCCAATGATTCTCCTCCCTTTGGTGTCCCAGGAGCATTTAGGGCTCCCCACAGGAAAGGCTGTGCTCCAAGGCAGCAAGAGAGTGCTCTGGGTGTTCCCACTGCCTCTGAGGGCAGCTTGGACGTGCCTGGGGTTTGCCTGAGCTTCCCCAGCTGCTAAAGGCAGAAGCAGGGGTTGTCCTTGCATCAGCAGAAGGCTGTGAGCTAGCAAATGATTTGGGCAAGTCCTGTGTGCTAGTGGCCAAACTGGATAGAATAGTCAGCTTCCTAAATTCTCCTTAGACTCCTGACTTCTCATCTGCCATCCGAGCAAAAAAATACCTTCATGGAAATTGATTGGTTTTGGCATTTTGTCTTTTGGTTGTGGTTTTAGTTTGGGTTTTTTTCCGGATTTTTTTTGGGTAGAGGTTTTTTTCTCCATCTTGAAGGAGCTCTTCTGCCCCATGTGTCTTAGTGACGTCATTTTGATGATGTTCTTATTTACCACTACTACATCTGCAGGGTTTTTAATGAGAATATTATATATTTGTCAGTGAGGAATCTTTGGAAAGAACATCAGGTGACAGCAGAAACAGAGAGCAAGAGCTGTTTTTTTTGTGCCCCCAATGAAAAAAAACAGATCTTTTTATTACAATCTGTATTTCATATCCTAGTTTTGTTCCTAGAAAGATACATCCAAGAGACATAGGCCTGGGACATGATCAGATAAAAGTGCACTGTAGGCATTTCTCAAGTGTGAGCCTCGAGCCCATCTGCTGTATATTCCTCAGATCCATGACACTTTTTCCTACCTGATTCCCAGTCATTCCCATGACTGTTAGAATGCTACCCACTGGCCCAAGCCCTGCTCAGATCAGTCTCTAGGAAAACACATCAAGCCCTTTGTGATTCTACAGCACAAGTCATTGAAGCTGCTTCTTGCCCAGAGCAGCTGCCGGTCCTGTGCCCTCAGATAAGACCTGGTGGGGCTGAGAAGAGAGCCCAGCTGACTCTCTGTCTCCCGTCACCTGTTGGCACAAAAGGGCACTGACGTGCACCTGGGTGTGTCTGCTCTCCAAGCCAATCCTGCCGTGTCCTCAGTGGGGGCAGCAGCTTGGAAGGGGCTGGGTGTGGCCGTGCCTTCTTGCCATTGCTTGTCAGTGCTGGTGCCTGGGCTTTGGCAGCTTTGTGGCGGTGGCTGCCCTGGCCCTAAGGGCTGGTGTGAGCGCCGAGGCTGGAGCCTTCCTTAGCTGGGAGAGTGCCGCTGCCGGCCGGCCGCTGCAGCGCGGAGCTGCCCCGAGGCAGCAGCCCCTGCTCTGGGCTGGCTCCTGCACGGCCTGGGCTGGGCTCACAGAGGGTCAGCATCTCCTCTGGGCAGCTGTCCGTGTCCCGCCGGCACCTGAGGAGCACTGCTGTCCTTGCTGCCCTTGCCCGCTGCGGGAAGGTGGGCACGTGTGCGGGGCTGAGAGGGCGAGTGCAATGGCAGGGACTGATCCCTGCTGTCAGGGGGAGGAGAAGCAGTGTGGTTCTTCACGTGGGCCACGGGCAAGGGCGTCTTCCAGCTCAGCCTGCTCCTCAAGGGTGAGGGTCCTGCTGCTGAAGGCCCCTTGGGATTGGTTAGAGCATGAGCTGCTTGGGTTTACAAAGGGAAAGGCATTCTTTTGGTAAAGTGCTGCAAGGTGGGGAAGATGCCCTCCTCTCCTGGGAATGCATCTCCCTGTGCTTTGTTTGCTGTCAAGAGATCTCTTCAAAGGACTGTAGAAATCAGTGCTGGCCTGCTTGTACTGCAGAGCTGCCTGTCTTGTTGCAGTTCTTGCAGTTGTTGTTGTTACGCAGCTGGCCACAAAGGACTCAGAAGGCCAGACTGCACAGCCCCAGCAGGGCTGCCTTTTATATCTCCTGGATAGTGGGATCTCTGCTTTCAAGTGAACATCTTGCATTTTGTTTCCCTCAGGGCAAATGGCGAGCATGGAAAATCCCCGAAAGAAATACATTGAAGAGGAAATTGTTGGCAGAGGGTGAGTCCAACCACAGTTACTTGTACACAATCTTGGGGCAACGATTTGCTGCTGGAATATCTGTCAAGGGTGAAGTCAGGCAAGTTGCAAACATATTCAGACACTGGGGTTAGTCTGCCCCATCTCTCAGTACCAGCCAGAATTTGGAAGTGTGGTCAGAAGGAATTGTCAAAGACACTTGGATTTCATTGCCAGAAACAGCAACCACCCCTTTTTGTAGCAGGCAGATAACTGTTTGAAGGAACATTTCTTCCCAAGAGTTTGCTGAAGGAAATAGTGTGATCAGGATAAAAACTGCCCAGTTTAGAAACTGAAATCCAAGATGAAAGAATCACCTGGCCTTTTGAGCTGAGGCACTAAACCCCAATGCTTCAGAAACAGGCCCAGTGCCCATGCACTGGAGAGGAAAATGCATCATCTGCCTTCTGGCAGAGCCCTCCTGCATGCTGCAGGTTGGAGGCATTTCCAGCAGACATCTCCTGTCTGGACTGGCTTTCACTCCAAGGTCTAAATGGCTTCTCCTTTCTTTGCTGCTGTTTTGTTTCTAGGGCTTTTGGAGAGGTTTGCAGAGCCATCGACACTGCCACAGGACGACAGGTAAATGTCAAGAGCCCCTGCAGATTCTGCTGCTCTCCAGGGCTTTCCTCTCTCGTGTCAGCTGTGGCTGCAGCTGTGGCTAGAGCTGTGCTGCAAAGGAACAAGAAGCACGGACTGGTGCCAGCCAGCCAGCTGCATTTGGGACAGTCTTTGTCCTGCTCAGCTGCCAGAAGGAAGGCAAGGAGGGCAGCGGTTCCTTTCAGAGAAGGACGCTCTCCCTGGCTCTCAATTGCTCCAACAAAGGTGGTGCCTTGCAGCATCTCACTGCTCTCTGGGGCTACGGCTTCAGAGTCCTCAATTCCCATTTCTGGCTGCCAGCAAATACATCTGAATGTTCCTGCCAGTTCCTTAGCCACCTGCAGTGCTGCACTTGGGAACTGCACGTAGGGAGAGATCTGCAAGGCGTCCCTAAAAGCCCTAAGCCTTGCCTATAGCCCGAGATGTATCCACAGAGTACCAAGGCACGCATTTCTTCCTCTGAAGTACGGACAGAGAAACAGAGAGTGTGCTCAGAGCTTTGGGGGGTGAGAGTTGAGACACCATTTTTAACAAGTGGACAAGGCAAATTGTGGTCAGTGGCCACGTGTCCTGGAACTGGCCCCCAAAGGAGCAGAGAAATGAGCTGTAGGAATGTCAGTTCCTAATTACTCCTTTGTCTAATCGCAAGGCACTTTGGCAGAGCTCACCTGTGTCATTGCAAAATCACTCGCTCCATGTGTGTTGTGGTCTCATTCCACCAGCTTCTAAAGTTACTGATTTTCTGTGTCATTCTAGGTGGCCATTAAGAAAATCAATCTTCAAGGACTGAATAGGAATCAACAAGCGCTTAATGAAATCATGATCATAAAGAAGAATAAGAGTCCCCATATTGTGGATTATTTAGACAGGTGAGTGGTCATGGTCTCTTCCCATGAAGGTTTGTTTCCGTAGTAAGAGCATGCGAGGTTAAAACCCCACTTTGGACACTGGCAGAAAATAGAGCTGTTAATAATCAGTTAATTATTATTTCTCTACTCATCTCCAATGGATGGGAAGAGAGTGTATTTTGCCTGCGTGTGTCTTCCCTGACTTTCAAACACTGAGCTGGAACATTGGCCAAAAACCTGAATCAACCCTCCCATACTAAGTCAATACCTTGTAAGCTCACTGCCTCCATGTTGTCTCAAGATTGATTTTTTCAAGTTTCTTCAATGCTGATGAAGCATGCTAGAGAGGATTTCCCTTGGATTGTTGCCCCTCTTTTCCAGGGCTGGCCATGCCAGGAACACTAGGTGCTCCTTTCCAGAAATACCATGCGGGACAGGTTTTTCATCTTGGCTGATACTAAACTGTACTTTTTGCTTGCTGGCCATCTAAAATATCTCCTTTTTCACAGATGTGCTGTTCTCCTTGAGACTGCACAGACTGCAAACAATGCACAGCCTAAAGGGAGTGTCTATTCCTTGAATTCTGTCCTTGTCACAAAGGGACCCGGAAACAAGAATCAAGCAAAGAAACCAATGTATGCATGTTCATCTGCATGGCCTTGTTCCCTTCTTTCAGCTACCTTGTGCTCGACGAACTCTGGCTGGTGATGGAGTACATGGATGGAGGCTCTCTGGATGATGTCATCGCTGAGGTTCGCATATGTGAACACCACGTTGCAACCATCAGTCGAGAGGTGAGGGATCCCATCTGTGCGTCCCAGGGCTTGGGCAGTATTGTCTGGGAAAGGGGCTCAGGACAGGAGTGATTCCGTGAGCCAGGCTTTGTTTCTGTGTGGCTGATATGCTCTGGGCAAGCAAGAGCCTCTCAAGTGAACAGCCTGCCAGTGCCCCTGCACTCACTGGACTCTGTTCTTGTCCTCTTCTCTCCCGCTGTTGCATTCTCACTCTGGCTCTTGTATTTGCTCTTCTCCATCTTGCCTCTTTGGCCTGTCTGCACTGCATTCCTTGCCTGTAAAAGCAAAGGTGGGGGTGGCACTGTTTGAAAGGAGCAGCAAAGAAGAAAGACTCATTTCTCTGAGTCCTCAGCTGGAAAGGTTAGCAGTGCAGCCAGAGTGCTCTGTACTTCTGAGCACATGCACTGCAGCAGCAGTCATCCTGGCTGGTTTGCAGGGCAGAGTCTACACCAGCAGTTGCTGTTGCTCTTTGACAAGCTGACATGCCTTTCTTTAGAAAGGTGCTGCTCTGCCTGTGTTGGAGCAGCCAGCTCTTGCCCTCAACGGCACTGTCTTCTGCCATTACTCCTCATTCCCCTGCAGAGGGAATCTTGGAGAGCTCTTTCCTTTGTTGTGTGATAAAATCACATCACTGATTTTTGCCCTCCCGTTTCTGGTTTCTCTCTCAGTGCCTGCAAGGACTGGATTTTCTCCATTCCAACAACGTGATACACCGAGATGTGAAGAGCCTCAACATTCTCCTCAAAACGGATGGCTCTGTCAAGCTGGGTCAGTATATTCTTGGGCAGGTGCAGCGTTCCAGGGATATGTGGGCTGTGGGGCTGCTTTTGAGTGAGTGCCAGCCCCCCCAAAATGGTGCTGGTGGCAGTGCAGGGAGCCTGTTGTGAGCTGAGCACACGGTGGCAACGTGCACAGACCAATGGCAAGGATCGAGCAGTGCACAGTGGCATTGCTCTGTGTGTGTCCCTTCCAGAGGGAGGGGGCTACAAGTCTAAAGCTTCAGGGGAAGAAAAGACACTGCTGGAGGCCGTGTAAAAAATGTGGGGATTTTTGAAGCAGCCAATGCCATATTTCCTTGGCTAAAGTCCTGAGGAAACAGAGCAGGGACAGTTGTCCAGGAGATTCAGCAGCACATTCTCCAACTTCAACTGGGCAATTCTTTTCCTTGCTTTCCTAATTGCACAGGATTCAAATAAAAACGGTCTTTTGCTTTCTCCCCAGCTGATTTTGGCCTCTCTGCTCAACTCACCTATGAGCAGAGTAGACGGAGATCGGTGACCGGGACTGCTTGGTGGATGGCGCCTGAAATTGCAAAAGCTGAGTCCTATGGCCCCAAAGCAGACATCTGGTCTTTTGGAATTGTGGGCATTGAAATGGTGGAAGGAGAACCTCCTTACGGGAATAAAGGTCCTCTCGTGGTAAGGTGTAAATACTCTCTGATCCCGCTGTCTTTCTCCCCCATCCCACGTTCTGTGTGCCATTGGACAAAATTCCATTGCCATCTGCTGGAACTACTTTCACCATGGTCCCTTTCTGAAAAAGTCCCGGCAGCACATCAGCATCTGCTGGGGTTTTGGTTGCATCCATGGGGGAACTCAAGCCTTAGCCCAGGCAGACAATCTCCCTTCTCAGGCAACATTGGGCTTTGGCTTAGAAGTCGTTCCAGCTCTTTTGGCCGTGTAGATGGCCCTACTAACAGGAAACAAGCATCTTAGAGCTGCTGTTCTCTTTCCTGAAATGAAGGAAAGAAACCCAAACCCAACAAAGTTTCTAAAGCAGTGGTTTGGAGAGAAGTGTACCCCCATTCTTCTCACAGGGAAACTTGCCTTAACTGAGGGATTTCCTTTCTTTACTTTTAATTACCATTGTTTTCAAGAACCAAGGAAAAAGCTTGATGACTTTTATAGCAGCTGTGCTTAAGGGACCAACAAGTGCTGCAGGGATGCTTTTCATGTCATACTCCTTGGAAATACTAGAGTGAGTTAGTAGAGCAAAGTCCCTCTTCCAACTAGCCTGTCAAGCTGGTCAGGTGAATCCTCGGAGAAGCAAAGGTGCTTTTGCTGATGTAGTTTCCACTAAGGAGGTCAGTCAATGAAATCAGCTGCCAGGGCAAGATCTGCTGGATGCTGGAAAAGCTGTGACTGCATCAGGCTTTGGGTTTTTTGTTGGTCCAGGAAAGTCATCTCTTCCTCTGTGCCACGGCAGAAACTGCCACTGCAGAGTGCAGCTGAAACAATGGGATCTGGGAGAGCAGTTCCAGATGTGAAAGAAGCAGCTGAGAGACTCGTCTTTCCTTTTTCTCCAGGCTCGATTCCTGATAGCCACCAAAGGGATCCCAGAGCTGCAGCAGCCCAAGCTCCTCTCCCCTTTGCTGCGTGACTTCCTGAGCTGCTGCCTGCAGAGAGACGAGGAGCGGCGCTGGTCTGCCAAGGAGCTGCTGCAGGTAAAATGCCAAGGGGCTGCAGGGGAAACAGTGTCCCAGGGACGGGCTCCTCCTGCACTGAAGTGCCAGGCATCAGATGAGCCTCGTCCTCCTCACCTCCACTCTTGGTGCTGTTCAAATGAGAACAGCCAGGAATCCTAGACTGGGCTGGGCTGGCAGGGACCTGTAAGGGTCATCTGGTCCAAGTGCCCTGCAATGAGCAGGGGCGTCTTTCAAGAGATCAGGATGCTCAGACCTGAAATATTTCCAGGCCTGGGACATTTAGCAGCTCTTGCAGTAAGCTGTGCCACTGTTGTCCCACTGTTGCTCCTTAGACCTACTCTGACTCAATCCCCATTTTCATTGAAAAAAAGATTACCCTTATTTTGGGGCTCTTAGCTTGGAAAGTAATGGTTCATTCTTGGCTTTTTTGTTTTCCTTTGTGCAGCATCCATTTGTAACATCGGCCAAGCCTACATCCAGCCTGGTGCCACTCATCCTTACCTTTAAGAGGTGGAAGGAGTTGACAGGAATGGACCAGTCACTTAAAAACTTTTTCTTCCATCACCAGCATCGTAGTGGATTGTAGAGTAGGATTTTAGCCTAGGATTGTAGGGTAGTATTTTGGCCTAGGATTGTAAATAAAGTTTCTGAAACCTCAAGTCATTTTGAAGATTCTCCTCCTTCTGAGCCTGTGAGAATGCTCAACATTTCCTTCTGAACTGTCCATTTTTGCTTAGAGGTGGAAAGTGACATTGATGCCTTCTTTGGTACGGTTTGAAGGGGGAGTAGGCTCTTCTTTCGTCATGCTCTCCGGACCGCAGTGCCTTTGGAATATGGCCCAGGGGCTGGGTTTTACCCAGCTGTGGCACTTGTGTTTGAGGCAGAAAGGGCAGTGGCATTTGCAGGCAGAACCAAAGGACGAGTGGGGCAGCCCAAATACCCTGTGCAGATGCAGGCCTTGAGCTCTGACTCGAGAGCATTTGGGTTGCTGCCACTTGCATTTGTATCCCTAAGTGCAATCTCTTTGTCTGGGGGAGAGTTTTGCCCAAGTGAGACAGCAGAAAGATCAGGGAGGCTGCTGGGAAAGGCGCAGAGCTGGTGCAGAGCTGTCAGCGGCTGCAGGGTGAGCCCAGGCCCTGCCTTGCCCAGGCTGGAGCCCCAGCAGAGCCCTGGCAGAGCCCGGAGCAGCCTGAGCCTGGGCAGAGGCAGCTGCAAGGAGGCCCTTGGAGCTGCAAGAGGCAGCAGCCCGGCCCTGGGTGCCTCTTGGGGGCCCCGGGCGAATCCTGCGCTCTCAGAGCCCAGCTGGCAGCCGGCTGCTCCCGAGGGGAAGCGTGGCCGTGCTGGGCACAGCACAGACCGGTGGCATCGGCCGTCCGGAGCGTGCACAGGAGCAGAGAAAGGCAAACCACAGCCGAGGGCTGCAGGCCTGGCTGAGGATTGCCACCCTTGTGCCGGCTGCCCTCTAACTCCTGGCCAAGGCGAGCAGTGTGTGCAGCGCTCTGGGCACAGGGGAGGGAGCCGGGCTGCTCCGCAGGCTCCGGCACAGGGCAGCCTCCTTCAGGCACGGCGCTTCTGCCGGGGGAAGCGAGGCCAGCGGCAGGCAGGGACAGCTTGTCAGGTCACATCTGCAGGAGCCGGGGCCTCACACGGCTCTGGGAGGAAGCGCCTGCAGTGCTGGAGTTGTGCACTGAGCCAGAGCAAAGGGGTGAAATGCAGAGTGTTCTGCAGAAATATTCCAGGGCGCCAGGCCAGCCTGCTTTGAGCTCTCTGGCACACAGCAAGCACTGTGCAATGCAGCCCTGAGCTGCTGGGAGAAGGGTGTTAGAAAGGAGCCAACTCTTAGATGAAATTAAATGGGGAAAAAGTCCTCAAAGCCAAAGAGAACTGTTTCTTAGGAAGGATTCCCCTGAGCTGGGTGTGTATCTCCCTCTCCCAAGAGCCAAACACACACACAACACACACAACACACACACAGAAAATGCTGCTTTTTACTGCCTTTCCCAGTCCAGGGTGAACCGTGTCCCCTTTCCCTTTGGCTGGGTAAAAGGAAACTTGTATTCTGTCCCCACCGCCTCCTTTTCTGTCCCCTCCCCTCTTCTCCTACTTCCCTTTTGGTTTGGTCTTCACGCTGGCCTTTCTCCCAGCTCACAGCAACACCCAACAAATCAACTAGAACCAATCCAAACCCTAAATAACAACCCCAAGAACCAACAGTTTTCGTTCTTTCTTCTAATAACCCTGCAGCTGCAGCAAAATATTACCTCCTATCTCACTGAGGGAATCGGGCATGAGCCTGTGGCTCGTGCTTGAGCAGTGAACTGATTTGGAAGGGAGCAGAAGGGTTTCAGTAGGCAGTTTGTGTTTTTCTTCTGAATTGCTGAAGGAAAGACACACTCTGGCTTCAGTCAGCAAAAACATTTTCAAGGTGCATTGAGGACATGCTTGTGAGCAATTCCCAGAGAAGGCAGGTTTTGAGAAAATGTTGAACTGTAACAAATTGTGAATTCCCTTTGCATTAACAGAGTGTTAAGCCCTCTATTCCTCCGGAGCAGTGATTGATGTGTGCAAGTGGCTACCTTAGCCTTGAGAATAGAGTAGTCTTCCTAAGAATGTAGCTGGAATGAATTCAAGGGGAAAAGAGTGGTTGTAGGAGGCTCTTGGGCATCAGAGGAGAATTGCAGGAATGGGATGTTCCCCAAATGACCACCTGAGACTCGCAAGAGAGCCCTACTCTCCTGTCAGTAACTTCTGAGAAGTGGTTTAAATATGTCAACTAATTTGAGGGAATGTTTAGCCTGTGAGTTTCAGCAAAGTAATGAGTAGGTCTTATTTCCATGGTTACAAATGAGTAGGTGGGATTTCTGGCTGAGCACGTGTTAGGAAAGTGATTCCCCACGCACCCAGCACTGAAATAAAGTCATGCCTCCTTTCTCACACCAAGCTGGCACCAGGGATCGGAGCCCTTCTTGGTAACTTTGATTTTAGTCGCTTCTATTGAAAGGTGAAAATGAAACCTTTTCCAGCTGTTCCCCTCGGGTTTACATTTCTGGGGGCCAAAGCTCTGTGCTGCAGGTGGCCCGGGTGTGTGCAGAGCAATGCAGCCTCCACAAAGCCCTTGGTTTCCCCACAAGTCGTCATGATTTGTTGCCAGGTGTGCCCAGCTGTGGCAGGAGAAAGAGCCCGCAGTGCAGTGGGCGCCGTGCCCTGCCCAGCCAGGGCTCTCTGGCACAGAGGAGCAGCAGCAGCACCTTTCAACCCACTCCTGCCCTGGCCTCACCTGGGACACAGAAGCCTCTGGAAATCAGCACCACCTGGCCCCTTCCCAGCCTGGAGCAGCTCCTGCTGGTGGGCACATCCTGCACTTCTACTGCTTCCGAACAGGAATCAAGGCACAGGGGGAGACGGACATACAGAGAAGCCCTGGGCTAGTGCAATAAATGGGCAAATGCATGGGGGAATGTGTTAGGAATCATTTCAGCTGTCATGCCAATCCTGCCTTCTCTCCTTTTCTCCCTTCACATTTCCTGTTCTTTTCCCTCTCACATTTCCACCCCTTCCCCCTCTCGAGTCTCACAGTTTTCCTCTCATGTTTGCCTCCCAAGTTTTACTTATTTTCCCCACCCTTTTCAGCTCCCTTTCCTCATGCTTTGCCTCTCACATTTCCCCAACTTCCCGCTTTTTCCTGCTTTTTTGTTCTCTCACGATTCTCACAATTTTCCCCTCACTTATCCTGCCCTTTTCTCCCCTCATGCTTTTCTCCTTTCCTCAGTCATTTTTCTCCAAGTTGTCTCCTCATGTTTCTCACTTTTGCCCTCATGTTTCCCAGGCTTTCCCTCTTACATTTCTCCCACTTTTCCCCTCACGTTCATCATTCTTTTCCCCTCATGTTGCTTCTACTTTTCCTCTAGCATTTTCTGCCCTTTTTTCACTCCTGTTTTCTGCCACTTTTCCCATCCAACTTCCCACCCTTTTTTTCCCCCTAATGTTTTCTGCCTTTTTCTGCCCTCTGGTTTCTCCCTCTTTTCCCCTCAGGATTCTCACAATGTTCCCCTCACATTTGCTGCCTGTTTCTCTCTCTCTGCCAGTAATTTTCTCCCTCTCTTCCCCTCACATTTCCCTCCATTTTTTCCTCTATGTTTTTCAGCCTTCCCTGATCATGTTTCTTAGAATTTTCCCATCATATTTCCTGCCTTTTCCTCCTCTCACCTTCCTCTCCTACTTTCACTCACATCTTCACCATTTTCCCCTCAGTTTTCTCAGCCTTTCCCACTCAGGTTTCCTTCCCTTTTCCTCCCTCACACTTCCCTCCTTTTTCCACTCCCATTTCTCACACTTGTCACCTCATGTTTTCTGCCTTTTTTCCCCTCACATTTCTTAACCCACTGCTTCCTGTCAGTGACTCTTCCTCTTCAGTAGTTGATGAGCTTCTTTTCTTCTTTCCTGCAATCCCCTCCTCCAAAGAATGGGTGCCAGAGCAGCGCTCCAAGAAGCCCCTGCCCGTGTGTCTGCTGAACAGAATGGCTGTGCTCGACTTGAACAATCTCGTGAAGAACAACCTAAACTGCAGTGGACTTTCAATTCCCTCTGTTCTTTATAGTGTTCTAAAGAAATGGGTACCCTGAGGGATACAGGTCGCAGGTGAGCAGCCGCTGCACCATCCGCCTCAAGCAGATCCCATCTCCGTTTTCATCATCTCACAGTGACTGTGACTCCTGCCTGGACGAAACCACTTGTGATGCTGCTTGATGCTAATTGAAGTCCACGTGGACATTCCCAGCACTTTTTCCTGCACTTTCTGCCCACCAAGCAGAAATGGAGCTTTTTAGAAGCTTCTTACAGTGACACCTGAAAGAGCAGTGCTGCCGTCAGCACGTTCCCAGCCTTTCTTCCCTGGGAATATTTCTTTCCCAGAGCCAGCCTCACACCCTGTGTGCCCCGTAGGAAAAGTGCTTTCCCTACAAAGCTGAAGGGATTTTCAGGGAGTCCCACTCAGCAGAAAATGCCTGAGAGGGGCTGTGGATGGTGTCCAGCAGCTCCTCGTGGCCCAGCAACCTTCCCCAAACACCGAGCGCTTCCAGGAAACGGGAAAGAAACACACATCCCATGGGCCTGGGAAGAGGGTCTGGCTGAATCTCTGCTCCTCACACACATCTTCAGGGGAAGGAGAAAAATAAACGGGCTCCAAACAGGATAAATGGCTCCCTGCGGGGCTTGGCTGGGGGTTTATCCTACAGCCACAGCATCCCAGTCCCAATGGATGCAGGGCCTGGCTCAATCCCAGTTTGGGGCTGGAAGAAAAGCACCAACAATCAGCTTTGCTGAGGCAGCAGCCTGTGGTGGAGCTGTGAGAAAACCTTGGTGCTGTTGCAATGTTTTCCTCGTTGCTTTTGTGCGCTCTGCAAACAGATTTGGCAAGCAGGCATTGTTACCCTGGGATCCTCCTCCAGGATTTATTGGGGGTGTTTAATACCTGCCACAACCACCCTGCATTTCCCTGAGCTGGCACTAAATGCTGGCCCTGAAGTGACAATTTATGGTTGGGTCTGTTGTCTCAGGATAAACCACAAAGCCAATAATGGTTGTAAAAGTGCCGCTCCCAAAGCGTCCCACTCCCAAAGAGTCCCGTTCCCAAACTGTCCCAAAATGTCCCATTCCCAGTGTCCCATTCCCAAAGTGTCCCATTCCCAAAGAGTCCCATTCCCACAGTGTCCAATTCCCAAAGTGTCTCCACTCCCAAAATGTCCCAATGTGTCCCACTCCCAGTGTCCCATTCCCAGTGTCTCACTCCCAAAGTATCCCGTTCCCAAAGTGTCCCACTCCCAGTGTCCCCTTCCCAGTGTTCCACTCCCAGGGCCTGGGGAAGCTCCTGCTGGTCATTCCCATCACCTCCCAGCTGAGGGACAAGGAAGAAAACCCAGGGATAAAATGTCTGCAACTCCTGTTCTGATAACAGCTGGGAAGGTGCTTTAGCCCCCAGGCACTGCTGCCTCCAATCCAGGTTATCTTTGGGTTGGAATCATGGAATTTGGGATGGAAGGACCTTCAAGCCCCACCCTGCCACGGGCAGGGACACCTCCCACTGTCCCAGGGGCTCCAACCTGGCCTTGGACACTCCCAGGGATCCAGGGGCAGCCACAGCTGCTCTGGGAATTCCAGCCCAGCCCTCCCCACCCTCCCAGGGAGGAATTCCTTCCCAAGATCCCATCTAAATCTCTCCTCCTGTAGTTTAAAGCCATTCCCCCTTGTCCTGGTGCTCCAGGTCCTTGTCCAAGGTCCCTCTGCAGCTCTTTCAGGCTCCCTTGTGGTCTTGGAAGGCCCCAATGAAATCTCCCCAGGTCTTTCTCTTCTCCAGGCTGGACAGCCCCAACCCCCGGTCTGAGCAAAGTCTCCTGCAGCCAGCTGCAGAAAAACGCAAAAATATCCAACAACTTCTCCAATTCTGCATTTTTAGTTAATGAAACAGATTGACGAGGGAAAACCCAAATTGCTTTATCAGCAAGGCTGAGCTGAACCAGCCCCTCCTAAACTCCTGCCCCTTCCTTGCTTTGGAAACACAGCAAATGGAAAGATGGAAACAGATGGAAACACAGCAAAAAACAAAAAAAGGAAGGATTAATTTGGTTTGATTTTTGGTATTGACCTTCTACCCCCTCACATTTCTTTTAGCACACTGTCACGATCCACTCACACAAGCGGGGTTCGTGATGGTTCGTTTTAGGGATCTCAGAGCGCAAAAGACACAGTGGGGGACAAACTCAGTTTACTCAATCACAAATGCACCTTTATTTAGTGCCAACAAATGCGATAGTGGGGAGAGAAAAGAGAATAGTAAGAGAGACAGAAAAAGAGGGGAAGGGGATTATAGCTACCAACATGGAGGGTCGAGTCCTCGAGGCTTTTGAAGATGCCTATAGACGCGATCTTCTCCAGTGGGGAGATCTCAAAAGTGAGCGGGAGTCTCCAGGGTTTTTATAGTCCTCTCCGAAGCGACAGGCAGTTGGCCAAAAAGGTGGGGGAAATCATTGCAGTGTGTTCATTTAGAGAACTCAGAACAAGTCGGTCGTCAGCAGGTACAGTGTCAACCAGTCCAAGTCAGCAGGTGCAGTGTCAGCAGGCACGGTCACTTCACCGTGACTTGCCCATTGTTTCTGCTCAGGTTCTGATGTTCCCATATGGGTGCTGGGTGTTTTCCATCAAACACACCTGCAGGCAGCACTTGGCCAACATCCCACCTCAGCCAGGCCAGAACTCCTGTGTTGAGATTTTAAAGTCCCTTTTAGGGGTTTCAGTCTCTGTCCTTGACGATGGTCGTGAGGCAGATGAGGGATCTTCAGACCGTCTCTTGCACCACCCCGTGACTCATGATTGTCGTCAAGAGAGCTCCTTCTGCAGGGTTCCGTAGTCTTGCGAAGTCTTCAGGACTCGTCCATGTTAGTAGCATATCCCGGAAAAAAAAAGAGACAGTAGAGAGTGTGTGTGAAAGAAAGAGGGAGAAAGAGGAAAAAATAGAAAAAGGAAATAGAAGCAAAACAAAATGAATCAATATTGATTATAACAATTTCTTCAAAATAAACAAAACAAATCATAAAATTCCTTAAAGTTATAACAATTTTCAAACAAAAGCTTAATTTTGATTAAAATATAACATAATTAAAACAAACAACAATAATCAAAACAAGCAACCAACAATTTCAAATTAATCTGCTATTGGAGGTCTAATTTTCGCTGTTTGGGTAGTACATCTCATGTCAATAACTTTGGGAGTGTCTCTTGCAAAAGGGGTCTTGACTAAACTGTGTGCTTCCATTATAGATGCCAAGTGTGTCAACTTCTTCATCATTTTCCAATTTAGGATGTATAAAATGACTGATAAGACAAAACCAATCAAAACCAAAATCAAAAGAACAACAATGGGATGACACACTTTGTTCAGGATACCTGTGGCAGTAGGTAACCACCCAAAAAGGGTATCCCACCACCTGTGTTCAGCATCTTTTCTTACCCTTTCCATGACATGATGTATTTCTCTCACATTGTGATGAATAGTTACCAGGGTTTTCTCTCTGTTTTTCTTGATCTTTTCCAAAATCTCATTTAAGTCCTGATGAAGCAACAATTGCTTCACTAAAGTAAAATTCATCCCAATAAGGGGAGGCAATAATTTGTGCATCACTGTATAATCAGATTGTAAAAGGTGATAAGAGGTAACTGGGCCTATGTACAAAAAATCACATCCTGTAATTGTAGTAAAGTTACAAACACAATAATTTGAGTGATTCTTAAGATTCACCACTATTTCTTCTACAAACACTACATCACAAGCAGTTTTAAAGCATGCACACCCATTGCCTATATATATTAGCACTGTTTCAGAAGTCTGGTTAGGGTGAATTTCAAAGTGGCAGATATTTTGTTCTGTGTTCAAACAAATGTCTTGAGCTATGATTGCATTAACAATATCAAGTGTACCAAAACATTACATATGGTTATTACAAAAGCTGTAACTGTGTTGGTATTGGGGTTATAGGTAAAGTTGACCAATTTCTACCAGGATTGGAATTCCTTTTCAAAATCATTTGCATTGTCCCAAATTATTTTCCGAATTTCAGTAGGAAAAGTGCCTTCTTCTTCCCTTATGATTGAGGCAACAACTGTCTGCATCCAAAGCTGTGTCTGGATGCAGCTAAGAGCCAAAAAACCACTGTTTTGTGTAGCACCAAGAGCATCAATTATCATTTTGTGATCATTCACATTCACCTTTTCCCAATTTGGTAATATGTTTGATAGCAACCACTGATGTGTCCCCAAAGCCAATAAGGATAACTGCAATGGTTTCTGTAATTTGGTCAAATCCCTAGTTTTGGCAGCCAATTTTTTCATTAATACTTCTAAAAATTCCCAATTTAAAATATTTATCATGGTTTATATGGCCTTCATGTCCCTCGGAGTTCTCCTGTGAAAAGTAAGCACAACAGAATCTGCCACCAGAAGGCAGAAAGTTAGAATGATGGAAATTCTCCAGTGTGCATTTATTCGATACTCTTTCCCTAGAGCATCAAAGGTTACCCATGGGTATTCGTTCAGAGGGAGTTTTAGCACTAGTGGTACCTCTCCCACTGTGGGGAAGTCCACCAAAACACGTTGTCCAGGGTAATGTGCTGGATTCTTGGAATCGCTTGGTCCCTGTAGTGAGGGGAATATGCTTAGAGCTGTTGGGCCAAAAGGAAAAGCATCAGTAAACCAAGGAATTGCTGACTGTTTGGGAGAAAAGGGAGGGGTAATGACTGAGGCAGGTTTGTCTTGGATGCTATCCAAGTTTTCTGCTTCTTGTACTGCCAGTTTTTTTCCACAGCTCTTTCAGTTATTGAGAAGATGTTACAATAATATTCAATCTGAGCACACCACTTTCTTACTGAGGCTGTCTGGGCCACCCCGTCAGCTGGGGGAGTCCCAGTAGTGACTGACTTAAAAACTTGGAAAGGCCCTCTCCAAACAACTGGTTGTTGTGGTACAATCTTCTCTACTTCTATGAGAACTAGGCTAACCACAAACAAGCCTTTTTCCCAGATAATATACCTCTTTTCAGCATCTCTGAAACCACGGGAATAAAAACCAACAGGCCATGTCGGACCCTCAGGACCCCACTGCCATATGTGTACTGACAACCCTGAGGAAGCAAATCCCCATTCTACCTGAAAAGGATCTGTTGGGTGGATCGGGCCTAGGGCCTGATGAGCTGTGGCTTCAAAAATCAACAGTTGTAATGCTTCTTCCTGAGAAGGGCTCCAGTCCCATTTTACTCCCTTTCTCAACAAATCATCAAGAGGCCTGGCAAAAATTGAAAAATCTGGAATGTGTTTTCCCCAAAACACTAATAATCCCAAGGCATGCTGTAGATCTTTCCTGGACTCAGGCACTTTAATTTGATCTAAGGTTAGAGTGTCTGGTGGGATACATGCCATACCTCCTTTCCACCAGATTCCTAAAAATTTCACTTCTTGAAAAGGTTTTTGTATTTTCTCTGAGGGGATTTGCAAACCAAGGCTTTCTAAGGGAGAAATTATTTTCTGTTGAACATCTCTCTCTTGCTGTGTCCCATTGTTTAAAACTTGTGCTAGGGAGTGCTGTGGCTTGTTGCCCAAGGCTTGCGGAAGAGGAGGTGCGCTGGGCTGTCGGTTGGATGATTCCAACACAATAGGTTTGGGACAGGGTCAATTGGAAATTATTTTAGCCAATTTATCATACAGCAATTTATCCATTACTTCTCGTGGAACTCCCCTTTTCAGTCCTAGCAACCACAGTTGCTGCCGGTTTGAAATTTGTTTTCCCTTTTCTGGTATTTCATTAGGAGAGGCAATGTGCCTGACTCCTCTGGGTTTTTCTGGTTTGTCCTCTGAGTATTTCACTGGTCCATATTTTCTACTGTAACTTATTAACTCCTCTGCTACCTCACTCCATGTCCAAACTTTATGACTGCTGTTAGATTGTGTGCTAGGAGTTGTAAAAGGTGAGGAGTCAGTGGAACCAGTTTGATCTCTTGTATGGCCAAGAAATCTTTCAAGTCAATCTACCGGAGTGATAGATGCTATTGTTTTTGGAAGAAAAATTGCTGTTGGTTTAAGAGACTCTGGCAAACCTCGAATGAGGGGGGTCATAATCTCAGGTTTGACAGGCTGTTGCATTGGCGACTCACAGCCAGAGATTAATTTTCTTTCCTGTATCATTTGCAAGCATGCAGCTTTGTGTATGTTTTCTAGGAGTTGCTCTGAGGTGCCGACTATTGCCAGAGGGTCGCCCGTCTCTAGGGGGTTTAACCCCCCTGCCCAGTGAGCTGCACGCTGTGTCAGGGAGCATGGAGCATGTGTGTTTCCTGTTGTTAAGAAAACTCCATGTCCCCATGTCTTGGTTTAGGAAGACAGGTATCTGCTAGGTAAAATTACAATCAGAGGCTCTTTGGCAAAGATTTGGGAAATAGGAATAGCAGTTCTTTACTAGTATGTAATACAAAGCAAACAAACACAAAAAACTCCCCCCCCACCAAACAACTACAGCATTAATGACAAACGACAACAGTACCGAGAACCTTGAGGGCTTTGTTTCACAAAACCCAGGGCAGTTTGGTTTCGCTGTCCCTGCAGGATCCTCAGAGCACCAAGCTGGAACAGTGGAAAAGTCCCGGGCTGGTAGCTGGGATGGCAGGGTGTCCCGGCAGGCAGGGGCAGGATGTCCCGGCAGTGCAGGGGGTGCAGGGTGACACTGCAGCAAGAGGAGCAGCGCCGAAGGAGCCGAAGGCGAGGCAGGGCCTGGACCAGCTCCCGCAGGTGGCAGGGAAAACTCAGGATTCAGGTCGAACTGGTGATAGTAGATTTCCCAGGACTGGATCCCTTTGGCCACAGTGAAACTCCTCCAGCCAGCAACAGCCGTTCTCTGCTCGGCGTGCTCTGCGGCGGCTGAGATCCTCGAGGAGCGGCAGACACGCGTCTCCCCGAACGCCGGAGAAAGAAAAGCACGCAGCTGCCTCAAGCTTTGTCTTTTACCTGCGTTATCTCCCCCTTCCACCTTTTGTCCACCTCTTTGTTTCGGTTAAGTACTCTCCACTATCCAACACTTGGTCTCCTTGGTAACTTGTGGGGAAAAAATTCTTTAGAGAAAAAAAAAGAACAAACCTATCCCCCAACATTATCCACCCCGAATTTTTTTCCCATACCAACATATTACATTGAGTTTTAACTGTTAAAAATACATATATATATGCAAATATGGATACAGCCACATTGTCATGGGTAGTTCACCCCAAAACAAGGTCTCCTTGAGGTATGCATCGGGTCTCTCCATCCTTTTGCATCACCCACCAGGTGCAACCTGGTCCCTGAGCGAAGACAACCCCATGGATGGGATTGTCTTTGCTGGAGGCAGGATTAATCCAAACAGTTTTTCCCAGCATACCTCTCATGTGTACCACTGGAACCTTATCTCCGTCTGTCTTTTGCAAGGGCTCAGATTGGGCAGGACCTGCTCGGTTGGTGGAACCTCGAGTGTTCACCAACCAGGTGGCCTTTGCTAAATTAATATCCCAATTCTTGAAGGTTCCCCCACCCAGTGCCTTCAAGGTAGTTTTAAGCAGGCCATTGCACCGTTCAACTTTCCCGGCCGCTGGTGCATGATAAGGAATATGGTACACCCACTCAATGCCATGTTCTCTAGCCCAGGTGCTTATAAGACTATTCTTGAAATGAGTCCCATTGTCCGACTCGATTCTCTCAGGGGTGCCATGTCTCCACAGGACTTGTTTTTCCAGGCCCAGGATGGTGTTCCGGGCAGTAGCATGAGGCACAGGGTAGGTCTCCAACCATCCAGTGGTGGCTTCCACTATGGTTAGCACATAGCGCTTGCCCTGGCGGGTTTGGGGAAGGGTGATGTAGTCAATCTGCCAGGCTTCCCCATATTTATATTTGGACCACCGCCCACCATACCATAAGGGCTTCACCCGCTTGGCTTGCTTGATTGCAGCACATGTCTCACAGTCATGGATAACCTGAGAAATACTGTCCATGGTTAAATCCACTCCTCGGTCTCGGGCCCACTTATAAGTGGCATCTCTGCCCTGATGACCAGAGGCATCATGGGCCCATCGGGCTAGGAACAACTCTCCCTTGTGTTGCCAATCTAAATCTATCTTTGACACTTCTATCTTGGCAGCCTGATCTACCTGCTTGTTGTTTTGGTGTTCCTCATTAGCCCGACTCTTGGGAACATGGGCATCTACATGGCGGACTTTCACAGGCAGCTTCTCTACACGAGTGGCAACGTCCTTCCATTCATCAGCAGCCCAGATTGGTTTTCCTCTACGCTGCCAGTTGGCCTTTTTCCACCTTTCCAGCCAGCCCCACAGAGCATTGGCTACCATCCACGAATCAGTGTAGAGGTAGAGCTTTGGCCACTTCTCTCTTTCAGCAATGTCAAGGGCTAATTGAACAGCTTTGAGTTCAGCAAGCTGACTTGATCCCCCGTCTCCTTCAGTGGCTTCTGCAACCTGTCGTGTGGGGCTCCATACGGCTGCTTTCCACTTACGGTTCATTCCCACGATGCGACAGGAACCGTCAGTGAAAAGAGCGTAGTGTGTTTCTTCTGCTGGCAGTTGGTTGTACGGAGGAGCTTCTTCAGCCCGTGTCACTGGTTCCTGCTCCTCTTCGTCCGTGAGACCGAAGTTTTCTCCTTCCGGCCAGTTTGTAATTATCTCCAAAATCCCAGGGCGATTTGGGTTTCCAATACGGGCACGCTGTGTGATGAGGGCAGTCCATTTGCTCCATGTGGCATCGGTGGCATGGTGCGTGGAGGGAGCCTTTCCTTTAAACATCCACCCCAGCACTGGTAGTCGGGGTGCCAAGAGGAGTTGTGCTTCTGTGCCAATCACTTCTGAGGCGGCTTGAACTCCTTCATAGGTGGCCAAGATCTCCTTCTCTGTGGGAGTGTAGTTGGCTTCAGATCCTCTGTAACTTCGACTCCAGAATCCCAGTGGTCGGCCTCGGCTCTCCCCTGGCACCTTCTGCCAAAGGCTCCAGGACAAACTGTTGTTCCCAGCTGCAGAATAAAGCACATTCTTCACATCTGGTCCCATCCTGACTGGGCCAAGGGCTACTGCATGAGCAATCTCCTGCTTGATCTGGGCAAAGGCGTGTTGCTGTTCAGGGCCCCAGTGGAAATTGTTCTTCTTGTGGGTAACCAGGTAGAGAGGGCTCACGATCTGACTGTACTCAGGAATGTGCATCCTCCAAAAACCTATGGCTCCTAGGAAAGCTTGTGTTTCCTTTTTGCTGGTCGGTGGAGACATTGCTGTGATCTTATCAATGACCTCAGTGGGGATCTGCCGCCGTCCATCTTGCCACTTTACTCCCAGGAACTGGATCTCTCTGGCAGGTCCCTTGACTTTGCTCTTCTTGATGGCAAACCCGGCTTTCAGCAAAATCTGGATGATCCTCTCTCCTTTCTCGAACACTTCAGCTGCAGTCTTTCCCCACACAATGATGTCATCGATGTACTGTAGATGTTCCGGAGCCTCACCCTTCTCCAGTGCAGCCTGGATCAGCCCATGGCAGATGGTGGGGCTGTGTTTCCACCCCTGGGGCAGCCGGTTCCAGGTGTACTGCACGCCCCTCCAGGTGAAAGCAAACTGAGGCCTGCATTCTGCAGCCAGAGGAATGGAGAAAAATGCATTGGCAATGTCAATAGTGGCATACCACCTTGCTGCCTTGGACTCCAGCTCGTACTGAAGTTCCAGCATGTCCGGCACAGCAGCGCTCAGCGGTGGAGTCACTTCATTCAATGCACGATAGTCCACAGTCAGTCTCCATTCTCCATCAGACTTGCGCACAGGCCAGATGGGGCTGTTGAAGGGTGAGTGGGTTTTGCTGACCACCCCTTGGCTCTCCAGCTCACGGATCATCTTGTGGATGGGGATCACGGCGTCCCGATTTGTCCGATACTGCCGACGGTGCACTGTCGAGGTGGCAACAGGTACTTGTTGTTCTTCTCCCTTCAGGAGTCCCACTGCAGATGGGTTCTCTGATAGTCCCGGCAAGGTGTTCAACTGCTTAATGTTCTCTGTCTCCACGGCAGCTATTCCAAAAGCCCATCTGAGTCCTTTAGGGTCTTTATAATATCCATTCCTGAGGAAGTCTATGCCCAGAATACATGGAGCCTCTGAGCCGGTCACAATCGGAAGTTTCTGCCACTCCTTCCCGGTCAGGCTCACCTCGGCTTCAACCAGAGTCAATTCCTGTGATCCCCCCGTCACCCCGGCAATGGAAATCGGTTCTGCCCCCACATGTCCCAATGGCATTAGAGTACACTGCGACCCAGTATCTACCAAAGCTTCATATTTTTGTGGCTCTGATGTGCCAGGCCATCGAATCCACACAGTCCAAAAAACCCGATTTTCCCGTGCCTCTTCCTGGCTAGAGGCAGGGCCCCTCTAGCACTGGTTATTATTCCCTTCCTGGACATACATGGTAGAGGTTCCTTCGAGGGAATCTGACACAGCATTCCCACCTCCGTAATACCTGGCAGCTTGCTCATGGGAGGCTGAGGCTACCTTCATTCTAGTGGAACTCCCTCTGTTAACGTTTCTCTCCTTGAGCTCACGTACCCGTGCTGCCAGGACAGAAGTAGGTTTCCCATGCCACGCTCCCATGTCCTCCCCATGGTCCCGCAGATAAAACCACAGGTCAGCTCGAGGGGTGTACCCTCTCTCTCTCGCTGGGGGATGTTGGGCTCTGATTCTGGGGCCTGTGACTCGCACCGGTGCTACATGGGAACTGTTCCTTCTCATCTCCTCTCTTATTTCCCTCATCTCCTCTTTGAGTTCCTTCACCACCGCAGAGACATGAGCCTGCATTGGGCCACTGGTCATACTTTCATAATTTCTGAGCTTGTTGGCAACAGAACCCACTGTCTCTCGGTTATCCTCGGCATTAATTGTTGCGATGAATGTGGCGTATTGGGATGGTCCATGAGTTGCCAGATTCCACAACATGTGCCCTGTGCATTTAACCTTGTCGGGGTCATTATCATGCTGTCCGGTCTTCCCAAAAAGTACTTCCAATACTGCCACTTCTCTCAACTGTTGGATTCCTTCCTCAAGGGTCTTCCATCGCATTCTATTGTTGTGCTCTTGCATTCTGTCTCTGTGGACAAATCTCTCTCTCACACTCATTAGAAGTCGTTCCCAAAGGGGAAGGGGCCTTTGCTCTCTTACAAATACCTGATTTATACCTGAATCCTGGGTCAAGGGTCCCAAATTCCTTGCTTCAGCACTATCCAGTTGCACACCTGTACCCATAAGGTCCCAGACTCGAAGTAGCCAGGCTGTATAAGCCTCACGTCCTCGTCGTACAGTATCTTTTTGCAGATTACGTAGACTTTCATATGTCAGGGACTCAGTGATGATTTCAACCTGTGGCTCTTCTGTGGACTGTGAGGACCCTCCTTTCTTATCCTTAATAACAGGATCTGACGATTTCACTTTACACTTCCTTGTTTCCACAGGGGCGACTGCTGCTGGCTGTGGCTGCTCTTGTGGTTCAGCTGGAACCTGGACAGTTGTAATGTCTGTGGGTTCTACTGCTGCACTATCAGTCTCTGCCTTCTCGGGGCAGGGGGAGGGTTTTTCATGAGCTGGGGAAATGTACTCCTTCAGTATCTGGCCCATCTCATGCATTTCTTTTACCAGAACCTCAACCCAATCCGGGTGGGTCCTTTCTGAGGCAGGCTGTGGGGCAGAGTCAGGCTCTGGGGTATCATCCTTATTTTGTGGGGTAGGTATCAGGGTGGTTATCTAGGTCAATCTTCCCTTATCTCTGAATGCTAAATAGAATATGCATATTAGCAGCACCAGCCATTGTATGATATCATTAGCATTCAGAGAGGATTTAAACCTTTCAAAAACTGGTGGGGCAGACCTAAAGAGATGGGTAAAGGGTTGGGAAAAAAAAACCTCCCCCGGTGTCATTTCTTTACAGTAGGTACTATTGTTAAAGTAACTCCAAAAACACACAGTTAGTGTACAATAGCCCTGAATCCATGTGCCTGCCTTCCAGAGGAAATTAAAAATCCATGAGTTTTTCACCTTATTAAGCCATAAAATAAACTGGATGACAGTCACAGTAGCCTTAGTTATAGGGCTCATGTTTAGATAAGGGCCTGCAAATGGAAGGAATACAGCCACAACCACATGCCACCCAAACCAGGCTAAGTTAGACCACATGATGCAGCCTAATGAGGTTTTTATATTTAACGCACACAAAAGAAAGTACTAGGTTAGTTAAGAATTGCTATTTCTCTTCCCTTTTCTTTTCTCAGTGCCCTCAAGCGCCACGTTGGGCGCCAAAATCTGTCTTGGTTTGGGAAGACAGGTATCTGCTAGGTAAAATTACAATCAGAGGCTCTTTGGCAAAGATTTGGGAAATAGGAATAGCAGTTCTTTACTAGTATGTAATACAAAGCAAACAAACACACAAAAAAAAACCACCTCCCCCCCCCACCAAACAACTACAGCATTAATGACAAACGACAACAGTACTAAGAATTTTGAGGGCTTTGTTTCACAAGACCCAGGGCAGTTTGGTTTCGGTGTCTCTGCAGGATCTTTAGAGCACCAAGCTGAAACAGTGGAAAAGTCCTGGGCTGGGAGCTGGGAAGGCAGAGTGTCCCGGAAGACAGGGGCAGGATGTCCCGACAGCGCAGGGGGTGCAGGGTCACGCTGTAGCAAGACAAGCAGCGCCGAAGAAAACCGAAGGAGAGGAAGGGCCTGGACCAGCTCCCCGCGGGTGGCCGGAAAAACTCAGGATTCAGGCCGAACTGGTGATAGTAGATTTCCAAGGACTGGATCCCTTTGGCCACAGTCAAACTCCTGTTAGCAGCACGGAAAGTGCTTCTCCTAGCCTGGGAAGCGAGAAAACGCCGTTTGGCCGCGCCTAGTGCACTCTCCGGCGGTTCACTCGCAGGCTAGCTTGGAACAGCGTTAAACGCTGTTTCCGAGCTCTCCACAGGCAGAGAAGCTGTTTGCAGCACGGAAAGTGCTCCTCCTAGCCTGGGAAGCGAGAAAACGCCGTTTGGCCGCGTCTAGTGCACTCTCCGCCGGTTCGCTTGCAGGCAGGCTTGGAACAGCGTTAAACGCTGTTTCCGAGCTCACCACAAGCAGAGAAGCTGTTTGCAGCACGGAAAGTGCTACTACTAGCCTGGGAAGCGAGCAAAAGCCGTTTGGCCGTGACTAGTGCACTCTCCGGCGGTTCGCTTGCAGGCAGGCTTGGAACAGCGTTAAACGCTGTTTCCAGGCTCTCCACAAGCAGAGAAGCTGTTTGCAGCACGGAAAACGCTTCTCCTAGCCTGGGAAGCGAGAAAACGCCGTTTGGCCGTGCCTAGTGCACTCACCGGCGGTTCGCTTCCAGGCAGGCTTGGAACAGCGTTAAACGCTGTTTCCGAGCTCTCCACAAGCAGAGAAGCTGTTTGCAACACGGAAAGTGCTTCTCTTTGCCTGGGAAGCGAGAAAGCGCCTTTTGGCCGCACCTAGTCCTCTCAGAGGCTGCATGCTGCTGGCTGGCTGCGAACAGCGGCTAGGCTGTTTCCGAGCTCTCCACAAGCAGAGAAGCTGTTTGCAGAACGGAAAGGGCTTCTCTTAGCCTGGGAAGCGAGAAAACGCCTTTTGGCCGCGCCTCGTGCTTTCTCCAGCAGTACGCCGCAGGTTGGCTGCGAACAGCGGGAGGCGCGGTTTCCAAGCTCTCCACAAGCAGAGAAGCTGTTTGCAGCATGGAAAGTGCTTCTCCTAGCTCGGGAAGCGAGCAAACGCCGTTTCGCCGCGCCTAGTGCACTCTCCGGCGGTTCGCTTGCAGGCAGGCTTGGAACAGCGCTAGGCACCGTTACCGAGCTCTCCACAAGCAGAGAAGCTGTTTGCAGCACGGCAAGTGCTTCTCCTAGCCTGGGAAGCGAGCAAACGCCGTTTGGCCGCGCCTAGTGCACTCTCCGGCGGTTCGCTCGCAGGTCGGCCTGGAACAGCGTCAAACGCTCTTTCCGATCTCTCCACAGGCAGAGAAGCTGTTTGGAGCACGGCAAGTGCTTCTCCTAGCCTGGGAAGCGAGCAAACGCCGTTTGGCCGCGCCGAGTGCACTCTCTGGCGGTTCGCTCGCAGGCCGGCCTGGAACAGCGTCAAACGCTGTTTCCGAGCTCTCCACAGGCAGAGAAGCTGTTTGCAGCACGGCAAGTGCTTCTCCTAGCCTGGGAAGCGAGCAAACGCCGTTTGGCCGCGCCGAGTGCACTCTCCGGCGGTTCGCTTGCAGGCCGGCCTGGAACAGCGTCAAACGCTGTTTCCGAGCTCTCCACAGGCAGAGAAGCTGTTTGCAGCACGGCAAGTGCTTCTCCTAGCCTGGGAAGCGAGCAAACGCCGTTTGGCCGCGCCGAGTGCACTCTCCGGCGGTTCGCTCGCAGGCCGGCCTGGAACAGCGTCAAACGCTGTTTCCGAGCTCTCCACCGGCAGAGAAGCTCTTTGCAGCACGGCAAGTGCTTCTGCTAGCCTGGGAAGCGAGCGAACGCCGTTTGGCCGCGCCGAGTGCGCTCTCCGGCGGTTCGCTCGCAGGCCGGCCTGGAACAGCGTCAAACGCTGTTTCCGAGCTCTCCACCGGCAGAGAAGCTGTTTGCAGCACGGCAAGTGCTTCTCCTAGCCTGGGAATCGAGAAAACGCCGTTTGGCCGCGTCTAGTGCACTCTCCGCCGGTTCGCCTGCAGGCAGGCTCGGAACAGCGTCAAACGCTGTTTCCGAGCTCCCCAGAAGCAGAGAAGCTGTTTGCAGCACGGAAAACGCTTCTCCTAGCCTGGGAAGCGAGAAAGCGCCTTTTGGCCGCGCCTAGTACTCTCAGAGGGTGCATGCTGCTGGCTGGCTGCGAACAGCGGCTAGGCGCGGTTTCCGAGCTCTCCACAAGCAGAGAAGCTGTTTGCAAAACGGAAAGGGCTTCTCTTAGCCTGGGAAGCGAGCAAACGCCGTTTGGCCGCGCCTAGTGCACTCTCCGGCGGTTCGCTCGCAGGTCGGCCTGGAACAGCGTCAAACGCTGTTTCCGAGCTCTCCACAGGCAGAGAAGCTGTTTGCAGCACGGCAAGTGCTTCTCCTAGCCTGGGAAGCGAGCAAACGCCGTTTGGCCGCGCCTATTGCACTCTCCGCCGGTTCGCTTGCAGGCAGGCTTGGAACAGCGTCAAACGCGGTTCCCGACCTCCCCACAAGCAGAGAAGCTGTTTGCAGCACGGAAAACGCTTCTCCTAGCCTGGGAAGCGAGAAAACGCCGTTTGGCCGCGTCTATTGCACTCTCCGCCGGTTCGCTTGCAGGCAGGCTTGGAACAGCGTCAAACGCGGTTCCCGAGCTCCCCACAAGCAGAGAAGCTGTTTGCAGCACGGAAAACGCTTCTCCTAGCCTGGGAAGCGAGAAAACGCCGTTTGGCCGCGTCTAGTGCACTCTCCGCCGGTTCGCTTGCAGGCAGGCTTGGAACAGCGTCAAACGCTGTTCCCGAGCTCCCCACAAGCAGAGAAGCTGTTTGCAGCACGGAAAACGCTTCTCCTAGCCTGGGAAGCGAGAAAACGCCGTTTGGCCGCGTCTAGTGCACTCACCGCCGGTTCGCTTGCAGGCAGGCTTGGAACAGCGTCAAACGCTGTTCCCGAGCTCCCCACAAGCAGAGAAGCTGTTTGCAGCACGGAAAACGCTTCTCCTAGCCTGGGAAGCGAGAAAACGCCGTTTGGCCGCGTCTAGTGCACTCTCCGCCGGTTCGCTTGCAGGCAGGCTTGGAACAGCGTCAAACGATGTTTCCGAGCTCCCCACAAGCAGAGAAGCTGTTTGCAGCACGGAAAACGCTACTCCTAGCCTGGGAAGCGAGAAAACGCCGTTTGGCCGCGTCTAGTGCACTCTCCGCCGGTTCGCTTGCAGGCAGGCTTGGAACAGCGTCAAACGCTGTTTCCGAGCTCCCCACAAGCAGAGAAGCTGTTTGCAGCACGGAAAACGCTTCTCCTAGCCTGGGAAGCGAGAAAACGCCGTTTGGCCGCGTCTAGTGCACTCTCCGCCGGTTCGCTTGCAGGCAGGCTTGGAACAGCGTCAAACGCTGTTCCCGAGCTCCCCACAAGCAGAGAAGCTGTTTGCAGCACGGAAAACGCTTCTCCTAGCCTGGGAAGCGAGAAAACGCCGTTTAGCCGCGTCTAGTGCACTCTCCGCCGGTTCGCTTGCAGGCAGGCTTGGAACAGCGTCAAACGCTGTTTCCGAGCTCCCCACAAGCAGAGAAGCTGTTTGCAGCACGGAAAACGCTTCTCCTAGCCTGGGAAGCGAGAAAACGCCGTTTAGCCGCGTCTAGTGCACTCTCCGCCGGTTCGCTTGCAGGCAGGCTTGGAACAGCGTCAAACGCTGTTCCCGAGCTCCCCACAAGCAGAGAAGCTGTTTGCAGCACGGAAAACGCTTCTCCTAGCCTGGGAAGCGAGAAAACGCCGTTTGGCCGCGTCTAGTGCACTCTCCGCCGGTTCGCTTGCAGGCAGGCTTGGAACAGCGTCAAACGCTGTCCCCGAGCTCCCCACAAGCAGAGAAGCTGTTTGCAGCACGGAAAACGCTTCTCCTAGCCTGGGAAGCGAGAAAACGCCGTTTGGCCGCGTCTAGTGCACTCTCCGGCGGTTCGCTTGCAGGCAGGCTTGGAACAGCGTCAAACGCTGTTTCCGAGCTCCCCACAAGCAGAGAAGCTGTTTGCAGCACGGAAAACGCTTCTCCTAGCCTGGGAAGCGAGAAAACGCCGTTTGGCCGCGTCTAGTGCACTCTCCGCCGGTTCGCTTGCAGGCAGGCTTGGAACAGCGTCAAACGCTGTTTCCGAGCTCCCCACAAGCAGAGAAGCTGTTTGCAGCACGGAAAACGCTTCTCCTAGCCTGGGAAGCGAGAAAACGCCGTTTGGCCGCGTCTAGTGCACTCTCCGCCGGTTCGCTTGCAGGCAGGCTTGGAACAGCGTCAAACGCTGTTTCCGAGCTCCCCACAAGCAGAGAAGCTGTTTGCAGCACGGAAAGTGCTCCTCCTAGCCTAGGAAGCGAGAAAACGCCGTTTGGCCGCGCCTAGTGCACTCTCCGCCGGTTCGCTTGCAGGCAGGCTTGGAACAGCGTCAAACGCTGTTTCCGAGCTCCCCACAAGCAGAGAAGCTGTTTGCAGCACGGAAAACCCTTCTCCTAGCCTGGGAAGCGAGAAAGCGCCGTTTGGCCGCGTCTACTGCACTCTCCGCCGGTTCGCTTGCAGGCAGGCTTGGAACAGCGTCAAACGCTGTTTCCGAGCTCCCCACAAGCAGAGAAGCTGTTTGCAGCACGGAAAACGCTTCTCCTAGCCTGGGAAGCGAGAAAACGCCGTTTGGCCGCGTCTAGCGCACTCTCCGCCGGTTCGCTTGCAGGCAGGCCTGGAACAGCGTCAAACGCTGTTTCCGAGCTCCCCACAAGCAGAGAAGCTGTTTGCAGCACGGCAAGTGCTTCTCCTAGCCTGGGAAGCGAGCAAACGCCGTTTGGCCGCGCCGAGTGCACTCTCCGGCGGTTCGCTCGCAGGCCGGCCTGGAACAGCGTCAAACGGTGTTTCCGAGCTCTACACAGGCAGAGAAGCTGTTTGCAGCACGGCAAGTGCTTCTCCTAGCCTGGGAAGCGAGCAAACGCCGTTTGGCCGCGCCGAGTGCACTCTCCGGCGGTTCGCTTGCAGGCCGGCCTGGAACAGCGTCAAACGCTGTTTCCGAGCTCTCCACCGGCAGAGAAGCTCTTTGCAGCACGGCAAGTGCTTCTCCCAGCCTGGGAAGCGAGCAAACGCCGTTTGGCCGCGCCGAGTGCGCTCTCCGGCGGTTCGCTCGCAGGCCGGCCTGGAACAGCGTCAAACGCTGTTTCCGAGCTCTCCACCGGCAGAGAAGCTGTTTGCAGCACGGCAAGTGCTTCTCCTAGCCTGGGAATCGAGAAAACGCCGTTTGGCCGCGTCTAGTGCACTCTCCGGCGGTTCGCCTGCAGGCAGGCTCGGAACAGCGTCAAACGCTGTTTCCGAGCTCCCCACAAGCAGAGAAGCTGTTTGCAGCACGGAAAGTGCTCCTCCTAGCCTGGGAATCGAGAAAACGCCGTTTGGCCGCGTCTAGTGCACTCTCCGCCGGTTCGCCTGCAGGCAGGCTCGGAACAGCGTCAAACGCTGTTTCCGAGCTCCCCACAAGCAGAGAAGCTGTTTGCAGCACGGAAAGTGCTCCTCCTAGCCTGGGAAGCGAGAAAACGCCGTTTGGCCGCGCGTCTAGTGCACTCTCCGCCGGTTCGCTTGCAGGCAGGCTTGGAACAGCGTCAAACGCTGTTTCCGAGCTCCCCACAAGCAGAGAAGCTGTTTGCAGCACGGAAAACGCTTCTCCTAGCCTGGGAAGCGAGAAAACGCCGTTTGGCCGCGTCTAGTGCACTCTCCGCCGGTTCGCTTGCAGGCAGGCTTGGAACAGCGTCAAACGCTGTTTCCGAGCTCCCCACAAGCAGAGAAGCTGTTTGCAGCACGGAAAACGCTTCTCCTAGCCTGGGAAGCGAGAAAACGCCGTTTGGCCGCGTCTAGCGCACTCTCCGCCGGTTCGCTTGCAGGCAGGCTTGGAACAGCGTCAAACGCTGTTTCCGAGCTCCCCACAAGCAGAGAAGCTGTTTGCAGCACGGCAAGTGCTTCTCCTAGCCTGGGAAGCGAGCAAACGCCGTTTGGCCGCGCCGAGTGCACTCTCCGGCGGTTCGCTTGCAGGCCGGCCTGGAACAGCGTCAAACGCTGTTTCCGAGCTCTCCACCGGCAGAGAAGCTCTTTGCAGCACGGCAAGTGCTTCTCCTAGCCTGGGAAGCGAGCAAACGCCGTTTGGCCGCGCCGAGTGCGCTCTCCGGCGGTTCGCTCGCAGGCCGGCCTGGAACAGCGTCAAACGCTGTTTCCGAGCTCTCCACCGGCAGAGAAGCTGTTTGCAGCACGGCAAGTGCTTCTCCTAGCCTGGGAATCGAGAAAACGCCGTTTGGCCGCGTCTAGTGCACTCTCCGCCGGTTCGCCTGCAGGCAGGCTCGGAACAGCGTCAAACGCTGTTTCCGAGCTCCCCAGAAGCAGAGAAGCTGTTTGCAGCACGGAAAACGCTTCTCCTAGCCTGGGAAGCGAGAAAGCGCCTTTTGGCCGCGCCTAGTACTCTCAGAGGGTGCATGCTGCTGGCTGGCTGCGAACAGCGGCTAGGCGCGGTTTCCGAGCTCTCCACAAGCAGAGAAGCTGTTTGCAGAACGGAAAGGGCTTCTCTTAGCCTGGGAAGCGAGCAAACGCCGTTTGGCCGCGCCTAGTGCACTCTCCGGCGGTTCGCTCGCAGGTCGGCCTGAAACAGCGTCAAACGCTGTTTCCGAGCTCTCCACAGGCAGAGAAGCTGTTTGCAGCACGGCAAGTGCTTCTCCTAGCCTGGGAAGCGAGCAAACGCCGTTTGGCCGCGCCTATTGCACTCTCCGCCGGTTCGCTTGCAGGCAGGCTTGGAACAGCGTCAAACGCGGTTCCCGACCTCCCCACAAGCAGAGAAGCTGTTTGCAGCACGGAAAACGCTTCTCCTAGCCTGGGAAGCGAGAAAACGCCGTTTGGCCGCGTCTATTGCACTCTCCGCCGGTTCGCTTGCAGGCAGGCTTGGAACAGCGTCAAACGCGGTTCCCGAGCTCCCCACAAGCAGAGAAGCTGTTTGAAGCACGGAAAACGCTTCTCCTAGCCTGGGAAGCGAGAAAACGCCGTTTGGCCGCGTCTAGTGCACTCTCCGCCGGTTCGCTTGCAGGCAGGCTTGGAACAGCGTCAAACGCTGTTCCCGAGCTCCCCACAAGCAGAGAAGCTGTTTGCAGCACGGAAAACGCTTCTCCTAGCCTGGGAAGCGAGAAAACGCCGTTTGGCCGCGTCTAGTGCACTCACCGCCGGTTCGCTTGCAGGCAGGCTTGGAACAGCGTCAAACGCTGTTCCCGAGCTCCCCACAAGCAGAGAAGCTGTTTGCAGCACGGAAAACGCTTCTCCTAGCCTGGGAAGCGAGAAAACGCCGTTTGGCCGCGTCTAGTGCACTCTCCGCCGGTTCGCTTGCAGGCAGGCTTGGAACAGCGTCAAACGCTGTTTCCGAGCTCCCCACAAGCAGAGAAGCTGTTTGCAGCACGGAAAACGCTACTCCTAGCCTGGGAAGCGAGAAAACGCCGTTTGGCCGCGTCTAGTGCACTCTCCGCCGGTTCGCTTGCAGGCAGGCTTGGAACAGCGTCAAACGCTGTTTCCGAGCTCCCCACAAGCAGAGAAGCTGTTTGCAGCACGGAAAACGCTTCTCCTAGCCTGGGAAGCGAGAAAACGCCGTTTGGCCGCGTCTAGTGCACTCTCCGCCGGTTCGCTTGCAGGCAGGCTTGGAACAGCGTCAAACGCTGTTTCCGAGCTCCCCACAAGCAGAGAAGCTGTTTGCAGCACGGAAAACGCTTCTCCTAGCCTGGGAAGCGAGAAAACGCCGTTTGGCCGCGTCTACTGCACTCTCCGCCGGTTCGCTTGCAGGCAGGCTTGGAACAGCGTCAAACGCTGTTCCCGAGCTCCCCACAAGCAGAGAAGCTGTTTGCAGCACGGAAAACGCTTCTCCTAGCCTGGGAAGCGAGAAAACGCCGTTTAGCCGCGTCTAGTGCACTCTCCGCCGGTTCGCTTGCAGGCAGGCTTGGAACAGCGTCAAACGCTGTTTCCGAGCTCCCCACAAGCAGAGAAGCTGTTTGCAGCACGGAAAACGCTTCTCCTAGCCTGGGAAGCGAGAAAACGCCGTTTGGCCGCGTCTAGTGCACTCTCCGCCGGTTCGCTTGCAGGCAGGCTTGGAACAGCGTCAAACGCTGTCCCCGAGCTCCCCACAAGCAGAGAAGCTGTTTGCAGCACGGAAAACGCTTCTCCTAGCCTGGGAAGCGAGAAAACGCCGTTTGGCCGCGTCTAGTGCACTCTCCGCCGGTTCGCTTGCAGGCAGGCTTGGAACAGCGTCAAACGCTGTCCCCGAGCTCCCCACAAGCAGAGAAGCTGTTTGCAGCACGGAAAACGCTTCTCCTAGCCTGGGAAGCGAGAAAACGCCGTTTGGCCGCGTCTAGTGCACTCTCCGCCGGTTCGCTTGCAGGCAGGCTTGGAACAGCGTCAAACGCTGTTTCCGAGCTCCCCACAAGCAGAGAAGCTGTTTGCAGCACGGAAAACGCTTCTCCTAGCCTGGGAAGCGAGAAAACGCCGTTTGGCCGCGTCTAGTGCACTCTCCGCCGGTTCGCTTGCAGGCAGGCTTGGAACAGCGTCAAACGCTGTTTCCGAGCTCCCCACAAGCAGAGAAGCTGTTTGCAGCACGGAAAACGCTTCTCCTAGCCTGGGAATCGAGAAAACGCCGTTTGGCCGCGTCTAGTGCACTCTCCGCCGGTTCGCTTGCAGGCAGGCTTGGAACAGCGTCAAACGCTGTTCCCGAGCTCCCCACAAGCAGAGAAGCTGTTTGCAGCACGGAAAACGCTTCTCCTAGCCTGGGAAGCGAGAAAACGCCGTTTAGCCGCGTCTAGTGCACTCTCCGCCGGTTCGCTTGCAGGCAGGCTTGGAACAGCGTCAAACGCTGTTTCCGAGCTCCCCACAAGCAGAGAAGCTGTTTGCAGCACGGAAAACGCTTCTCCTAGCCTGGGAAGCGAGAAAACGCCGTTTGGCCGCGTCTAGTGCACTCTCCGCCGGTTCGCTTGCAGGCAGGCTTGGAACAGCGTCAAACGCTGTTCCCGAGCTCCCCACAAGCAGAGAAGCTGTTTGCAGCACGGAAAACGCTTCTCCTAGCCTGGGAAGCGAGAAAACGCCGTTTGGCCGCGTCTAGTGCACTCTCCGCCGGTTCGCTTGCAGGCAGGCTTGGAACAGCGTCAAACGCTGTCCCCGAGCTCCCCACAAGCAGAGAAGCTGTTTGCAGCACGGAAAACGCTTCTCCTAGCCTGGGAAGCGAGAAAACGCCGTTTGGCCGCGTCTAGTGCACTCTCCGCCGGTTCGCTTGCAGGCAGGCTTGGAACAGCGTCAAACGCTGTTTCCGAGCTCCCCACAAGCAGAGAAGCTGTTTGCAGCACGGAAAACGCTTCTCCTAGCCTGGGAAGCGAGAAAACGCCGTTTGGCCGCGTCTAGTGCACTCTCCGCCGGTTCGCTTGCAGGCAGGCTTGGAACAGCGTCAAACGCTGTTTCCGAGCTCCCCACAAGCAGAGAAGCTGTTTGCAGCACGGAAAACGCTTCTCCTAGCCTGGGAAGCGAGAAAACGCCGTTTGGCCGCGTCTAGTGCACTCTCCGCCGGTTCGCTTGCAGGCAGGCTTGGAACAGCGTCAAACGCTGTTTCCGAGCTCCCCACAAGCAGAGAAGCTGTTTGCAGCACGGAAAGTGCTCCTCCTAGCCTAGGAAGCGAGAAAACGCCTTTTGGCCGCGCCTCGTGCTTTCTCCGGCAGTACGTTGCAGGTTGGCTGCGAACAGCGGTAGGCGCGGTTTCCAAGCTCTCCACAAGCAGAGAAGCTGTTTGCAGCATGGAAAGTGCTTCTCCTAGCCTGGGAAGCGAGCAAACGCCGTTTGGCCGCGCCTAGTGCACTCTCCGGCGGTTCGCTTGCAGGCAGGCTCGGAACAGCGTCAAACGCTGTTTCCGAGCTCCCCACAAGCAGAGAAGCTGTTTGCAGCACGGCAAGTGCTCCTCCTAGCCTGGGAAGCGAGAAAACGCCGTTTGGCCGCGCGTCTAGTGCACTCTCCGCCGGTTCGCTTGCAGGCAGGCTTGGAACAGCGTCAAACGCTGTTTCCGAGCTCCCCACAAGCAGAGAAGCTGTTTGCAGCACGGAAAACGCTTCTCCTAGCCTGGGAAGCGAGAAAACGCCGTTTGGCCGCCTCTAGTGCACTCTCCGCCGGTTCGCTTGCAGGCAGGCTTGGAACAGCGTCAAACGCTGTTTCCGAGCTCCCCACAAGCAGAGAAGCTGTTTGCAGCACGGAAAACGCTTCTCCTAGCCTGGGAAGCGAGAAAACGCCGTTTGGCCGCGTCTAGCGCACTCTCCGCCGGTTCGCTTGCAGGCAGGCTTGGAACAGCGTCAAACGCTGTTTCCGAGCTCCCCACAAGCAGAGAAGCTGTTTGCAGCACGGCAAGTGCTTCTCCTAGCCTGGGAAGCGAGCAAACGCCGTTTGGCCGCGCCGAGTGCACTCTCCGGCGGTTCGCTCGCAGGCCGGCCTGGAACAGCGTCAAACGGTGTTTCCGAGCTCTCCACAGGCAGAGAAGCTGTTTGCAGCACGGCAAGTGCTTCTCCTAGCCTGGGAAGCGAGCAAACGCCGTTTGGCCGCGCCGAGTGCACTCTCCGGCGGTTCGCTTGCAGGCCGGCCTGGAACAGCGTCAAACGCTGTTTCCGAGCTCTCCACCGGCAGAGAAGCTCTTTGCAGCACGGCAAGTGCTTCTCCTAGCCTGGGAAGCGAGCAAACGCCGTTTGGCCGCGCCGAGTGCGCTCTCCGGCGGTTCGCTCGCAGGCCGGCCTGGAACAGCGTCAAACGCTGTTTCCGAGCTCTCCACCGGCAGAGAAGCTATTTGCAGCACGGCAAGTGCTTCTCCTAGCCTGGGAAGCGAGAAAACGCCGTTTGGCCGCGTCTAGTGCACTCTCCGCCGGTTCGCCTGCAGGCAGGCTCGGAACAGCGTCAAACGCTGTTTCCGAGCTCCCCAGAAGCAGAGAAGCTGTTTGCAGCACGGAAAACGCTTCTCCTAGCCTGGGAAGCGAGAAAGCGCCTTTTGGCCGCGCCTAGTACTCTCAGAGGGTGCATGCTGCTGGCTGGCTGCGAACAGCGGCTAGGCGCGGTTTCCGAGCTCTCCACAAGCAGAGAAGCTGTTTGCAGAACGGAAAGGGCTTCTCTTAGCCTGGGAAGCGAGCAAACGCCGTTTGGCCGCGCCTAGTGCACTCTCCGGCGGTTCGCTCGCAGGTCGGCCTGGAACAGCGTCAAACGCTCTTTCCGAGCTCTCCACAGGCAGAGAAGCTGTTTGCAGCACGGCAAGTGCTTCTCCTAGCCTGGGAAGCGAGCAAACGCCGTTTGGCCGCGCCTATTGCACTCTCCGCCGGTTCGCTTGCAGGCAGGCTTGGAACAGCGTCAAACGCGGTTCCCGAGCTCCCCACAAGCAGAGAAGCTGTTTGCAGCACGGAAAACGCTTCTCCTAGCCTGGGAAGCGAGAAAACGCCGTTTGGCCGCGTCTATTGCACTCTCCGCCGGTTCGCTTGCAGGCAGGCTTGGAACAGCGTCAAACGCGGTTCCCGAGCTCCCCACAAGCAGAGAAGCTGTTTGCAGCACGGAAAACGCTTCTCCTAGCCTGGGAAGCGAGAAAACGCCGTTTGGCCGCGTCTAGTGCACTCTCCGCCGGTTCGCTTGCAGGCAGGCTTGGAACAGCGTCAAACGCTGTCCCCGAGCTCCCCACAAGCAGAGAAGCTGTTTGCAGCACGGAAAACGCTTCTCCTAGCCTGGGAAGCGAGAAAACGCCGTTTGGCCGCGTCTAGTGCACTCTCCGCCGGTTCGCTTGCAGGCAGGCTTGGAACAGCGTCAAACGCTGTTTCCGAGCTCCCCACAAGCAGAGAAGCTGTTTGCAGCACGGAAAACGCTACTCCTAGCCTGGGAAGCGAGAAAACGCCGTTTGGCCGCGTCTAGTGCACTCTCCGCCGGTTCGCTTGCAGGCAGGCTTGGAACAGCGTCAAACGCTGTTTCCGAGCTCCCCACAAGCAGAGAAGCTGTTTGCAGCACGGAAAACGCTTCTCCTAGCCTGGGAAGCGAGAAAACGCCGTTTGGCCGCGTCTAGTGCACTCTCCGCCGGTTCGCTTGCAGGCAGGCTTGGAACAGCGTCAAACGCTGTTTCCGAGCTCCCCACAAGCAGAGAAGCTGTTTGCAGCACGGAAAACGCTTCTCCTAGCCTGGGAAGCGAGAAAACGCCGTTTGGCCGCGTCTACTGCACTCTCCGCCGGTTCGCTTGCAGGCAGGCTTGGAACAGCGTCAAACGCTGTTCCCGAGCTCCCCACAAGCAGAGAAGCTGTTTGCAGCACGGAAAACGCTTCTCCTAGCCTGGGAAGCGAGAAAACGCCGTTTGGCCGCGTCTAGTGCACTCTCAGCCGGTTCGCTTGCAGGCAGGCTTGGAACAGCGTCAAACGCTGTTTCCGAGCTCCCCACAAGCAGAGAAGCTGTTTGCAGCACGGAAAACGCTTCTCCTAGCCTGGGAAGCGAGAAAACGCCGTTTGGCCGCGTCTAGTGCACTCTCCGCCGGTTCGCTTGCAGGCAGGCTTGGAACAGCGTCAAACGCGGTTCCCGAGCTCCCCACAAGCAGAGAAGCTGTTTGCAGCACGGAAAACGCTTCTCCTAGCCTGGGAAGCGAGAAAACGCCGTTTGGCCGCGTCTAGTGCACTCTCCGCCGGTTCGCTTGCAGGCAGGCTTGGAACAGCGTCAAACGCTGTCCCCGAGCTCCCCACAAGCAGAGAAGCTGTTTGCAGCACGGAAAACGCTTCTCCTAGCCTGGGAAGCGAGAAAACGCCGTTTGGCCGCGTCTAGTGCACTCTCCGCCGGTTCGCTTGCAGGCAGGCTTGGAACAGCGTCAAACGCTGTTTCCGAGCTCCCCACAAGCAGAGAAGCTGTTTGCAGCACGGAAAACGCTTCTCCTAGCCTGGGAAGCGAGAAAACGCCGTTTGGCCGCGTCTAGTGCACTCTCCGCCGGTTCGCTTGCAGGCAGGCTTGGAACAGCGTCAAACGCTGTTTCCGAGCTCCCCACAAGCAGAGAAGCTGTTTGCAGCACGGAAAACGCTTCTCCTAGCCTGGGAAGCGAGAAAACGCCGTTTGGCCGCGTCTAGTGCACTCTCCGCCGGTTCGCTTGCAGGCAGGCTTGGAACAGCGTCAAACGCTGTTCCCGAGCTCCCCACAAGCAGAGAAGCTGTTTGCAGCACGGAAAACGCTTCTCCTAGCCTGGGAAGCGAGAAAACGCCGTTTAGCCGCGTCTAGTGCACTCTCCGCCGGTTCGCTTGCAGGCAGGCTTGGAACAGCGTCAAACGCTGTTTCCGAGCTCCCCACAAGCAGAGAAGCTGTTTGCAGCACGGAAAACGCTTCTCCTAGCCTGGGAAGCGAGAAAACGCCGTTTGGCCGCGTCTAGTGCACTCTCCGCCGGTTCGCTTGCAGGCAGGCTTGGAACAGCGTCAAACGCTGTTCCCGAGCTCCCCACAAGCAGAGAAGCTGTTTGCAGCACGGAAAACGCTTCTCCTAGCCTGGGAAGCGAGAAAACGCCGTTTGGCCGCGTCTAGTGCACTCTCCGCCGGTTCGCTTGCAGGCAGGCTTGGAACAGCGTCAAACGCTGTCCCCGAGCTCCCCACAAGCAGAGAAGCTGTTTGCAGCACGGAAAACGCTTCTCCTAGCCTGGGAAGCGAGAAAACGCCGTTTGGCCGCGTCTAGTGCACTCTCCGCCGGTTCGCTTGCAGGCAGGCTTGGAACAGCGTCAAACGCTGTTTCCGAGCTCCCCACAAGCAGAGAAGCTGTTTGCAGCACGGAAAACGCTTCTCCTAGCCTGGGAAGCGAGAAAACGCCGTTTGGCCGCGTCTAGTGCACTCTCCGCCGGTTCGCTTGCAGGCAGGCTTGGAACAGCGTCAAACGCTGTTTCCGAGCTCCCCACAAGCAGAGAAGCTGTTTGCAGCACGGAAAACGCTTCTCCTAGCCTGGGAAGCGAGAAAACGCCGTTTGGCCGCGTCTAGTGCACTCTCCGCCGGTTCGCTTGCAGGCAGGCTTGGAACAGCGTCAAACGCTGTTTCCGAGCTCCCCACAAGCAGAGAAGCTGTTTGCAGCACGGAAAGTGCTCCTCCTAGCCTAGGAAGCGAGAAAACGCCTTTTGGCCGCGCCTCGTGCTTTCTCCGGCAGTACGTTGCAGGTTGGCTGCGAACAGCGGTAGGCGCGGTTTCCAAGCTCTCCACAAGCAGAGAAGCTGTTTGCAGCATGGAAAGTGCTTCTCCTAGCCTGGGAAGCGAGCAAACGCCGTTTGGCCGCGCCTAGTGCACTCTCCGCCGGTTCGCTTGCAGGCAGGCTCGGAACAGCGTCAAACGCTGTTTCCGAGCTCCCCACAAGCAGAGAAGCTGTTTGCAGCACGGCAAGTGCTCCTCCTAGCCTGGGAAGCGAGAAAACGCCGTTTGGCCGCGCGTCTAGTGCACTCTCCGCCGGTTCGCTTGCAGGCAGGCTTGGAACAGCGTCAAACGCTGTTTCCGAGCTCCCCACAAGCAGAGAAGCTGTTTGCAGCACGGAAAACGCTTCTCCTAGCCTGGGAAGCGAGAAAACGCCGTTTGGCCGCGTCTAGTGCACTCTCCGCCGGTTCGCTTGCAGGCAGGCTTGGAACAGCGTCAAACGCTGTTTCCGAGCTCCCCACAAGCAGAGAAGCTGTTTGCAGCACGGAAAACGCTTCTCCTAGCCTGGGAAGCGAGAAAACGCCGTTTGGCCGCGTCTAGCGCACTCTCCGCCGGTTCGCTTGTAGGCAGGCTTGGAACAGCGTCAAACGCTGTTTCCGAGCTCCCCACAAGCAGAGAAGCTGTTTGCAGCACGGCAAGTGCTTCTCCTAGCCTGGGAAGCGAGCAAACGCCGTTTGGCCGCGCCGAGTGCACTCTCCGGCGGTTCGCTCGCAGGCCGGCCTGGAACAGCGTCAAACGGTGTTTCCGAGCTCTCCACAGGCAGAGAAGCTGTTTGCAGCACGGCAAGTGCTTCTCCTAGCCTGGGAAGCGAGCAAACGCCGTTTGGCCGCGCCGAGTGCACTCTCCGGCGGTTCGCTTGCAGGCCGGCCTGGAACAGCGTCAAACGCTGTTTCCGAGCTCTCCACCGGCAGAGAAGCTCTTTGCAGCACGGCAAGTGCTTCTCCTAGCCTGGGAAGCGAGCAAACGCCGTTTGGCCGCGCCGAGTGCGCTCTCCGGCGGTTCGCTCGCAGGCCGGCCTGGAACAGCGTCAAACGCTGTTTCCGAGCTCTCCACCGGCAGAGAAGCTATTTGCAGCACGGCAAGTGCTTCTCCTAGCCTGGGAATCGAGAAAACGCCGTTTGGCCGCGTCTAGTGCACTCTCCGCCGGTTCGCCTGCAGGCAGGCTCGGAACAGCGTCAAACGCTGTTTCCGAGCTCCCCAGAAGCAGAGAAGCTGTTTGCAGCACGGAAAACGCTTCTCCTAGCCTGGGAAGCGAGAAAGCGCCTTTTGGCCGCGCCTAGTACTCTCAGAGGGTGCATGCTGCTGGCTGGCTGCGAACAGCGGCTAGGCGCGGTTTCCGAGCTCTCCACAAGCAGAGAAGCTGTTTGCAGAACGGAAAGGGCTTCTCTTAGCCTGGGAAGCGAGCAAACGCCGTTTGGCCGCGCCTAGTGCACGCTCCGGCGGTTCGCTCGCAGGTCGGCCTGGAACAGCGTCAAACGCTGTTTCCGAGCTCTCCACAGGCAGAGAAGCTGTTTGCAGCACGGCAAGTGCTTCTCCTAGCCTGGGAAGCGAGCAAACGCCGTTTGGCCGCGCCTATTGCACTCTCCGCCGGTTCGCTTGCAGGCAGGCTTGGAACAGCGTCAAACGCGGTTCCCGAGCTCCCCACAAGCAGAGAAGCTGTTTGCAGCACGGAAAACGCTTCTCCTAGCCTGGGAAGCGAGAAAACGCCGTTTGGCCGCGTCTATTGCACTCTCCGCCGGTTCGCTTGCAGGCAGGCTTGGAACAGCGTCAAACGCGTTTCCCGAGCTCCCCACAAGCAGAGAAGCTGTTTGCAGCACGGAAAACGCTTCTCCTAGCCTGGGAAGCGAGAAAACGCCGTTTGGCCGCGTCTAGTGCACTCTCCGCCGGTTCGCTTGCAGGCAGGCTTGGAACAGCGTCAAACGCTGTCCCCGAGCTCCCCACAAGCAGAGAAGCTGTTTGCAGCACGGAAAACGCTTCTCCTAGCCTGGGAAGCGAGAAAACGCCGTTTGGCCGCGTCTAGTGCACTCTCCGCCGGTTCGCTTGCAGGCAGGCTTGGAACAGCGTCAAACGCTGTTTCCGAGCTCCCCACAAGCAGAGAAGCTGTTTGCAGCACGGAAAACGCTACTCCTAGCCTGGGAAGCGAGAAAACGCCGTTTGGCCGCGTCTAGTGCACTCTCCGCCGGTTCGCTTGCAGGCAGGCTTGGAACAGCGTCAAACGCTGTTTCCGAGCTCCCCACAAGCAGAGAAGCTGTTTGCAGCACGGAAAACGCTTCTCCTAGCCTGGGAAGCGAGAAAACGCCGTTTGGCCGCGTCTAGTGCACTCTCCGCCGGTTCGCTTGCAGGCAGGCTTGGAACAGCGTCAAACGCTGTTTCCGAGCTCCCCACAAGCAGAGAAGCTGTTTGCAGCACGGAAAACGCTTCTCCTAGCCTGGGAAGCGAGAAAACGCCGTTTGGCCGCGTCTACTGCACTCTCCGCCGGTTCGCTTGCAGGCAGGCTTGGAACAGCGTCAAACGCTGTTCCCGAGCTCCCCACAAGCAGAGAAGCTGTTTGCAGCACGGAAAACGCTTCTCCTAGCCTGGGAAGCGAGAAAACGCCGTTTGGCCGCGTCTAGTGCACTCTCTGCCGGTTCGCTTGCAGGCAGGCTTGGAACAGCGTCAAACGCTGTTTCCGAGCTCCCCACAAGCAGAGAAGCTGTTTGCAGCACGGAAAACGCTTCTCCTAGCCTGGGAAGCGAGAAAACGCCGTTTGGCCGCGTCTAGTGCACTCTCCGCCGGTTCGCTTGCAGGCAGGCTTGGAACAGCGTCAAACGCTGTTCCCGAGCTCCCCACAAGCAGAGAAGCTGTTTGCAGCACGGAAAACGTCTCTCCTAGCCTGGGAAGCGAGAAAACGCCGTTTGGCCGCGTCTAGTGCACTCTCCGCCGGTTCGCTTGCAGGCAGGCTTGGAACAGCGTCAAACGCTGTCCCCGAGCTCCCCACAAGCAGAGAAGCTGTTTGCAGCACGGAAAACGCTTCTCCTAGCCTGGGAAGCGAGAAAACGCCGTTTGGCCGCGTCTAGTGCACTCTCCGCCGGTTCGCTTGCAGGCAGGCTTGGAACAGCGTCAAACGCTGTTTCCGAGCTCCCCACAAGCAGAGAAGCTGTTTGCAGCACGGAAAACGCTTCTCCTAGCCTGGGAAGCGAGAAAACGCCGTTTGGCCGCGTCTAGTGCACTCTCCGCCGGTTCGCTTGCAGGCAGGCTTGGAACAGCGTCAAACGCTGTTTCCGAGCTCCCCACAAGCAGAGAAGCTGTTTGCAGCACGAAAAACGCTTCTCCTAGCCTGGGAAGCGAGAAAACGCCGTTTGGCCGCGTCTAGTGCACTCTCCGCCGGTTCGCTTGCAGGCAGGCTTGGAACAGCGTCAAACGCTGTTTCCGAGCTCCCCACAAGCAGAGAAGCTGTTTGCAGCACGGAAAACGCTCCTCCTAGCCTAGGAAGCGAGAAAACGCCGTTTGGCCGCGCCTAGTGCACTCTCCGGCAGTTCGCTTGCTGGCAGGCTTGGAACAGCGTTAAACGCTGTTTCCGAGCTCACCACAAGCAGAGAAGCTGTTTGCAGCACGGAAAGTGCTTCTCTTAGCCTGGGAAGCGAGAAAGCGCCTTTTGGCCGCGCCTAGTACTCTCAGAGGGTGCATGCTGCTGGCTGGCTGCGAACAGCGGCTAGGCGCGGTTTCCGAGCTCCCCACAAGCAGAGAAGCTGTTTGCAGAACGGAAAGGGCTTCTCTTAGCCTGGGAAGCGAGAAAACGCCTTTTGGCCGCGCCTCGTGCTTTCTCCGGCAGTACGTTGCAGGTTGGCTGCGAACAGCGGTAGGCGCGGTTTCCAAGCTCTCCACAAGCAGAGAAGCTGTTTGCAGCACGGAAAGTGCTTCTCCTAGCCTGGGAAGCGAGCAAACGCCGTTTGGCCGCGCCTAGTGCACTCTCAGGCGGTTCGCTTGCAGGCAGGCTCGGAACAGCGTCAAACGCTGTTTCCGAGCTCCCCACAAGCAGAGAAGCTGTTTGCAGCACGGAAAGTGCTCCTCCTAGCCTGGGAAGCGAGAAAACGCCGTTTGGCCGCGCGTCTAGTGCACTCTCCGCCGGTTCGCTTGCAGGCAGGCTTGGAACAGCGTCAAACGCTGTTTCCGAGCTCCCCACAAGCAGAGAAGCTGTTTGCAGCACGGAAAACGCTTCTCCTAGCCTGGGAAGCGAGAAAACGCCGTTTGGCCGCGTCTAGTGCACTCTCCGCCGGTTCGCCTGCAGGCAGGCTCGGAACAGCGTCAAACGCTGTTTCCGAGCTCCCCACAAGCAGAGAAGCTGTTTGCAGCACGGAAAACGCTTCTCCTAGCCTGGGAAGCGAGAAAACGCCGTTTGGCCGCGTCTAGCGCACTCTCCGCCGGTTCGCTTGCAGGCAGGCTTGGAACAGCGTCAAACGCTGTTTCCGAGCTCCCCACAAGCAGAGAAGCTGTTTGCAGCACGGAAAACGCTTCTCCTAGCCTGGGAAGCGAGAAAACGCCGTTTGGCCGCGTCTAGTGCACTCTCCGCCGGTTCGCTTGCAGGCAGGCTTGGAACAGCGTCAAACGCTGTCCCCGAGCTCCCCACAAGCAGAGAAGCTGTTTGCAGCACGGAAAACGCTTCTCCTAGCCTGGGAAGCGAGAAAACGCCGTTTGGCCGCGTCTAGTGCACTCTCTGCCGGTTCGCTTGCAGGCAGGCTTGGAACAGCGTCAAACGCTGTTTCCGAGCTCCCCACAAGCAGAGAAGCTGTTTGCAGCACGGAAAACGCTTCTCCTAGCCTGGGAAGCGAGAAAACGCCGTTTGGCCGCGTCTAGTGCACTCTCCGCCGGTTCGCTTGCAGGCAGGCTTGGAACAGCGTCAAACGCTGTCCCCGAGCTCCCCACAAGCAGAGAAGCTGTTTGCAGCACGGAAAACGCTTCTCCTAGCCTGGGAAGCGAGAAAACGCCGTTTGGCCGCGTCTAGTGCACTCTCCGCCGGTTCGCTTGCAGGCAGGCTTGGAACAGCGTCAAACGCTGTTTCCGAGCTCCCCACAAGCAGAGAAGCTGTTTGCAGCACGGAAAACGCTTCTCCTAGCCTGGGAAGCGAGAAAACGCCGTTTGGCCGCGTCTAGTGCACTCTCCGCCGGTTCGCTTGCAGGCAGGCTTGGAACAGCGTCAAACGCTGTTTCCGAGCTCCCCACAAGCAGAGAAGCTGTTTGCAGCACGAAAAACGCTTCTCCTAGCCTGGGAAGCGAGAAAACGCCGTTTGGCCGCGTCTAGTGCACTCTCCGCCGGTTCGCTTGCAGGCAGGCTTGGAACAGCGTCAAACGCTGTTTCCGAGCTCCCCACAAGCAGAGAAGCTGTTTGCAGCACGGAAAACGCTCCTCCTAGCCTAGGAAGCGAGAAAACGCCGTTTGGCCGCGCCTAGTGCACTCTCCGGCAGTTCGCTTGCTGGCAGGCTTGGAACAGCGTTAAACGCTGTTTCCGAGCTCACCACAAGCAGAGAAGCTGTTTGCAGCACGGAAAGTGCTTCTCTTAGCCTGGGAAGCGAGAAAGCGCCTTTTGGCCGCGCCTAGTACTCTCAGAGGGTGCATGCTGCTGGCTGGCTGCGAACAGCGGCTAGGCGCGGTTTCCGAGCTCCCCACAAGCAGAGAAGCTGTTTGCAGAACGGAAAGGGCTTCTCTTAGCCTGGGAAGCGAGAAAACGCCTTTTGGCCGCGCCTCGTGCTTTCTCCGGCAGTACGTTGCAGGTTGGCTGCGAACAGCGGTAGGCGCGGTTTCCAAGCTCTCCACAAGCAGAGAAGCTGTTTGCAGCACGGAAAGTGCTTCTCCTAGCCTGGGAAGCGAGCAAACGCCGTTTGGCCGCGCCTAGTGCACTCTCAGGCGGTTCGCTTGCAGGCAGGCTCGGAACAGCGTCAAACGCTGTTTCCGAGCTCCCCCACAAGCAGAGAAGCTGTTTGCAGCACGGAAAGTGCTCCTCCTAGCCTGGGAAGCGAGAAAACGCCGTTTTGGCCGCGCGTCTAGTGCACTCTCCGCCGGTTCGCTTGCAGGCAGGCTTGGAACAGCGTCAAACGCTGTTTCCGAGCTCCCCACAAGCAGAGAAGCTGTTTGCAGCACGGAAAACGCTTCTCCTAGCCTGGGAAGCGAGAAAACGCCGTTTGGCCGCGTCTAGTGCACTCTCCGCCGGTTCGCCTGCAGGCAGGCTCGGAACAGCGTCAAACGCTGTTTCCGAGCTCCCCACAAGCAGAGAAGCTGTTTGCAGCACGGAAAACGCTTCTCCTAGCCTGGGAAGCGAGAAAACGCCGTTTGGCCGCGTCTAGCGCACTCTCCGCCGGTTCGCTTGCAGGCAGGCTTGGAACAGCGTCAAACGCTGTTTCCGAGCTCCCCACAAGCAGAGAAGCTGTTTGCAGCACGGAAAACGCTTCTCCTAGCCTGGGAAGCGAGAGAAACGCCGTTTGGCCGCGTCTAGTGCACTCTCCGCCGGTTCGCTTGCAGGCAGGCTTGGAACAGCGTCAAACGCTGTTTCCGAGCTCCCCACAAGCAGAGAAGCTGTTTGCAGCACGGAAAACGCTTCTCCTAGCCTGGGAAGCGAGGAAAACGCCGTTTAGCCGCGTCTAGTGCACTCTCCGCCGGTTCGCTTGCAGGCAGGCTTGGAACAGCGTCAAACGCTGTTTCCGAGCTCCCCACAAGCAGAGAAGCTGTTTGCAGCACGGAAAACGCTTCTCCTAGCCTGGGAAGCGAGAAAACGCCGTTTGGCCGCGTCTAGTGCACTCTCCGCCGGTTCGCTTGCAGGCAGGCTTGGGAACAGCGTCAAACGCTGTTTCCGAGCTCCCCACAAGCAGAGAAGCTGTTTGCAGCACGGAAAACGCTTCTCCTAGCCTCTCCTAGCCTGGGAAGCGAGAAAACGCCGTTTGGCCGCGTCTAGTGCACTCTCCGCCGGTTCGCTTGCAGGCAGGCTTGGAACAGCGTCAAACGCTCTCCCCGAGCTCCCCACAAGCAGAGAAGCTGTTTGCAGCACGGAAAATGCTTCTCCTAGCCTGGGAAGCGAGAAAACGCCGTTTGGCCGCGTCTAGTGCACTCTCCGCCGGTTCGCTTGCAGGCAGGCTTGGAACAGCGTCAAACGCTGTCCCCGAGCTCCCCACAAGCAGAGAAGCTGTTTGCAGCACGGAAAACGCTTCTCCTAGCCTGGGAAGCGAGAAAACGCCGTTTGGCCGCGTCTAGTGCACTCTCTGCCGGTTCGCTTGCAGGCAGGCTTGGAACAGCGTCAAACGCTGTTTCCGAGCTCCCCACAAGCAGAGAAGCTGTTTGCAGCACGGAAAACGCTTCTCCTAGCCTGGGAAGCGAGAAAACGCCGTTTGGCCGCGTCTAGTGCACTCTCCGCCGGTTCGCTTGCAGGCAGGCTTGGAACAGCGTCAAACGCTGTTTCCGAGCTCCCCACAAGCAGAGAAGCTGTTTGCAGCACGGAAAACGCTTCTCCTAGCCTGGGAAGCGAGAAAACGCCGTTTGGCCGCGTCTAGTGCACTCTCCGCCGGTTCGCTTGCAGGCAGGCTCGGAACAGCGTCAAACGCTGTTTCCGAGCTCCCCACAAGCAGAGAAGCTGTTTGCAGCACGGAAAGTGCTTCTCTTAGCCTGGGAAGCGAGAAAGCGCCTTTTGGCCGCGCCTAGTACTCTCAGAGGGTGCATGCTGCTGGCTGGCTGCGAACAGCGGCTAGGCGCGGTTTCCGAGCTCTCCACAAGCAGAGATGCTGTTTGCAGAACGGAAAGGGCTTCTCTTAGCCTGGGAAGCGAGAAAACGCCTTTTGGCCGCGCCTCGTGCTTTCTCCAGCAGTACGCCGCAGGTTGGCTGCGAACAGCGGTAGGCGCGGTTTCCAAGCTCTCCACAAGCAGAGAAGCTGTTTGCAGCATGGAAAGTGCTTCTCCTAGCCTGGGAAGCGAGCAAACGCTGTTTGGCCGCGCCTAGTGCACTCTCAGGCGGTTCGCTTGCAGGCAGGCTCGGAACAGCGTTAAACGCTGTTTCCGAGCTCTCCACAGGCAGAGAAGCTGTTTGCAGCACGGCAAGTGCTTCTCCTAGCCTGGGAAGCGAGAAAACGCCGTTTGGCCGCGCCGAGTGAACTCTCCGGCGGTTCGCTTGCAGGCAGGCTTGGAACAGCGCTAGGCACCGTTACCGAGCTCTCCACAAGCAGAGAAGCTGTTTGCAGCACGGAATGTGCTTCTCCTAGCCTGGGAAGCGAGCAAACGCCGTTTGGCCGCGCCTAGTGCACTCTCCGGCGGTTCGCTCGCAGGCAGGCTTGGAACAGCGTCAAACGCTGTTTCCGAGCTCCCCACAAGCAGAGAAGCTGTTTGCAGCACGGAAAACGCTTCTCCTAGCCTGGGAAGCGAGAAAACGCCGTTTGGCCGCGTCTAGTGCACTCTCCGCCGGTTCGCTTGCAGGCAGGCTTGGAACAGCGTCAAACGCTGTTTCCGAGCTCCCCACAAGCAGAGAAGCTGTTTGCAGCACGGGAAAACGCTTCTCCTAGCCTGGGAAGCGAGAAAACGCCGTTTGGCCGCGTCTACTGCACTCTCCGCCGGTTCGCTTGCAGGCAGGCTTGGAACAGCGTCAAACGCTGTTCCCGAGCTCCCCACAAGCAGAGAAGCTGTTTGCAGCACGGAAAACGCTTCTCCTAGCCTGGGAAGCGAGGGAAAACGCCGTTTAGCCGCGTCTAGTGCACTCTCCGCCGGTTCGCTTGCAGGCAGGCTTGGAACAGCGATCAAACGCTGTTTCCGAGCTCCCCACAAGCAGAGAAGCTGTTTGCAGCACGGAAAACGCTTCTCCTAGCCTGGAAGCGAGAAAACGCCGTTTGGCCGCGTCTAGTGCACTCTCCGCCGGTTCGCTTGCAGGCAGGCTTGGAACAGCGTCAAACGCGGTTCCCGAGCTCCCCACAAGCAGAGAAGCTGTTTGCAGCACGGAAAACGCTTCTCCTAGGCCTGGGAAGCGAGAAAACGCCGTTTGGCCGCGTCTAGTGCACTCTCCGCCGGTTCGCTTGCAGGCAGGCTTGGAACAGCGTCAAACGCTGTCCCCGAGCTCCCCACAAGCAGAGAAGCTGTTTGCAGCACGGAAAACGCTTCTCCTAGCCTGGGAAGCGAGAAAACGCCGTTTGGCCGCGTCTAGTGCACTCTCCGGCGGTTCGCTTGCAGGCAGGCTTGGAACAGCGTCAAACGCTGTTTCCGAGCTCCCCACAAGCAGAGAAGCTGTTTGCAGCACGGAAAACGCTTCTCCTAGCCTGGGAAGCGAGAAAACGCCGTTTGGCCGCGTCTAGTGCACTCTCCGCCGGTTCGCTTGCAGGCAGGCTTGGAACAGCGTCAAACGCTGTTTCCGAGCTCCCCACAAGCAGAGAAGCTGTTTGCAGCACGGAAAACGCTTCTCCTAGCCTGGGAAGCGAGAAAACGCCGTTTGGCCGCGTCTAGTGCACTCTCCGCCGGTTCGCTTGCAGGCAGGCTTGGAACAGCGTCAAACGCTGTTTCCGAGCTCCCCACAAGCAGAGAAGCTGTTTGCAGCACGGAAAGTGCTCCTCCTAGCCTAGGAAGCGAGAGAAACGCCGTTTGGCCGCGCCTAGTGCACTCTCCGCCGGTTCGCTTGCAGGCAGGCTTGGAACAGCGTCAAACGCTGTTTCCGAGCTCCCACAAGCAGAGAAGCTGTTTGCAGCACGGAAAACCCTTCTCCTAGCCTGGGAAGCGAGAAAACGCCGTTTGGCCGCGTCTACTGCACTCTCCGCCGGTTCGCTTGCAGGCAGGCTTGGAACAGCGTCAAACGCTGTTTCCGAGCTCCCCACAAGCAGAGAAGCTGTTTGCAGCACGGAAAACGCTTCTCCTAGCCTGGGAAGCGAGAAAACGCCGTTTGGCCGCGTCTAGCGCACTCTCCGCCGGTTCGCTTGCAGGCAGGCCTGGAACAGCGTCAAACGCTGTTTCCGAGCTCCCCACAAGCAGAGAAGCTGTTTGCAGCACGGCAAGTGCTTCTCCTAGCCTGGGAAGCGAGCAAACGCCGTTTGGCCGCGCCGAGTGCACTCTCCGGCGGTTCGCTCGCAGGCCGGCCTGGAACAGCGTCAAACGGTGTTTCCGAGCTCTACACAGGCAGAGAAGCTGTTTGCAGCACGGCAAGTGCTTCTCCTAGCCTGGGAAGCGAGCAAACGCCGTTTGGCCGCGCCGAGTGCACTCTCCGGCGGTTCGCTTGCAGGCCGGCCTGGAACAGCGTCAAACGCTGTTTCCGAGCTCTCCACCGGCAGAGAAGCTCTTTGCAGCACGGCAAGTGCTTCTCCTAGCCTGGGAAGCGAGCAAACGCCGTTTGGCCGCGCCGAGTGCGCTCTCCGGCGGTTCGCTCGCAGGCCGGCCTGGAACAGCGTCAAACGCTGTTTCCGAGCTCTCCACCGGCAGAGAAGCTGTTTGCAGCACGGCAAGTGCTTCTCCTAGCCTGGGAATCGAGGAAAACGCCGTTTGGCCGCGTCTAGTGCACTCTCCGGCGGTTCGCCTGCAGGCAGGCTCGGAACAGCGTCAAACGCTGTTTCCGAGCTCCCCACAAGCAGAGAAGCTGTTTGCAGCACGGAAAGTGCTCCTCCTAGCCTGGGAATCGAGGAAAACGCCGTTTGGCCGCGTCTAGTGCACTCTCCGCCGGTTCGCCTGCAGGCAGGCTCGGAACAGCGTCAAACGCTGTTTCCGAGCTCCCCACAAGCAGAGAAGCTGTTTGCAGCACGGAAAGTGCTCCTCCTAGCCTGGGAAGCGAGAAAACGCCGTTTGGCCGCGCGTCTAGTGCACTCTCCGCCGGTTCGCTTGCAGGCAGGCTTGGAACAGCGTCAAACGCTGTTTCCGAGCTCCCCACAAGCAGAGAAGCTGTTTGCAGCACGGAAAACGCTTCTCCTAGCCTGGGAAGCGAGAAAACGCCGTTTGGCCGCGTCTAGTGCACTCTCCGCCGGTTCGCTTGCAGGCAGGCTTGGAACAGCGTCAAACGCTGTTTCCGAGCTCCCCACAAGCAGAGAAGCTGTTTGCAGCACGGAAAACGCTTCTCCTAGCCTGGGAAGCGAGAAAACGCCGTTTGGCCGCGTCTAGCGCACTCTCCGCCGGTTCGCTTGCAGGCAGGCTTGGAACAGCGTCAAACGCTGTTTCCGAGCTCCCCACAAGCAGAGAAGCTGTTTGCAGCACGGCAAGTGCTTCTCCTAGCCTGGGAAGCGAGCAAACGCCGTTTGGCCGCGCCCGAGTGCACTCTCCGGCGGTTCGCTCGCAGGCCGGCCTGGAACAGCGTCAAACGGTGTTTCCGAGCTCTCCACAGGCAGAGAAGCTGTTTGCAGCACGGCAAGTGCTTCTCCTAGCCTGGGAAGCGAGCAAACGCCGTATGGTCGCGCCGAGTGCACTCTCCGGCGGTTCGCTTGCAGGCCGGCCTGGAACAGCGTCAAACGCTGTTTCCGAGCTCTCCACCGGCAGAGAAGCTCTTTGCAGCACGGCAAGTGCTTCTCCTAGCCTGGGAAGCGAGCAAACGCCGTTTGGCCGCGCCGAGTGCGCTCTCCGGCGGTTCGCTCGCAGGCCGGCCTGGAACAGCGTCAAACGCTGTTTCCGAGCTCTCCACCGGCAGAGAAGCTGTTTGCAGCACGGCAAGTGCTTCTCCTAGCCTGGGAATCGAGAAAACGCCGTTTGGCCGCGTCCTAGTGCACTCTCCGCCGGTTCGCCTGCAGGCAGGCTCGGAACAGCGTCAAACGCTGTTTCCGAGCTCCCCAGAAGCAGAGAAGCTGTTTGCAGCACTGAAAACGCTTCTCCTAGCCTGGGAAGCGAGAAAGCGCCTTTTGCCGCGCCTAGTACTCTCAGAGGGTGCATGCTGCTGGCTGGCTGCGAACAGCGGCTAGGCGCGGTTTCCGAGCTCTCCACAAGCAGAGAAGCTGTTTGCAGAACGGAAAGGGCTTCTCTTAGCCTGGGAAGCGAGCAAACGCCGTTTGGCCGCGCCTAGTGCACTCTCCGGCGGTTCGCTCGCAGGTCGGCCTGAAACAGCGTCAAACGCTGTTTCCGAGCTCTCCCACAGGCAGAGAAGCTGTTTGCAGCACGGCAAGTGCTTCTCCTAGCCTGGGAAGCGAGCAAACGCCGTTTGGCCGCGCCTATTGCACTCTCCGCCGGTTCGCTTGCAGGCAGGCTTGGAACAGCGTCAAACGCGGTTCCCGACCTCCCCACAAGCAGAGAAGCTGTTTGCAGCACGGAAAACGCTTCTCCTAGCCTGGGAAGCGAGAAAACGCGTTTGGCCGCGTCTATTGCACTCTCCGCCGGTTCGCTTGCAGGCAGGCTTGGAACAGCGTCAAACGCGGTTCCCGAGCTCCCCACAAGCAGAGAAGCTGTTTGAAGCACGGAAAACGCTTCTCCTAGCCTGGGAAGCGAGAAAACGCCGTTTGGCCGCGTCTAGTGCACTCTCCGCCGGTTCGCTTGCAGGCAGGCTTGGAACAGCGTCAAACGCTGTTCCCGAGCTCCCCACAAGCAGAGAAGCTGTTTGCAGCACGGAAAACGCTTCTCCTAGCCTGGGAAGCGAGAAAACGCCGTTTGGCCGCGTCTAGTGCACTCACCGCCGGTTCGCTTGCAGGCAGGCTTGGAACAGCGTCAAACGCTGTTCCCGAGCTCCCCACAAGCAGAGAAGCTGTTTGCAGCACGGAAAACGCTTCTCCTAGCCTGGGAAGCGAGGAAGAAAACGCCGTTTGGCCGCGTCTAGTGCACTCTCCGCCGGTTCGCTTGCAGGCAGGCTTGGAACAGCGTCAAACGCTGTTTCCGAGCTCCCCACAAGCAGAGAAGCTGTTTGCAGCACGGAAAACGCTACTCCTAGCCTGGGAAGCGAGAAAACGCCGTTTGGCCGCGTCTAGTGCACTCTCCGCCGGTTCGCTTGCAGGCAGGCTTGGAACAGCGTCAAACGCTGTTTCCGAGCTCCCCACAAGCAGAGAAGCTGTTTGCAGCACGGAAAACGCTTCTCCTAGCCTGGGAAGCGAGAAAACGCCGTTTGGCCGCGTCTAGTGCACTCTCCGCCGGTTCGCTTGCAGGCAGGCTTGGAACAGCGTCAAACGCTGTTTCCGAGCTCCCCACAAGCAGAGAAGCTGTTTGCAGCACGGAAAACGCTTCTCCTAGCCTGGGAAGCGAGAAAACGCCGTTTGGCCGCGTCTACTGCACTCTCCGCCGGTTCGCTTGCAGGCAGGCTTGGAACAGCGTCAAACGCTGTTCCCGAGCTCCCCACAAGCAGAGAAGCTGTTTGCAGCACGGAAAACGCTTCTCCTAGCCTGGGAAGCGAGAAAACGCCGTTTAGCCGCGTCTAGTGCACTCTCCGCCGGTTCGCTTGCAGGCAGGCTTGGAACAGCGTCAAACGCTGTTTCCGAGCTCCCCACAAGCAGAGAAGCTGTTTGCAGCACGGAAAACGCTTCTCCTAGCCTGGGAAGCGAGAAAACGCCGTTTGGCCGCGTCTAGTGCACTCTCCGCCGGTTCGCTTGCAGGCAGGCTTGGAACAGCGTCAAACGCTGTCCCCGAGCTCCCCACAAGCAGAGAAGCTGTTTGCAGCACGGAAAACGCTTCTCCTAGCCTGGGAAGCGAGAAAACGCCGTTTGGCCGCGTCTAGTGCACTCTCCGCCGGTTCGCTTGCAGGCAGGCTTGGAACAGCGTCAAACGCTGTTTCCGAGCTCCCCACAAGCAGAGAAGCTGTTTGCAGCACGGAAAACGCTTCTCCTAGCCTGGGAAGCGAGAAAACGCCGTTTGGCCGCGTCTAGTGCACTCTCCGCCGGTTCGCTTGCAGGCAGGCTTGGAACAGCGTCAAACGCTGTTTCCGAGCTCCCCACAAGCAGAGAAGCTGTTTGCAGCACGGAAAACGCTTCTCCTAGCCTGGGAAGCGAGAAAACGCCGTTTGGCCGCGTCTAGTGCACTCTCCGCCGGTTCGCTTGCAGGCAGGCTTGGAACAGCGTCAAACGCTGTTTCCGAGCTCCCCACAAGCAGAGAAGCTGTTTGCAGCACGGAAAACGCTTCTCCTAGCCTGGGAATCGAGAAAACGCCGTTTGGCCGCGTCTAGTGCACTCTCCGCCGGTTCGCTTGCAGGCAGGCTTGGAACAGCGTCAAACGCTGTTCCCGAGCTCCCCACAAGCAGAGAAGCTGTTTGCAGCACGGAAAACGCTTCTCCTAGCCTGGGAAGCGAGAAAACGCCGTTTAGCCGCGTCTAGTGCACTCTCCGCCGGTTCGCTTGCAGGCAGGCTTGGAACAGCGTCAAACGCTGTTTCCGAGCTCCCCACAAGCAGAGAAGCTGTTTGCAGCACGGAAAACGCTTCTCCTAGCCTGGGAAGCGAGGAGAAAACGCCGTTTGGCCGCGTCTAGTGCACTCTCCGCCGGTTCGCTTGCAGGCAGGCTTGGAACAGCGTCAAACGCTGTTCCCGAGCTCCCCACAAGCAGAGAAGCTGTTTGCAGCACGGAAAACGCTTCTCCTAGCCTGGGAAGCGAGAAAACGCCGTTTGGCCGCGTCTAGTGCACTCTCCGCCGGTTCGCTTGCAGGCAGGCTTGGAACAGCGTCAAACGCTGTCCCCGAGCTCCCCACAAGCAGAGAAGCTGTTTGCAGCACGGGAAAACGCTTCTCCTAGCCTGGGAAGCGAGAAAACGCCGTTTGGCCGCGTCTAGTGCACTCTCCGCCGGTTCGCTTGCAGGCAGGCTTGGAACAGCGTCAAACGCTGTTTCCGAGCTCCCCACAAGCAGAGAAGCTGTTTGCAGCACGGAAAACGCTTCTCCTAGCCTGGGAAGCGAGAAAACGCCGTTTGGCCGCGTCTAGTGCACTCTCCGCCGGTTCGCTTGCAGGCAGGCTTGGAACAGCGTCAAACGCTGTTTCCGAGCTCCCCACAAGCAGAGAAGCTGTTTGCAGCACGGAAAACGCTTCTCCTAGCCTGGGAAGCGAGGAAAACGCCGTTTGGCCGCGTCTAGTGCACTCTCCGCCGGTTCGCTTGCAGGCAGGCTTGGAACAGCGTCAAACGCTGTTTCCGAGCTCCCCACAAGCAGAGAAGCTGTTTGCAGCACGGAAAGTGCTCCTCCTAGCCTAGGAAGCGAGAGAAAACGCCTTTTGGCCGCGCCTCGTTGCTTTCTCCGGCAGTACGTTGCAGGTTGGCTGCGAACAGCGGTAGGCGCGGTTTCCAAGCTCTCCACAAGCAGAGAAGCTGTTTGCAGCATGGAAAGTGCTTCTCCTAGCCTGGGAAGCGAGCAAACGCCGTTTGGCCGCGCCTAGTGCACTCTCCGGCGGTTCGCTTGCAGGCAGGCTCGGAACAGCGTCAAACGCTGTTTCCGAGCTCCCCACAAGCAGAGAAGCTGTTTGCAGCACGGCAAGTGCTCCTCCTAGCCTGGGAAGCGAGAAAACGCCGTTTGGCCGCGCGTCTAGTGCACTGCTCCGCCGGTTCGCTTGCAGGCAGGCTTGGAACAGCGTCAAACGCTGTTTCCGAGCTCCCCACAAGCAGAGAAGCTGTTTGCAGCACGGAAAACGCTTCTCCTAGCCTGGGAAGCGAGAAAACGCCGTTTGGCCGCGTCTAGTGCACTCTCCGCCGGTTCGCTTGCAGGCAGGCTTGGAACAGCGTCAAACGCTGTTTCCGAGCTCCCCACAAGCAGAGAAGCTGTTTGCAGCACGGAAAACGCTTCTCCTAGCCTGGGAAGCGAGAAAACGCCGTTTGGCCGCGTCTAGCGCACTCTCCGCCGGTTCGCTTGCAGGCAGGCTTGGAACAGCGTCAAACGCTGTTTCCGAGCTCCCCACAAGCAGAGAAGCTGTTTGCAGCACGGCAAGTGCTTCTCCTAGCCTGGGAAGCGAGCAAACGCCGTTTGGCCGCGCCGAGTGCAGTCTCCGGCGGTTCGCTCGCAGGCCGGCCTGGAACAGCGTCAAACGGTGTTTCCGAGCTCTCCACAGGCAGAGAAGCTGTTTGCAGCACGGCAAGTGCTTCTCCTAGCCTGGGAAGCGAGCAAACGCCGTTTGGCCGCGCCGAGTGCACTCTCCGGCGGTTCGCTTGCAGGCCGGCCTGGAACAGCGTCAAACGCTGTTTCCGAGCTCTCCACCGGCAGAGAAGCTCTTTGCAGCACGGCAAGTGCTTCTCCTAGCCTGGGAAGCGAGAAAGCGCCTTTTGGCCGCGCCTAGTACTCTCAGAGGGTGCATGCTGCTGGCTGGCTGCGAACAGCGGCTAGGCGCGGTTTCCGAGCTCTCCACAAGCAGAGAAGCTGTTTGCAGAACGGAAAGGGCTTCTCTTAGCCTGGGAAGCGAGCAAACGCCGTTTGGCCGCGCCTAGTGCACTCTCCGGCGGTTCGCTCGCAGGTCGGCCTGGAACAGCGTCAAACGCTCTTTCCGAGCTCTCCACAGGCAGAGAAGCTGTTTGCAGCACGGCAAGTGCTTCTCCTAGCCTGGGAAGCGAGCAAACGCCGTTTGGCCGCGCCTATTGCACTCTCCGCCGGTTCGCTTGCAGGCAGGCTTGGAACAGCGTCAAACGCGGTTCCCGAGCTCCCCACAAGCAGAGAAGCTGTTTGCAGCACGGAAAACGCTTCTCCTAGCCTGGGAAGCGAGAAAACGCCGTTTGGCCGCGTCTATTGCACTCTCCGCCGGTTCGCTTGCAGGCAGGCTTGGAACAGCGTCAAACGCGGTTCCCGAGCTCCCCACAAGCAGAGAAGCTGTTTGCAGCACGGAAAACGCTTCTCCTAGCCTGGGAAGCGAGGAAAACGCCCGTTTGGCCGCGTCTAGTGCACTCTCCGCGGTTCGCTTGCAGGCAGGCTTGGAACAGCGTCAAACGCTGTCCCCGAGCTCCCCACAAGCAGAGAAGCTGTTTGCAGCACGGAAAACGCTTCTCCTAGCCTGGGAAGCGAGAAAACGCCGTTTGGCCGCGTCTAGTGCACTCTCCGCCGGTTCGCTTGCAGGCAGGCTTGGAACAGCGTCAAACGCTGTTTCCGAGCTCCCCACAAGCAGAGAAGCTGTTTGCAGCACGGAAACGCTACTCCTAGCCTGGGAAGCGAGGAAAACGCCGTTTGGCCGCGTCTAGTGCACTCTCCGCCGGTTCGCTTGCAGGCAGGCTTGGAACAGCGTCAAACGCTGTTTCCGAGCTCCCCACAAGCAGAGAAGCTGTTTGCAGCACGGAAAACGCTTCTCCTAGCCTGGGAAGCGAGGAAAACGCCGTTTGGCCGCGTCTAGTGCACTCTCCGCCGGTTCGCTTGCAGGCAGGCTTGGAACAGCGTCAAACGCTGTTTCCGAGCTCCCCACAAGCAGAGAAGCTGTTTGCAGCACGGAAAACGCTTCTCCTAGCCTGGGAAGCGAGGGGGAAAACGCCGTTTGGCGCGTCTACTGCACTCTCCGCCGGTTCGCTTGCAGGCAGGCTTGGAACAGCGTCAAACGCTGTTCCCGAGCTCCCCACAAGCAGAGAAGCTGTTTGCAGCACGGAAAACGCTTCTCCTAGCTGGGAAGCGAGAAAACGCCGTTTGGCCGCGTCTAGTGCACTCTCTGCCGGTTCGCTTGCAGGCAGGCTTGGAACAGCGTCAAACGCTGTTTCCGAGCTCCCCACAAGCAGAGAAGCTGTTTGCAGCACGGAAAACGCTTCTCCTAGCCTGGGAAGCGAGAAAACGCCGTTTGGCCGCGTCTAGTGCACTCTCCGCCGGTTCGCTTGCAGGCAGGCTTGGAACAGCGTCAAACGCGGTTCCCGAGCTCCCCACAAGCAGAGAAGCTGTTTGCAGCACGGAAAACGCTTCTCCTAGCCTGGGAAGCGAGAAAACGCCGTTTGGCCGCGTCTAGTGCACTCTCCGCCGGTTCGCTTGCAGGCAGGCTTGGAACAGCGTCAAACGCTGTCCCGAGCGCCCCACAAGCAGAGAAGCTGTTTGCAGCACGGAAAACGCTTCTCCTAGCCTGGGAAGCGAGAAAACGCCGTTTGGCCGCGTCTAGTGCACTCTCCGCCGGTTCGCTTGCAGGCAGGCTTGGAACAGCGTCAAACGCTGTTCCCGAGCTCCCCACAAGCAGAGAAGCTGTTTGCAGCACGGAAACGCTTCTCCTAGCCTGGGAAGCGAGAAAACGCCGTTTGGCCGCGTCTAGTGCACTCTCCGCCGGTTCGCTTGCAGGCAGGCTTGGAACAGCGTCAAACGCTGTTTCCCGAGCTCCCCACAAGCAGAGAAGCTGTTTGCAGCACGGAAAACGCTTCTCCTAGCCTGGGAAGCGAGAAAACGCCGTTTGGCCGCGTCTAGTGCACTCTCCGCCGGTTCGCTTGCAGGCAGGCTTGGAACAGCGTCAAACGCTGTTTCCGAGCTCCCCACAAGCAGAGAAGCTGTTTGCAGCACGGAAAACGCTTCTCCTAGCCTGGGAATCGAGAAAACGCCGTTTGGCCGCGTCTACTGCACTCTCCGCCGGTTCGCTTGCAGGCAGGCTTGGAACAGCGTCAAACGCTGTTCCCGAGCTCCCCACAAGCAGAGAAGCTGTTTGCAGCACGGAAAACGCTTCTCCTAGCCTGGGAAGCGAGAAAACGCCGTTTAGCCGCGTCTAGTGCACTCTCCGCCGGTTCGCTTGCAGGCAGGCTTGGAACAGCGTCAAACGCTGTTTCCGAGCTCCCCACAAGCAGAGAAGCTGTTTGCAGCACGGAAAACGCTTCTCCTAGCCTGGGAAGC